>NC_061510.1:268556825-268727155 GCF_022539505.1 Lolium rigidum | reverse complement strand
TGTCTTTGTTACTCTGCTGCTGTTATTTCACTACTGCTGCTACTATAAAACTGTTACTACTGATAAACTCTTGCGAGCAAGTCTGTTTCCAGGTGCAACTGAATTGACAACTCCGTTGTTAAGGCTTTCAAGTATTCTTTGTCTCCCCTTGTGTCGAATCAATAAATTGGGTAATACTTCCCTCGAAGACTGTTGCGATCCCCTATACTTGTGGGTCATCAAGCATCTTTTCCTTATTAGGCAAAACAGATCTACCATAAGAATTACCATAAGGATTACCACTAGCAGGAAATGGCCTATAGTTGTTACCAGAATTATTCCTATAAGCATAGTTGTTGAAATTATTATTTTTAATGAAGTTCAAATCAACATGCTCTTCTTGAGCAACCAATTAAGCTAAAAGAACATTATTAGGATCAACATTAGAAATACCATTCACAAGCATAGACATAATAGCATCAATCTTATCACTCAAGGAGGAGGTTTCTTCAACAGAATTTACCTTCTTACCTTGTGGAGTCCTTTCCGTGTGCCATTCAGAGTAATTTATCATCATATCATCAAGAAGCTTTGTTGCCGCCCCCAAGGTGATGGACATAAAAGTACCTCCAGCAGCTGAATCCAATGGGTTCCGTGAAGAAAAATTCAGTCCTGCATAGTGTTGCGGTCAGAAACCCACCGGCGGGCAGCGACTGGCAACACCGTAGAGCCGGGAACAACTCAGGGCTGCGGCTGGCCCCAGTCCCTCAGAGCGACGGCCCGCAAAGCCTTCCGGTCACACGTCCGATGCTGTCGCAAGGGCGTGCCACCTGACCTATACCTGGTCAGGAAGGTGTTGGATGATGCCTCGCTTAGTTTCCTGCATGGCATACACGTAAACGTTAAATACGAGCCTCGATCGGCTCTTAGGTTATCATGTGAATCAGCTCAAAGAGCCGATCCACCCATGATTCGTACGAGGTGTACGAATATATGGTGGTCCTGCTTGATCAAGATAAAGCTAAAGCGATCTACGACGATTTAGGGTTTTCACCGCATAATCGGATCATCCTACTCACGATTGGGCCTCGCGCTCGCGTACGGTGATCGTAAGCCGATCCTAGACAGGGCCTAAAAACCAACACGAGGTTGATCCGCGGAACATCCTGTCTAGGGCTAGCAAACTACACCCTACACGCCGCTGGATCCTCCAACCCTTTGTAAGGCCTAACTATTGCGGATGTTAAACTAATCCTTGAAGAACAAGGAGCAACCGTAACGGATCGGATCTACTAAACAATGATCAAGCGGGGTGCCGCCCCTACACCTAAGATAGGTGTAAGGGCGGCTAGATGTATAAGGGTTGCACTACGACAGCATATGATACGAAGAACAATGCTAACCCTAACACATCTAAGATAACTACGTTGCTCGCCATCAAAAAGGCTTCAGCACGAGAAACCCTCGAGACGAAGGAGTTGGCGATGCGCCGAGATTGATTTGTGTTGAACGTTGGTTGTTGTTTATTTCATAAACCCTAGATACATATTTATAGTCCAGGGGACTTTCTAATTTAGGCGTGCACCTAACCGTGCACGGTTCAAACTCTATCTTCTAATCTAAGATACGACCTTCTATATTACAGATACACGGGCATGCTAGCCCAAACTTTGCATATAAGGACGATTCACGTATTTCTTCCGTATATAATCTTTAAACCTATCTTGATCGCGGCCCACCTCTGACTCGGTCAAATTCTGGTGATAACACATGCCCCCCTGGTTTTGGAAATGACATTTCCAAAATCATCACACTTTCTTTCGTCAGGTCATGTCATGGCAGAGCAGAAACCACCGCAGAATCCTTCATCATGATGCCTTGCCCCTTCCACTTCTCCACGTGGCCTGCGAAATTTTTCTGTTGGGCACCACTTCCTCGGGAACTGCTGTGGCATTGAATCTTCCTCATATCCCCTTTTATTTAACCGTTCTAAACAGTTCGCTTCTTCATCCCCCTCGCATTAGCACCCAAAAAACCCTCCTGCGCCACCATGTCTTCTGCCTCCTCTTCCTCTTCCAGTCTCTCCTATGGGTCTTCCTCCTCCCGCGAGACGCCGGAGGACATCCGCGCACCAGAAGAATGGGACCAGGAAGACCACGCCTCCTCCATCTGGTCCGAGGACGACCAGTCCTTGACCAGTGGGGATGAAGATCTCCAGTCCTCGCCGACGGGAACCTGGAACCGGAAGCGAGGATGACCAGTTCCCCGGGACGGCTGTCCCTCCTCCGAAGAAGAGGAAGAGGAAGACGACGACGACGACTCCCTCGAGGGCTACCCGCCGGCGAAACGCCTCCGCATGTGGTGGGACGACGACAGCGAGCGACGATGAAGAGGAGGATGAAGCTCCCGTAGAGGGCTACGGGAGCAGCGACGAGGAGCCCATCGGCAGTAGTGCCGATGAGAACTCCGAGGATGACGACGAGGGCAGCGATGGCCCGTAGATTAGGATCTACTAGTGTAGGCCTAGCAGTAGTAGATTGGTCAATAGACCCTTCTTCTGTTCTTCTTTCTTTGAGCAATCGGCTCTTTCTTTGTAAGAAATCCTGTTCATTAATGAAGAAGTTTCCCCAATTCGATTTTGCCGATTTCTTTTAAACCGATTCTCAATGAGCCGATGGCAACGCACCGGTCTCTCATAATCCGCCCTTCATCTCTTCGACCACGGGGTGACTGCAATCTTGGTCAAAGCCCAATAAGCCGATGTCAGCGCGTCAAGCCTTCATGATCTATCCTTCATCCTTTCGATCAATGAGTTTGAGTTCCGCCGGATCACCACCCTTGACGAAAATCGCGGCGCAGGACTAGCCGATGGCCACCCAATCGGCTTTCAAAAACAGAGCATCCACCAGGCCAGCTGCCCCCCGAGTCTCAGTCAAGGCGAAACAGAGACGAGGGCACGCCACTCAGACAAAATGGACCTGGGCTAGATCATGTCTGAGAGAACTAACATGCAGAGCCAGCCAGAGCCGACCGCCCCTCCTCCATTGAAAGTCGATATTGCAGCTGCTAGAGTCGACGGCCGTGCATCGGCTTTGTCCCTTACACATTTTTTTTACGGGCCGATTTTTCTATCGGCCCCCAATATCTCACTGCACATGTATCGCACATGCTCATCTGATTAGGTGCCCCCCGAGCCGATTCTGTCAGGGAACTGCTGAAATCGGCTCTGTGGTTAGCCAAGGCGCTATGTGTGAACGTCGGCCCGGTTACAAACAGTGTTGACTTCTTCTAGCCCATCAGCCGACGCAAACCCATTACCTCATTGTCCATCAGGCTGGCGCTGCCCCTAAACAGAATGGATGGTGAGGATAATTTTGGCCGATTGCTGGAATCGGCCTCCACGTTGCTTGCTCGATGAAGGTTTTGTAATGTTCCTCCATAGATCCTTGGGGCCGATCATCTGGATCGGCATCGCCACGTTCGTCCATCGATGTTTGCTTTTGTTACACGGTCAGGCCGGTGGATAAAACCAGCCTAACCCCGTTCTTTGTCACGTCGATGCGCTCGCAGTCGTCCAAATTGATGCCTGAGAGTGGCTCTTGGCCTGATGTCTCCCAAACGTTCATGCCAGCCGTCGAGATCTCGGCTGAATCATCTGCGTGGACGACTTCTACTTCATCTCCATCCCACTGTATTAGGCATTGGTGCATTGTGGATGGAATGCAACAATTGGCGTGGATCCAATCTCTCCCTAGTAGGACAGCATAGGAGCTTTTGCTGTCGACAATAAAGAACGTCGTAGGGACAGTTTTCCTTCCTACGGTCAGATCCACATTCAGAACACCTTGTGCGTCAGATGCTTGGCCGTTGAAATCGCGCAGTGTTACATTGGTCTTGATCAGATCCGAGCTGGAGCGTCCCAACCGACGTAGCATGGAGTATGGCATAATGTTAACTCGCCGCTCCGGTGTCCACCAACATCTTGTTGACGAGGCTGCCCATTGATGTATCCTCGTAAGTACGGGGCCTTCGGATGCTCGTAACTTCTTTCTCGTGGCTTCTCAAAGATGACCGGCCGTGGGCCGCAGTCCGGTTGTGCCACAGGTGCTTCGTATAATCTCGGAGCGCTAAACTCCGTTGGAAGGATGAAGACCATGTTTGTGCCAGCCGATGTCTCATCATCGGCTTTCCTTTGTCTGGGGCGCCACTCTTTTCTTTGTGGCCGACCTTCTTCGTCCAGGGTTCGCTGAATTTTGGCGGCCAGATCAGGCCGTGCCTTCCTCAACGTGTGCAGGTATAACCTTTCATCTTCCTCCAACCCACGCAGACGCTGAACCCTTCGCTTCGGGAACGGCTGAGCCCATCGGGGCACCACCTTGGCCGATGATACTTGTCTTCTTCATCATCGTCCTCTAGTTCCTCGAGATCTTCCACCCGAGCAGACTCGAGCATGCTTGTTCCGAGGCGGGAGAGGCCCTAGACGTTTGAACACGAACACGTTAGCTGCATCCTTCTTCTTTTGTTTACATTCGGGCAATTGCCGATTGTAGGCAATCGGCTCATTCCCGAATCCCGGCGAGTGTCCGAAGAAGGGCAGTCCCAAGTGCCTATCCACGTCGTCTTGCTCCCTCGACTTTTCCTTGGCGTGGCGCTCATATCGCTCCTCGTCGTGATCATGCCGACGACGTCTCCTGTCGTCCCTAGCCAGACGATCTTTTTCATCATCCTCGTTGTATCGTCGGCGTTGGTCATACTGACTCACGTACTTGTTGAGGAGGTGATCGAGAGAGAGGTCGCCGATATCTTATGTTCTTCACTTCTCCCTCTGTGACGTAGCGCTTGCCGTCGTGGCGGAGCCGATCGCGTGGAGCGGCTTCCTCTGTGTATTTGCTATGAGAGCAGCTGCCCTCATCTCCGTCGTTACCAGAGTGGTACCCAGGTCCCACCATGTTGATATTGCACGAGAAATCTGGCTGGCACCCTCCATGGTAAGTACACTCCACCATGTTAACGGCGGGGAAGGGGTGTGTGTCGACCTTCATGGCGTCATTGGTTGAAAATTAGCCGTCCCTTTTCTATCGCCATTTGGATCTCGCCGACGCCACACCCTGCGATCGTTAGTGGTGTGGGTGAACGTGTTATGCCACTTGCGGTATGGCTTTCCGTTCAGCTCCCGCACCGTGGGGATCTTGTGGCCTTCGGGTACCTTCGGTCGCTTCTCCGTGAGTAAGAGGTCGAAAATCTGCTCAGCTTTGGTCACGTCGAAGTCGAACCCTTTTGGAGGACCTTGTGGCTTAACCCACTTGCGGGACACGGGGCCCGCCGCCCGAGTCCATTCAGCCACTGCTACCTCTCGATCTCCCGCAGCACCTTCATCCTCGTTCGCCTCAACCAGGACCACCGCACGCTTGAATTTGTCCCGGTAAACATCCGGGTGGCGCTGTTCATATGCCGACAGCTTCGCACCATGTGCGCTAATGAAGGGTAGTCTCGCTTGGGAGGCCACGTCCTTGATCGATGATGAGAGACCCACCACCGCCAACTCGATCGCTTCTTTTTCACTTATGTGAACCGAATAGCATCGGTTCCTAATGGTCCTGAAGCGCCGGATGTATTCTGACACTATTTCCCCGCGCTTCGTCGTACTTGTGCTAGATCGGCAATGCCAGCCTCGGAAGCCTGCGAGTGATACTCGCTCATGGAACTGCTCTTCCAACTGCTTCCAAGTCCGGATTGAGTTCGGTGGCAGCGATGTGTACCACCCGAAAGCCGATCCCGTGAGGGATTGTGCGAAGAACCTCACACGCAGCTCGTCTGATGCTGAGATCGTGCCCAGATGTGCCAAATATCGGCTCACATGCTCGATGGAGCTGGAACCATCTGATCCACTAAACTTTGTAAAGTCAGGGAGCCGATATTTGGGTGGTAGCGGGATCAATTCGTACTCGTTGGGTACGGCTTGGTATAGCCGAACGTCTTCCTTTTCGGCATCATGCCGAACTGATCTTTCAGAATTGTACAAATCTGATCCGCGGTGATGGCTGAAGGTGTCGAACCCTGAAGATTCGCCGGGGTGGCATACTTAGCCAGCCATGCTTGCTTTTCCAGTTCGAGCCAACTGCAGGAGCTGAGCTGCGGAGGTTTGTCGGAGTGGCGTACTTAGCTAAGCACTTTTGCTTCTCAAGATCTGCTCCCGACGTTCCTCCTGCTGTTCCCGAGACCCCTCGCTGTTGCAGCTCGGTTCGAGAGTGCCCAGTGCTTAGCGGTCGGCACGTATGCGCACGTGTATCCGTGCGGGATCTCCTTGGGCGCCTCAGGTAGCAATTGGTAGTCACTAGGGTCACTACCAATCTTATAGACGACGTATGCCGATGAGTTCGGCACTTCTGGTGCCGCCAACGCGAACGGCAGCGGCGGACGGGACTGGAGTGGCATCTCTCCTTTGTAAGTCCCCAGAGCTGGTCCCGACGGAGAATACCGATGGCTCATGATTTCCTGGATCACGCGCAGAGCGACACGCTCCAAAGTGTTCACCGAGGCTCTCGAGTGGCGGTGCAGCGAATGAGCCACCATGAAATTGATCTCCCGACGCAGCGACCCGGTGCGTTCTTCGACGGGGCGGACAGGTCCACTCCATCGAGCGCGCCTTCAGTGAGATCCCCTTCCACCTGATGCCATGGGAGCGGGTTCTGTGGAAAGAGCCGATGAGGTCGGCTTCGAGGACTGCCTTGATCTCGTCATGCTTCTCCTTGAGCTCGTCAGTCAGATCCTCGTACTTGACCGGAGTGCTTTCCGCCATCTCGGATGTAGATGGCGATGCGGTGGATGTCGAAGATCGTCCCACCGGGCGTGCCGAATGTGTTGCGGTCGAGAAACCCACCGGCGGGCAGCGACCGGCAACACCGTAGAGCCGGGAACAACTCGGGGCTGCGGCTGGCCCCGGTCCCTCGGAGCGACGGCCCGCAAAGCCTTCGGTCACACGTCCGATGCTGTCGCAAGGGCGTGCCACCTGACCTATACCCGGTCGGGAAGGTGTTGGATGATGCCTCGCTTAGTTTCCTGCATGGCATACACGTAAACGTTAAATACGAGCCTCGATCGGCTCTCGGGTTATCTCGTGAATCGGCTCAAAGAGCCGATCCACCCATGATTCGTACGAGGTGTACAAATATATGGTGGTCCTGCTTGATCAAGATAAAGCTAAAGCGATCTACGACGATTTAAGGTTTTCACCGCATAATCGGATCATCCTACTCACGATTGGGCCTCGCGCTCGCGTACGGTGATCGTAAGCCGATCCTAGACAGGGCCTAAAAACCAACACGAGGTTGATCCCGGAACATCCTGTCTAGGGCTAGCAAACTACACCCTACACGCCGCTGGATCCTCCAACCCTTTGTAAGGCCTAACTATTGCGGATGTTAAACTAATCCTTGAAGAACAAGGAGCAACCGTAACGGATCGGATCTACTAAACAATGATCAAGCGGGTGCCGCCCCTACACCTAAGATAGGTGTAAGGGCGGCTAGATGTATAAGGGTTGCACTACGACAGCATATGATACGAAGAACAATGCTAACCCTAACACATCTAAGATAACTACGTTGCTCGCCATCAAAAAGGCTTCAGCACGAGCAACGCATGAACAACGTAAATAAGCTTATGCTGCCTAGATCGCAAGATGCGATCTAGGCAGCATGGTGCTTACCAGGAGAAACCCTCGAGACGAAGGAGTTGGCGATGCGCCGAGATTGATTTGTGTTGAACGTTGGTTGTTGTTTATTTCATAAACCCTAGATACATATTTATAGTCCAGGGGACTTTCTAATTTAGGCGTGCACCTAACCGTGCACGGGTCAAACTCTATCTTCTAATCTAAGATACGACCTGCTATATTACAGATACACGGGCATGCTAGCCCAAACTTTGCATATAAAGCCGATTCACGTATTTCTTCCGTATATAATCTTTAAACCTATCTTGATCGTGGCCCACCTCTGACTCGGTCAAATTCTGGTGATAACACATAGAAGATTTGGATGATCATCCAAGTAGTCAGTCTATGGGTAGGGCAATTCTTTAAGATTTCATTCTTTCCCATGCTTGGGCAACATGCTCATTATCCAATTGCTTAAAATTAATTATGCTACTTCTCAAAGATATAATTTTAGCGGGAGGATAATATCTACCAATGAAAGCATCCTTACATTTAGTCCATGAATCAATACTATTCTTAGGCAAAGATAGCAACCAATCTTTAGCTCTTCCTCTTAAGGAGAAAGGAAACAATTTCAGTTTTATAATGTCACCATCTACATACTTATACTTTTGCATTTCACAAAAGTTCAACAAAATTATTAAGATGGGCAGCAGCATCATCAGAACTAACACCAGAAAATTGCTCTCTCATAACAAGATTTAGTAAAGCAGGTTTAATTTCATAAAATTCTGTCTGTAGTAGCGAGTGGAGCAATAGGTGTGCATAGGAAATCATTATTATTTGTGCTAGTGAAGTCACACAACTTAGTATTCTCAGGAGTACCCATTTTAGCAGTAATAAATAAAGCAAACTAAATAAAGTAAATGCAAGTAACTAATTTTTTTGTATTTTTGATATAAAGAACGCAAACAAGACAGTAAATGCAAGTAACTAATTTTTTTGTATTTTTGATATTGAGAAAGCAAACAAAGCAGTAAATAAAGTAAAGTAAAGCAAGACAAAAAAAAAGTAAAGAGATTGGATGTGGGAGACTCCCCTTGCAGCGTGTCTTGATCTCCCCGGCAACGGCGCCAGAAAACAGTCGTGATGGCGCGTGATGCACACGTCCATTGGGAACCCCAAGAGGAAGGTGTGATGCGCACAACAGTAAGTTTTCCCTCAGAAAGAAACCAAGGTTATCGAACCAGTAGGAGATGAAGGCCACGTGAAGGTTGTTGGTGAAGGAGTGTAGTGCGGCGCAACACCAGGGATTCCGGCGCCAACGTGGAACCTGCACAACACAATCAAAATACTTTGCCCCAACGTAACAGTGAGGTTGTCAGTCTCACCGGCTTGCTATAAACAAAGGATTAAACGTATGGTGTGGAAAATGATGTTTGTTTGCAAAGAACAACAGAGAACAGAGTTTGCAGTAGATTGTATTTCAGATGTAAAAGAATGGACCGGGGTCCACAGTTCACTAGTGGTGTCTCTCCAATAAGATAAATAGCATGTTGGGTGAACAAATTACAGTTGGGCAATTGACAAATAGAGAAGGCATAACAATGCACATACATATCATGATGACTACTATGAGATTTACTTAGGGCATTACGACAAAGTACATAGACCGCTATCCGACATGCATCTATGCCTAAAAAGTCCACCTTCGGGTTAGCATCCGCACCCCTTCCAGTATTAAGTTGCAAACAACGGACAATTGCATTAAGTATGGTGCGTAATGTAATCAACACAAATATCCTTAGACAAAGCATTGATGTTTTATCCCTAGTGGCAACAACGACATCCACAACCTTAGAACTTTCATCATTCGTCCCAGATTCAATGGAGGCATGAACCCACTATCGAGCATAAATATCCCCTCTTGGAGTCACAAGTATCAACTTGGCCAGAGCCTCTACTAGCAACGGAGAGCATGCAAGATCATAAACAACACATATATGATAGATTTATAATCAACTTGACATAGTATTCCATATTCATCGGATCCCAACAAACACAACATGTAGCATTACAAATAGATGATCTTGATCATGATAGGCAACTCACAAGATCTAAACATGATAGCACATTGAGGAGAAGACAACCATCTAGCTACTGCTATGGACCCATAGTCCAAGGATGAACTACTCACACATCAGTCCGGAGGCGATCATGGTGATGTAGAGTCCTCCGGGAGATGATTCCCCTCTCCGACAGGGTGCTGGAGGCGATCTCCTGAATCCCCCGAGATGGGATTGGCGGCGGCGGCGTCTCAGGAACTTTTTCCGTATCGTGGCTCTCGGTAATAGGGTTTTCGCGACGGAGAGTATAAGTAGGCGGAAGGGCAGAGTCGGAGGAGGCACGGGGCCCCCACACCATAGGGCGGCACGGGCCCCACCCTGGCCGCGCGGCCCTGTGGTGTCGGCGCCTCGTGGCCCCACCTCGTATCCTCTTTGATCTTCTGGAAGCTCCGTGGAAAAATAAGACCCTGGGCGTTCGTTTCGTCCAATTCCGAGAATATTTCCTGTGTAGGATTTCTGAAACCAAAAACAGCACAAAACAGAAGCCGGCGCTTCGGCATCTCGTTAATAGGTTAGTGCCGGAAAATGCGTATAAATGATGTAAAGTGTGTATAAAACATGTGAGTATCATCATAAAACTAGCATGGAACATAAGAAATTATAGATACGTTTGAGATGTATCAGCTACACAGAATGAAGATTTGGACGATCTTCGACAACAACTGCAGTCGATGAAGAAACAAGCTCTCGTGATAATGGAACAGTCTCAAAAATCTTCTGAAAGGGAAAAACTTGCTCTTCAACAAGCTCAGGAGGCCCTAGCGTTGAAGGAAACCGCGGTTACTGAGGCTGCCGAAGCTACTTCACGGGAAAATTATATGCTTCAACTGATGAACGACTCCAGCATGGATATGACGGGTACACTTCTTAAACTTGGCCATATTTGATTTTATTCTTACTGTTTTCTCTTTCTCACTGATGCTTCCGCTGAAATAGGTTCTTTTTTGGATACTGCTGCCGAAGATCAGCGTGTTGAAGCTCGGTCCAATGTGCTTCTCAAGCTTGCACTGGAGCATGGTTCTAATTTCTGGGCTACGCCTGAACGTACCCGCCAAATCGTCAGATTTCAAGATCGCGCGGGTCAAGTCCGTGATTTTCTCGACTTCTGCACGAGGACATTGTCTTTAGTTTATAACACCATGTTTCCCCACAACAAAACGCCAGAAACTCTTCCTGCTCTGATGGATAAGTTTCGGGATGCCTCTCGAATCCACGAATTTGTGCGGGCCCAAGTGTCTGCCGGAGCAAGATTTGCCATGATTATGATACCGGTCTGCTACCCGAAGTTAGACATGACTCGAATTGTCGCCAAGTGTCAGGCCAAGCTAACGAAGAGGAAGAGGAACATCGACAAAATCAATGATGCTGTGACCCCTGTAGCAGAAGAGATGATGGATGAACTGCTTCGGCTAGATGCCAAATTCTTCGTGAGAGGTAGCTATGCTGAACATAGAACTGGTGCTGCAAGCAATGAGAGGGTAAATATAGATGATATACTCAATGGCAACTGAAAGTTTACTTATCCTTGTCGAATTTTTCTTGATGGTGAGATTTTGTATGTTGTAAACACAATCTATATTGTAAAGCAGCTTGATACGTTTTTTCTTTTCATCAAGCCCCCGAGCCTATTGTTGGCCAGTGCTTATGTCTTTTTTGGTTTGCGAATTTTTTTTTACGCCAAGGCGAATAACTGTATTTTGCGGAAAGTTATATATATTGTTACTGCGGGTTGTGAGCCCCCGAGCCTGTCGACGAAAAAGATGTATATCACCAATATCTTTATTATATTGCAGCACCGCGAGCCCGCCTCATTAAAAACTTGATGAAGACGACCCTTTATAGGAAGCGTGCGGGTCGACGCACCATTGGATGGAGCAGTAATGAACTTGATGGATTACACGTGGCTTAAGGGGTAAAATTGTATTTTCGCGAGGATGGAACTGGACAGGCGCTACAGTGCGCGTGCCAGAAAAAGTGGAGGACGTGTGCCCCCACTTGCGCAACGTGTCAAACTGCCGCAGATTTTGGGTATACCAGTCAGTGACAGAACAGAGTTCATGATTTTCAGATATAGAGGTCGTGGCTAACGTCAGCATTGATGTCACTTTGACAAAAGAAATTCTCGACAGTGATGATACGAAGACCGGTCAAAGAACACAAGTGATGATAATTTCGCGAGCCTTTCGTCAAATACAAGTTTTTGATCAAATGCTCAGGGGCTACTTTTGAAAAAGGAAATTTCGGGTATGATAAAATAGAAATAGCGAGAGCCTATGATCAAATGCAAGCATTTGTCCATAGCCTCGGGGGCTACTCCCATCGGGAGCGCTGGTCGCGCACCCGAGAAAAGCGAAAAAAAAACTCAAGAAAGATGACAATATAGAGACAAGAGGCGTGAAAATGTTGAGCCTACAACCAAGAACAAGTTCTTGGCTGTAGACTCGGGGGCTACTCCCATCGGGAACGCTGTTCGCGTGCCCGATGAAATTATAAAGAGTATAATGAGTATATTTCGAGTTATACAAATAACTCTTCACATACTCCCATCGGGAAGACAAGATAAGTCATCCGTTGACTCAATAAAATGTGCTATTCCAACAGCCGAAAAAGCACTCGACAATATATTCTCAGAGCGCCTCAGTCGCGAATAATCTCTGAATTCCGTAAAACTCTGAGAAGGTAAGACCCCGGATCCGTTCTGAGCGGCGTGGCACCGTTTCTGACGTCGCTTTGCTACTTTTTTCCGTATCAACAGATACGAAGAAAAATCCTAACGGACGCGTTAGGTACCCAATAAAACATGACTGGGACTCGACAGATGGTAAGACCTTAAGTGGCACATGTCGAGTTAACACCAGTATCCCGAGATCATGCCCAGGGACGTGATCTTGAAGTAGGTTTTTGCGGATTGCCACTAGAGCAGTTAACTAGTACCTGATCCGTCAGATAAACTAGCCCCAATTACCATTATCCATGTACAATATATAACTGTTTATCTAAAGATATGTGATGGCTTGAAAAAGTTATTTGATGATTATAAATTTGGAGATTTTTCCTGATTCTTCGATTCAAGCAAAATCTTGGGGGCTACTGACATAGGCATCCCCAATGGGCCTGCCAAAGATGGTACCCGTGGTTTACTGAAGGCCCACAAGTCGAAGAATATGAAGTTCGGAAGCCCAATTAGTATTAAGGAAAGTTAGAGTTGTATTAGGAAATATAGAGACTTGTAACTTTACGGGTTGAACTCAGAGAGTCTCCCGGAATCTGTAATCTTGTGTAACACGGTACCCTCGGCTCCGCCTCCTATATAAGGGGGAGTCGAGGGACAAAGAGAGGATCGAATCCATTGTCAACATAACCCTAGTTTCTTAATCGTCGAGTACTTTTCGGCTGAAACCTTCGAGATCTACTTGCCCTCTACTTCTAACTAAACCCTAGTCTACAATACGTAGGCATTGATAAGTTAATCCCTTGTTAATTGGATACACTATTTCTTTTTCATCTTCTTGTCCTGCAGCTTGCCTCCATCAGCTTCTGCATCCTTCAACTCATGTTCCTTCTTGTTCCCCAGATTCTTCACTCTCCCTTCATAATCCTTCTCAGCCATCTTACAAAAAGAAGTTGCCAGATTTTTAATAACTTTCTTTTGGCTAACAGGAGGAGCAGCATTACAAGGCAAGCAGTTTTTATCATTGCAAGCAGAATGTTTCTTGAATCCCTTATTTATTTCAACTATTATTGGGCTCCTTCTTACCTCAGATTCCACTAGAGGATTGTAACCTCTTCTTTTTCTCTTTGGAGCACCAGGAGGAATAGAATGCAGCTGTTCCAGAGCCTCCATGTCAGGTACATTGTTTAGTTCCAAAATCTTACAAGAAGGAGCCAAGGAAGAAACACATTTATCAGGGATGTTAAAAAGGAACACTTGCTCATTTTTATCAGTTGTAGAGACAAAGTCCCATAAAGGAGATCTCAGAAAGCTAGATGCCCAATCAAATTTTTTAGGTGTGAGTAGCATCAGAGTAATGAAATTAAACCAACTTGCACGTATCTTGTAGAAATTCCCATTCTCCTTCAGATCTTCCTTTAGGTGTGGTGCAAAATATTTTTCCCATAATTTCATTCCCTCCACGGAGAATTTTTGCTTTTCTTCTTCATGGATCACAGGGAAGAAATATGTCTAAACCATCCCAAGATGTAAATGTGCTACATCTGGTTGCACAAGAGCATTTCCTTCAAAGATACCCATGTCCTCATCATCTTCTGTATTGCTAGAACTGCTAGACTTTCCTTCTTCCATCTCACTTCCATCAGAAGCATAGGCCTCCAAAATGCTCTGTAAACTAGTGCCCAAGTTGCTAGTCTGATCAGTATCATTGCTTGGCAAACCACTAGTGACATCATTGTCACCATTGTATTCAGGGGTTGCACCTCTAAAATGATACGGTTTCTCGTATTGAGGGGTTGCACCTCTAAAATGCATAGAAAATCATCTCTCACTTGTTTCCATATGGGTATCGTCTCGATCGGAGTTTCCAAACTCTAGATATTGTCATTTGAAGTTTGTCTTCCATTTGGTTTATATAAAAATAAAGGTGAAAGGGAGTTGCCTGCCCAGGCCGGTAGTATCGCCCTTGCTGGGCTGGCACTGCCACCCGGCCCACATTGGCACTACCGGCCTTGCAGCGCTGCATTGCCGGGCACCCCAGGCCAGCGCTAGCGGGCCACTCCAGGCCGACGCCCACCTCGCCTCGCCCTTGGCCGCCTCTCGCTCGCGCCCAGTCGTGCTCCTTCATGCGCGTTGATGTCGCTCGGATGACGCCTGCCGCACGCACTGCATGCCTCACTGGCTCCCGCGCTCGCTCCTAGCCCCGCTCCTCCCGATCCCTGCAGCCGGTCGCGCGCGTGCTGGGCGGCGGTACCGCAGACAGCTGTCCGGCAGTTCCGGCCCAAGCTAGGATAACCCAACGGGCAAGAACACTATAACCCCTTTTAAGTGCTTCTTCTTCCTCTCGTTTTTGATTGCTTCTTCCATACTTTTTTCTCTCCTCCATTGCTAATATTTTAGTGCATCCTCTAACTTAAATCTCTCCATGATTCTTGCTCAAATTTGGTGAGGGAAGCTCTAGATCTACAATCCAACCAACCAATCAAACTCCTCTCTTTGTGAGGGAAGCTCTAGATCTAGTTTTTGGAATAAATTTGGTGTTTCTCTTCCAATTTGTTCTTCCTCTTTTATGCCCCCAACATCTTATGTAACTTTGTTGGAATTTCAGAGAGAACGACTTGAGCATCTTAGTGGTGTTCTTGCCATTGCATTTGGTGCATCGATTTGAGTTCTCCACGGTGATTCGTGGAAGTGCAAGTGAGAAAGTTGTTACTCTTTGGTTCTTGGAATCTTAAACGACTTTATCTACGAGTTCGACATGTGTCCAAACTATGGAGCAAGATGTGCCAATCAAGATGCGCCACGTGTACTGTACTGAAACATTGTCAGAAGCAGACGTTGTCGGATGATGTCACACTAGATGACAGATGATCACGTCACACGACACGACGGAGCCGACATGGCCACACGTTCTCTGACACCACGAAGCTTGGCCCCGGATCTCCTTCGAGGGCGTAGATTTCAGTTCCAATCTTTCTGGCCAAAGATGGATGGCTTCCTGGACGAGGTCCAGGAGGCGTGGACAACACAACCATGGGAGCCATGCCCTTTCAAGAGGTTGGACCAAAAACTGAGGGCCACAACCAAGAGGCTAGCAAGTTGGAGCTCCAAATTCATCGGGAGTGTGAAGATGCAAATCTTGATGGCTACAGAGTTGATCCTGTGCTTTGATGTTGCCATGGAATCCCGTGACCTTTCACCGGAGGAAAGGGCCTTGAGACGACTCCTCAAAAATAAGTTTCTGGGTCTCGCATCCTTGGAAAGGACGATCGCAACATAGCGCTCCCATATTCTCTGGCTTCAGCAGGGGGACGCTTGCACGCGCTTTTTCCACCTGCATGCGAGCCATAGGCGACGGAAAAATATCATCGGACATCTCATCGTCGATAATGTGCACATAACGGAGCACGTGGACAAGGCTGAGGATGTGGATAGTTTCTTTGACGACCTCTTGGGTTCGGTGGCAGACATGCCCTTCACCCTTGATTTGGATTTCCTGGGGATTCCATCCTTCGACCTCCAACACATTGATGGAGAATTTACTGAGGCGGAAGTGTGGAAAGCAATCAGAGACATGCCCCTAGACAAGTGCCCAGGACCCGATGGTTTTTCGGCGCGCTTCTTTGTTGTCTATTGGGGGATCATCAAGGAGGACATCATGGATGCCTTCGGCTCCTTGTCGCGGATCGACTACTGTGGATTTGGGGCGGTGAATGGAGCACTGGTAACACTTCTCCCCAAGAAGCCAGGGGCAGAAGAAGTGCGAGACTTTCGTCCGATCAGTCTCATCCACGGCATCGCCAAGTGGGTAGAGAAGGTTCTGGCAAACCGGATTGCCCTAGTTCTCCCGCAGATGGTGGGGGCTCACCAGAGTGCCTTTGTGCGTGGATGGTGCCTGCATGACAATTTCATGATGGTCCAGGGGACGGCGCACAAACTCCATAGCAGCTCCATCCCGGCGGTCCTCATGAAGTTGGACATAACCAAGGCCTTTGATACAATGGATTGGTCTTTCCTCATGGACGTGCTCTGGAAGCTAGGGTTTGGGGAAAGGCTCATCACATGCTTTTGTGCCCTTCTTTCCATGGCCTCGACACGTGTCTTGCTAAACGGCACTCCGGGCTCGCGGATTGCCAATATGCATGGACTCAGACAGGGCGACCCGCTATCCCCACAACTCTTCATTCTGCTCATGGAAGTCTTACACCTGACGATCCAGAAGGCCGCGGATGATGGATTGCTGAGCCCGTTGGCGCCATCAGGCTTGCGTCACCACACATCCATTTATGCGGATGATGTTGTCACCTTCCTGCGGCCCTCAGTCTTGGACTTTCAGACTTTCATGGAGGTGATCGAAGACTTTGGGACAGCCTCGGGGCTCTGCACTAACATCGCCAAGTGCTCGGCGAATCTTATCAGGTGCACAGACGCCCACGTGGCCTTAGTGGAGCAGGAGTTGCGGACTCCTGTGGAACCTTTCCCTCAACGGTACCTGGGACTTCCATTGTATTTGAGGAAGCCATCCGCGGCTCAGCTCCAATACCTCGGGGACAACATAGCCAATAAGCTGCCGGGATGGAACGCGCCACTGCTCGACAAGGGGGGGGGGGGCGGTTGGAACTCGTCCGATCGACACTATCTGCGATGCCTATCTTCTCCATGATGTCCCTCGACATGCCGGCCAAGACCATTCTTGCTATTGAGAAGATCATAAGGGGATTCCTCTGGAAAGGCCGAAAAGAAGTGAAGGGGGGGCCATTGTCTAGTGACGTGGGACAAAATTTGCACCCCTAAGAAGTGGGGTGGACTCGGTATTCCAAACTTGAAGATGATGAATGTGGCGCTGAGGACCAGATGGCTTTGGCTTCAGCGGGTAGATGAATCTAAGCCGTGGAAATAGCTAAACATTCAAGTCCCTCAGCTAGCGAGACATCTGTTCGAAGGAGCTACCTACTCAGTTTTAGGAGATGGAGCATCCACTTTTTTCTGGTCGGATAGATGGCTGCCCGGTGGTCGGATTAGCGACATTGCCCCAGACTTGTTTGCTGCTGTGCCAAAACATGCAGTCAAGCAACACCGAGTCCGAGAGGGACTGGCAGGGGGGTGGCTTGATGACCTATCCCCAGATCTAGGTGCACCTGCACTTTTGGAGCTTTTTGATGTGGCGGATCGACTAGTGCACGTCACCCTAGTCGAGGGTGTGGAGGACAGTTTCAGGTGGAGGTGGGAAAGTAACAACTCCTACTGCGCTAGATCCTACTATGAGGGGATGTTCGAGGCTAGAGAAGACATGGTCGGCGTGTTGCAGATTTGGAAGTCGCGCGCCCCACCGAACTGCAGAGTGTTCATGTGGCTTGCAGCGCGGAATAGATGTTGGACTAGCTCACCCTGGAAGTCCCAGTGGTTCTCATTGCGGCCATCAGGATGCTCGTTTTCAACGATCATGTTGTGCATGATCACGCAGCATGTCATCACCTCATGCATGGTCTTCAGCGACCATGTTATTGCCGGGTGACGGACAATTGCCCACCGAGCTTGGAGCACACCAAATCCGCGCTCCACATCTTTCCTGCAAGCCTCTTGCATCTTGGCAAACCTCCTCGTCTTCTCGGAGTTCGGATTACGGACAGTCTTCACCAATGTGGCCCAGTCAGGATAGATGCCATCAGCAAGATAATATGGCTTGTCATATGCATTTCCATTGATCTCATAGCTCACCTGTGGAGCTTTGCCTTGCATGAGCCGGTTGAAAACCGGTGATCGGTGCAACACATTGATGTCATTGTTGGAACCGGCCATGCCAAAGAATAAATGCCAAATCCATAAATCTTGAGATATGACAACTTCAAGAATGACAGTCCGTCCCTCCTAATGCCCGCTATACTGACCCTGCCATTCAAATGGACAGTTTTTCCACTCCTAGTGCATGCAATCTATGCTGCCAATCATTCCTGGGAACTCTCTAGACTCGTTGATAGATAGGAGTCGCCTTGTATCCTCAATAGTTGGCTCCCTACAGTAATACTCTCCGAACACGGCAATCACGGCTCGGCAAAACCTGTACATGGCCTCAAGGCAGGTGCTCTCACCCATTCGAAGATACTCATCGAATATATCCACAGCCATTCCATATGAGAGCATGCGAATAGCCGCGGAGCATTTTTGGTAGGAGGTGAAGCCTAGCGCACCTATTGCATCGGGCCTGCATTGGAAGTAGGGGTCATAGTTTATGACGCCCGTAGAATGACCAAGAACAGGTCCCTTGACATCATGTACCGGCGCCGGAACACTTTTTCCGGGAACACCGGATTGGTGAGGTGGAAGTAGTCCTTGTGGAGGCGGGCCTGCCCTGCCACTCTGTTGCGCGGCAGGTTTTTGGAGCGCCCCTTCACAGAGCCCTGGTGCTCCGGCCCCGGGTTTGAGGTGAACTCGTGGATCATGGAGGCCGCGGTAGTTGCCAATGTCTACATCGACTGATCGGACTCCTTGTCGGAAGAGGAGTCAACGACCTCCGCGCGGAACTTCTCCACCATATGCCACATGTCCATCTGCGTGGGTACGAGCTGTTGATCAATGGCCGCGCACAAATAGCGCCGAAAAAAGGGGAAGAAACCTACCGGCGCAATTGACCAAACAGGTCGTGGGCGGCGCGGAAGGGCGGCAGAACCGACAACGTTTGGCCCCAAAACAGCCGGCAGGTACGCGCCGGAGCCAACCGCGAGTACGATCCTGCTCTCCCGCGCGGCGACAACGGAGCCAACGGCAAGTACTACGGCGCTGCGGCGGGATGGCGGCGGGTGGGGTTGGGGTGGTGGCGTCGCATGATACGTCTCCGACGTATCGATAATTTCTTATGTTCCATGCCACATTATTGATGATATCTACATGTTTTATACACATTATATGTCGTATTTATGCATTTTCCGGCTTGCAGCGCGGAATAGATGTTGGATAGCCGACAGGCTCAGTCGGCGTGGGCTCCCACACCCGACATCCTACCCTTTCTGCGACCAAGGGGGCGAGACCCTGGATCACCTTCTCATGGGTTGTGTCCTGGCGCGTGAGGTCTGGGCTGTTGTCCTACGCCTATGGGGCAAGCTCCGCTGGATGCCGCAACCAGACACCACACTCGCCAGCTGGCTGCGACAAAAGAAGGGAGGCCCGGGAGGTGACCGGGACCTTTGGACGGCGACCGTGTTGATATGTTGGAGTTTCTGGCGTCACCGGAATGACGTGGTTTTTGAGGTGCGACTCCTCCAAAGCACATAGTGATCCAGAAGATCTTTGAGGATGCGGAGCTCTGGCAAGCGGCTAGGCTGTTTAGAGGTGCTCTTGCGCCGGTAGAAAAGTGGAGATATCGCGAGTAGTTGCTTTAGTCGTGTGTGCTATCCCTTCGGGTTAGCGTGATTTGTACATGTGGCGTATGTACCAAGGGTATGTTGTACTTTGGCCTCTTGGCATTTTCTTCCATGAAACCGATACGTCTATAACGTATCCTTGAAAAAAAATCTAGAAACAGCTTTTATTTATTTATCTCATTCGAAAAAAAATAAAAAGCTTGTACAGAGCAGGGTCGGAAGTCAGGACCCCGGTCACGGCCGTTTGCATCCTGACTCGGTCGCGCGTGACATAATAACGGCACCCAGCCCCCTCCCATCTCTGAGACCCTGACAACCGACCCCTCCCCCGGCTCCCCGTACCCCCAATCCAAGAAATCAAAGAAAATCAAGAATCAAGAAACCCCGGCCATGGCTACCGCCGGCGAGCCGCCGTTCGGGTCCCATCCTTCGGAGCTGGAGCTTATCCGGCGGTATCTGAGGCCCTGGGTGGTTTCAGGAGAGCTCGACTGCTCCTGGATTCACCAGACGGACATCTACGCCGCCGACCCTGCTGAGCTCACGGCGAGCTGCTCGGCGGCCACCGCCAGCGAAGGGGAAGGGGAGAAAGCCTGGTACTTCATCAGCCGGATTCGGAGCAAGAAAGGTTCCAAAACGCGCAAGCACCGCGCTGCTGCTTCGGGAGGTGGAAGCTGGTTTTCTGACCGGGCGGCGAAGCCCGTCGCCGACGGTTCAGTCCATGTCGGCAAGAAGCAGAGGTTCTGCTTCACGCTGAAAGACGAGGAGGGCCGCCATCTGCGCTCTAGATGGCTCATGCTGGAGCTGCGTCTGGCCGGCGATGAGCAAGACGAGGAGCCGTGGGCGCTCTGCAAAGTGTACCCTTCACCAAGGGAAAATCCCGCAGCCAAGGCCAGGGCCATGGCGGCGGCAAACGCCAGGGCCAGGGCTATGGCGGCGGCGGATTCTCGCCCGCGCGCGGAGGCCCTTCCGAGCGCCGTTCCGCCACCGGAGCATGGCGCCCCAAGCCCGTCTGAGGAGGGCGTTCCGACTACGCCACTGGACAAAGGCACGCCGGGCGCGCACGTGGAGGACGCCGGGAGCGCTGCTCCGGCAACGGTCTGCGGCACATCAAGTCCGGAGGACGCCGGGAGCGCTGCACCGACCCCTCACGGCATGCCAGGCACGAAGGAGCGAGATGCGGCGGGCGCGGCAAGGCCCGCAGTTCCGAGCGCATGGAGCCCGCGCAGTATTCGGGACGCCGCAGGCGGTGCTCCAGCTCCACCGCCCGTCGGCGGCACAGCAAGCCCGGCCGTCCAGAGCTCATCGACCCCGCGCGCGGAAGGCACCAAGGACAAGGAGTGGGTGCTGATTCAGATCGGCGTCCATGGTCCACAGCTAAGTTCTCCCGACAGCATATCTGTGAACAAGATATTCCGGGTGCAGCGCTTGCAGGAAGAGGACGACACCGTGGTTGCTCCGCTCGCCGGTCTGAAGAGGAAGGCGCTTGAAGTGTGCTCTGGCTTGCTGATGCTCGATGGTGCCCACGCCACAAAGAAGCCGGCACTCTGCCCATCCTGTTCTTCTCATCATCTGTAGCTGCACTTCTGACAGACATGGGAACAATTGTAGCAGGGAAATTCAGACCTTTCGCCCTTCCTGTTTTTCTGATCAGTTGTTGCTGCAATTTGATTCGGAATTGCTAGTGATATTGCAATTTGGTGTTGCTTCGTTGCTGTGATTTAACTGTCAGTTCTGATTTTAGACAAGTCCTTGCACTAGTCAAATTCAGACTTATAGTCCCAGTTTATGATTGTTTGATCTGTATTCAGACTTGTATATGGAATTTTATTATGCCAAAGCAGACTGTGTTTTCCAGTTTAGCTAAGCATTTGAATATACTTTACACGCCACTATGACTTGACTAGTTTCTGTTTCTTAGGTTTCCATGTTTGGCTAAAGCTGAATTTTGGTTCACTCTTGGATTTGTTGTCCAATGTGAAGGCCTTCCATACTATTATCTGTAAGAGCACCCACACCCCGTTGGCGCTCCCCACGGTTAAATCCGGCGCTAAATAGCACCGGATTGGATGAAGTTTCAGCCGTTTCCCTAGGTAGACGTCTGGAGATTGACGTTTTTGTCTTAGTTTCACAAATAAATTCACAGTTCGGCGAATTTGATAAATTTTACTAATATTTAGCTTACTTTTACAAATAAATGTTACAGTTCAACAAAACAAGCAAATAATTTGACAAGTTTTCAAACAAATCAAATGGAGACTAGTTGGTGTTGCCTCGAAGTCTCCATATGTGCTCCACCACAACTGTTGATGCATTATGGAGTCTCGAATCTCCTGACGTTTAGCGATGAACGCAGCCCACGATGCCGGCACATGGTGATTAGGCTATGCAAGAGGACCCTCTCCGTCATACGGTGCAGCTTATTCGCTAGAAGCAACCAGATACTTTCGCTCATTCTCGATAATCATGTTGTGTAAGCACACACAACAGTTCATCACCTCTCACATCTGGTCTTTGCATCAAATTAAAGCGGGGAACCGGATACTAAGGAGCAATTACGCTATTGATACATTCAGCTTGACTACACACATTTCTGAATTTTTTTAATACAAACTAGTAAGTAGAACGAAATAGTAGAAGAATACAACCTTTACGAAAATATTATTTTCTACATGTATATTAAAACTCAATTGTCTGTGTTAAAATTTAAAGACAAAACACTCTATTATACTATACATATCAAATAGTATTTGCAATCAACTATATATTTATAAAATGAAATATATTACAAATATTTTCTAAAAGTTTACATGTACATGTTCTCATGTATATTACTTACTACGTGAGTTGTTGTAAAAATAAAATTCAGACCTTCTGTTGCTGTGATATTGCAAATTTGGTGTTGCTTCGTTGCTGTGATTTAACTGTCAGTTCTGATTTTAGACAAGTCCTTGCACTAGTCAAATTCAGACTTATAGTCCCAGTTTATGATTGTTTTGATCTGTATTCAGACTTGTATATGGAATTTTATTATGCCAAAGCAGACTGTGTTTTCCTGTTTAGCTAAGCATTTGAATATAGTTTACACGCCACTATGACTTGACTAGTTTCTTAGGTTTCCATGTTTGGCTAAAGCTGTATTTAGATTCACTCTTGGATTTGTTGTCCAATGTGAAGGCCTTCCATGCTATTATATGTAACTAGTTGAATGCCCGTGCTTCGCCACGGCTCAAAAAACTTATCTAATTAGTAGAATAAAAAATTATAAGAATGAAATTAATAGACCCAATTATAAGATCGTAAATTTCATTATCTTTACTATTAAAATGAAATCAGTGACTCAATTAGCAGTGAGAAAGTTTGGTGAAACTCACCACCGGCAAAAGCTGCATTCTAGGCTTTAGGCCTTGATTTCTAGCTAGCAATAATAATCTTGTAGGCGCTCTATCTCCAAAATCTCCGCTTTCTCTCCGACAATGATATTTTGGTGAAAGCTGCTGCAAGGATCATTTAGAGAAACCAGTTTGAAGCCAGCAAAGCTTATGTGTCTAGAAATCTGAACTTCAAACCACACCATCATGCTAAGTTGGCCCTTAAATTACAGAGTAGATTGTCAAACTATTAGAGCTATTTTGTACAATCTCAACAATCACTTGTTTTTTTGTCGTCAATACAACAAGAGGGTACAAAACAAGTATGGGAATTGTTTCTTCATTTAGTCACCGACCTTCAGCGGCACTCCCTAGAATCAATTAAATCCCTCCCACCAATCAGAAAAGGCTAATATATAACTCCCATCTTAATTCATCGTACATGTTAACTAAAACCACAAATACTAAGTTCATAATCAATTCTCCACAAATTGTGTTGCATCACAACCTTTTTTCAATCCATGTCACATGCCACGTCCCCACAACCGTATCTGGACCGAAACATCTGATTTTGTGAAGTACCGCTAGACAGAGGCACCAAAGACGTACAGACGTACTGAACGAGTCCAAGTAGCTTCGAAGCATGTCGCCCCACTCCGCCTTTGCGTCTCCTCCGTCGGATATCTTGAATGTTCCCTACAGCACTACTTCGGTTTCACGCCCGCGGCGTTGCCCGAACAACGACCTTCTTCCCATTCACCTAGACGATGATTACACCGACATCCATCGAGAGGCTCATCTCCGCCAATGCAACAACAACAACACAATAATCTTCACTACCTTCATTTGGTGAAGGTAGGAGCTTGGTTTGTTCTTGATCCCGAGAAAATTGGTATAGAAAAATCCAATTAGCCACCCCTTTCCTGGTGAAATGACCATGCATGTATAACTTAATATTTCAGTTCTATCATTTAAATGATAAATCGACTTGATTGGAACTCATGAGCTAATGCAAATCTCACATCTTTGTTGTCTTTCTGCTCCCGATGATCTCTTCCCTAGTATTCTCCTTTCCACCAAACTCTTTTCTCGATTCAAACTCTCCTTTGTATGAACTTAAATAACAAGAGAGATATCTCTGGAGAATTTACATTTTAAGCACAAATTATGTATAGATTCAAGTTAGGACAAATAATTGAGGAGCGTATTTAGTGCTAGTGTTATCCTATTTGTAAAAATAATTAGTGATATTTAATTATTCATTTATTTCATTAGACATCAAAAAGGTGGAGGGAACAAGAAAGTGGAACTGAAGAAATATAGTAAACAATACTGTTAAAACTGATCAATCTCAAACTATTTCTAATAATCAAAGACTCCTCTGGGAATAATATACAAGAAAGATTATTCTCGCAGAGAATTGGGTATCTTTGAATTAATACCAATTTGGGAATGTTGAGTTCTAATATTAGCTATTGAAAAAAATGTACAAACCGAAATGATGTAAAACCAATGAACACAAATAAGGGTTTTGCATGTTTCGAAATGAAGCACATAATCTGAGTGCACAGAAGGCGTACTTGATTATTCAGAAAGAAATCAGATCGCAAAGATTTCCCCTTGCATGCAAGAAAACTCAAGTTATAAAACATGATTCAGATATATTCCTATTTTAGGGAAGCCCCGATTCTTTAAGTAGAAACAACAAACTAAGTGGTAAATTCAATTTCATTGTACACTAAAGTGCTTCCCACATGCTTACACGAATATGCATGCTATGTTTGATTCGGAAGTTTGGGATAAGAATTTCACCATCTTGCAGTAAAGATTTCTCATGATAGCATAGTGGGAAATGGAGGCATGCCTGGAAGTTATTTCTTAAGGCAGAGCAGAATTTCATCGGCCCTGCTCGCCAGCATCACGCTCTTGTTTGACTCCATTAGATCCATGAGGGAGCTCTGTGGGACTCCAGGGCCTCATCCTCTAACACTATCTCCAGGAAGTCTAGCAGGTACTCCGCCAAGAACTTGCCTAGGAATGACATGTAATATCGCATCACCCACGCTTGCTTGCCCATGCCTTCGGTATTACTCTTGAGTTTGTTTGTTTATTTTTCTTGAGAATAATTTCGGATTTGATTCCTGTTAATCAGGATAGTTACGCCAAGTATCACGCCCTTTCAACAATAAAACTGAACTATTGATTGTTAGTTAGTGCGGTGACATTTGTTTGTATTTTTTTCGGGTGTGACACCAGCCATTCACAGGTTTCACCTTAATAGTAAAGATTAGCATTAACACGGGTACATGCATCATGTTTTTTTCCTTTAGTAAAAGTTGCAACCTAAGCACCGATTGATTCAAATCTTAAGAACAAGAAGAGAAGTCCAAGTGTAGAAGATGGTTCATACCTTTTTCTTGTGGAGCTTGAAGAGCACACGTGGTCACGACGGCCTTTCCCTTGGCCGAACATGCATCTTATCAACCTGTTGGCACCACTCGCTCAGCAGGTTGTTGAAGAAGGCCATGATTTTGTCCTTGTCGCAAAGCTCCTAGGACGGCACCACCTCTTTCTCATCGCTCTCGCCGTCGCTCATTCATGTTGACCATGACTTCCACCTAAACACTATCATGGATTACCATAAGAAGCCTTGCACAGTTATGAAGAAAAAAAAAGACCAAGACACGTAGTATGGTAGCATGAAAGTAACCTCCAATTATTTCTAAAAATGTTACCTCTAACATCATTTGTTGGAAGGGTGTATGATCACCCTTTTTTAAATATAATAGCACACAAATAGAAAATGTTGGCATCTTGCCATAGAAGTACTTGATGTGGGCAACTTGAGCTTTGATATATTGCATGTATTAGTCTAACCATAAACCATCACTATCCCTATTGCATTTTATGAAAGCATGCAGAACTTTCATCAATTTAAATACTTCCAGTAGACACTAAAATCTTTGTCCTGTTTTGAATTTCTTATATGATCGATGGCCCAAATTCTCGGAAAGTTTGTTATAGTTATCTTCCAAATAATCCTTGACCGGCACTAGTACTTACTGTGCTTGATGAAAAAAGGCAAAAAATTCTTTAATATATAGAATTGCTAGCCGGACAGAATAGTGGAGTCGTAGTACCTAGCTAAGTGGTGGTAGTGGCCAGTGGGCATGTAAGTGAAGGTGGCGGAAGCCATGACGAACCTCGGTGGACCAAGTAGCATCTGCAGCCTGACTCGCTAGAGGTCTTCAACCGATCCTCCTCCGTCGATGCACCCTTCATGTTCCGTCCAGCCGCCGCCCATGTCCAACCATTTAGTTAGCAATAGCAACAAACTTCAGTTTGCATCAGCTACAGATCGGTGTAAATTAGCATTATTTTAGTTAACACATAAGCCAATTTAGTTGACGTTCAATTAACACAAACACCAATTCGGTGAACACAAATTCAGCTAGTATCTAACTATATATTCAGTTAACAGATCGTACCAATCTAGAAATTTAAATACGGAGTATCTCTTTGCTTTGTCCATCTTCTCTGCACGGACGAGCATCCCAAACTCCTCTTCACGCGAGCAACTCAGCACCAATACAACCGTCTTCCTCTCGCTCAGCACCACCTCCACGCTCCAGCTCCCTTGCAGTCCGCCGATGTACCATCACGAGGTCCCTCGCGCTCAACCTCTCGGGGCAGGCCGCCGTGTCCGTGAGCTCCCCCTCGACATCATCCTCCTACTTATTTATGGAATCTAGCCGGGACTGACGAAATAGAGCGAATCGTCTTCACATCCGGCTGAACAGGGCCACCGTCGGTTCCCTCAATCCGGCGCTTCCCCGACGCTCTAAGCATCCTCCCACGATCTCTGGTGAGTCCATGAGCTCCGCCCTCACCGTCATCCTCCTCGCTCCTTGAAGGAATCGAGTCATAACCGACGGAATCGAGCGAAAAGGGGAAGTGGACGGTCATGGCGACTGGAGGTCAACTACCATCTCCCCGGCCCGCCCATGATCCATGTGGGACGACCGGCAGCTGAGATACGGTTGCCTTGCTCGCCAGACAGGCAAGGGCTCCGGCGGGCGGAGATGTCAGTCCGGCCTCGTGCTCCATCTATATTGGTAGGATAATGAGTTGTTTTGTTAGTTGCGCTTTTCTTTGTTCGTGCGCAGGTTTTTTTTTCAAGATTGCGTTGAGATAAATCATCTCTGGTAGAATAAGGACGTGGAAGGGTATTATTGTCCATCCCTGAAAATGTGGACAACCGCGGGATTCACCAGTTTGCTCTTAATAGTAGAGATGAACACATTCTTTTACATTGACATCTCGGGAATGAAAGGGCGAAAACATAATTGAACCTTCTAAGTCAGCAGCCCACAAATGGCTCTGATCGAGCGCTTGGGGACGTGTTTTCTTTCGCGCCGTTTGGAGGTCGTCACTCCCCAACCGCGTCTCTCAAACGCCATCCCCAAATATTAAAATACTTTTTTTGTTTTTTTTCATTTTTATTTTAATAAAGAGTAGAAACAAACTAACACATAATTGGGAACGCGGTTTACACGAAGATATAATTTGGAAGATTCTACACAAACTAATACATAGTTTGAACCATGGTTGATACAAATATAAAATATTGCAAAATAACTAGGCCGGGCGTCGAAGATTTCATGTGTTCGCTGGCAACAAAGAACACTCGCAGGCTCACCAGTCACCCAAACTGGAAAATCCAGCTGTTGACGGTGCCCCTGTTGGTTCTTTCAGGGAAGAACAACCTCGTGCATATTTTCGCAGCAAGAAACAACACTCAGCCGCCGTCCTCCTCGGTGCTGTCGCCGTGGTAGTGCCAGCGGCAACGCGTCTCGTCGAACACCTTTACGCTCATGTCCCCCTCGCCAAGGTAGGAGAACATGAGCACGAAGCCGGCTTCGAGGCGGTGGTAGCGCGCGAACTTCTCCCAGCCGATGTGGAGGTACATCTTGCCGCACACGTCGTAGATCACGTCCACGATCCACCAGCAGCAGCCACAGGCAGCCTCCCGCAGATGCAGCGAGCCCGGCCCGTCGACGGCGACGAAGTCGGCGAAGGCGTCCAGTAGCCTCTGGATGCCGTGTGGGTCGCCCTTGAGGACGACGATGAACTCGAACATCACTTGCCGCTCCTCCTCCTATAGGTCCGACGATGAAGACGACGGTGTCGCAGGCGACGGCGAGCGTGCAGCTCTGACGCGGCCACGATCTCGTCCTCCGCCTCTACCAGCCATGGCGTCGACTCTTGAGATGGTGGCGGCTAGGGTTGGGGAGAGAGGCGCTAGGGTTTGTGTGTGTGAGAGGGACGATGAGAGGCGGCCCTTTTTATAGGCTGGAGGGAGGCGGGGGAGCGGTGGCGTTCATTGTTGTTGCCTATTCGACGGTACTGATGACCCACAAGTATAGGGGGTGTATCGTAGTATCTTCGATAAGTAAGAATGTCGATCCCAACGAGGAGCAGAAGGTGTTGACAAGCAGTTTCGATGAAGGATTCACTGTAAATGCTCACGGACAAGTATTCGGGGGGTTTTGATGTAACGGATGAATAAAGTACGAAGTAAGTAAAGTGCGAGAGTAATAATTGCAGCGAGTGGCCCAATCCTTTTTAGCACAAAGGACAAGCCGGTTTGTTTACTTATAATGACCAAACGTTCTCGAGGACACACGGGATTTTAGTCTAGTGCTTTCGCTACATACGGCTAATTAATCTTCATTGTTTTGATAAGTGTTGTGTGGGTGAACCTATGCTAATGTACCGCCCTTCCTAGGACTAATACATACTTGTGATTATACCCCTTGCAAGCAGCCGCAACTCTACAAGAAAGTAATTAAGATAAATCTAACCACGAGCCTTAAACTCCGAGATCCCGCTATCCCTCCCGCATCGATATACCAACGGGGGTTCAGGTTTACGTCACTCCGGCAACCCCGCAATTGGCAAACGAGTACAAGATGCATTCCCCTAGGCCCATAAAGGTGAAGTGTCGTGTAGTCGACGTTCACACGACACCACTAGAAGAATAACACCACAACTTAAATATCATAACATTGAATATTACTCAACCATACTTCACTACTAAAATTTAGACTTCACCCATGTCCTCAAGAACTAAACGAACTACTCACGAGACATCATATGGAACATGATCAGAGGTGATATGATGATGAATAACAATCTGAACATAAACCTTGGTTCAACGGTTTCACTCAATAGCATCAATAACAAGTAGAAATCAACACCGGGAGAGTTTCCCCTATCAAACAATCAAGATCAAACCCAAATTGTTACAGCGGTGACGGTGTGCAGCGGTGGAGACGGCGGTGATGATGATGGAGATGATGATGATGGTGGTGGAGATGATGTCCAGCTCGATGGCGGTGACGATGGCATCGGTTTCCCCCTCCGGGAGGGAATTTCCCCGGCGGATCTCAGCCTGCCGGAGAGCTCTTTTCTCTCTGGTGTTCTCCGCCCCGCAGAGGCGGCTGTGACTCTTCGCGACTTATCCCCCGGAGCTTAGGTTTTCGGGACGAAGAAATACGCGAAGGAGAGGAGGCAAGAGGGGGCTGTGGGCCCCCTCCCCACATGGCGGCGCGGCCAGGGCAGGGCCCGCGCCGGCCTATGAGGGGGCCCATGGTGGCCCTCCTCGGCTCCTCCTTCCGGCTGTCGTCATCTTCCGGAAAAATAGGATTTTTCATATAACTTTCGTCAATTGTTGATCTTCCGAAATATTGCATTCCGACGGCGCTTTTTCCGGCGAGAATCCCGACTCCGGTGCGCGATCCTCCAATAATCATGAAACATGCAAAATAGATGAAATAACATAAGTATCATCTCCAAATATGAAATATATCAATGAATAGCAGCAAATTATGATATAAAATAGTGATGCAAATTGGACGTATCAACTCCCCCAAGCTTAGACTTCGCTTGTCCCCAAGCGAAACTGAGCTCGGTAAATAGGACCACATGTTTATGGAGTGAAGAGTCGATAAATAAAATACGGACAAGAAGCATCATATTTATTCACACAAGACATTCTAGTAAACAACTTCCTCATATAATTCAACTTGGAGCAAGTATAAGGTAATCACAAATAAAGGTGCATAAGAAATCATAGTTGGTGATGGCAAACTTCGTTCTTGGTCAGAGAACAATTAACAGGTTATACTTATCTACCGAGCAGTGCTCTTATGTTCAAGTTTATATGGCACAACTTGCATACTCAATCATAATAATTTCCTCATGATCATTGATAACTTGCAAAGCTATATTCATTCAGATAAAACTTATACTAAACAAGGAAGAATAAAAGACATGATGAAGCAAATCACAATATAATGGTCCGATCACAACAACTCAAATGCTCGCTTAAGATGGAGGGAAATAGGTTTACTGACTCAACATAAAGTAAAAGACAGGCCCTTCGCAGAGGGAAGCAGGGATTAAATCATGTGCTAGAGCTTTTTCAATTTTGAAATCATATAAAGAGAGCAAAAGTAACATTTTGAGAGGTGTTTGTTGTTGTCAACGACTGGTAGCGGGTACTCTAACCCTCTTGCCAGACAAACTCTCGAAGAGCGGCTCCCATTAAGCTTTATTTTGGGTTGGCACTCCTTCCAACCTTTGCTTTCACAAACCATGGCTAACCGAATCCTCGGGTGCCTGCCAACAATCTCATACCATGAAGGAGTGCCTTTTTATTTTAGTTTTATTATGATGACACTCCTCCCCTCCTTGATTTCTCAAGCCATGGCTAACCGAATCCTTCGGGTGCCGTCCAACAATCACATACCATGGAGGAGTGTCTATTTAGGTTAATTAATTTGGGACTGGGAATCCCATTGCCAGCTCTATTTGCAAAATTATTGGATAAGCGGATGAAGCCACTAGTCCATTGGTGAAAGTTGCCCAACAAGATTGAAAGATAAAACACCACATACTTCCTCATGAGCTATAAAACATTGACACAAATAAGAGATAATAAATTTTGAATTGTTTAAAGGTAGCACACGAAGTATTTACTTGGAATGGCAGAAAATACCATGTAGTAGGTAGTTATGGTGGACACAATTGGCATAGGTTTGGGTTGAGGTTTGGATGCACGAGAAGTATTCCCTCTCAGTACAGGTCTTTGGCTAGCAAGGTTAATTAGCAAGCACAAGAGTTGAGGGAAACAAACAAATATACATGTGATAGAAACAATCATGCATCTTCCTTGTAAGCACAAACAATTTTAACTTCAGAATAATAGGCTATGAGCTAACAAGAAAAGAAGGCAATGAAACAACTACATGTATTTCCCTTTTCTACTTAAACCTCAAAGTGTTGTTGCTATTGACCAATGCTAAGTTTGCCAAAACCAAATAGATTCATTCAGTGCTCCCAAAGTGATACCAATACTAATAACAAGATCAATCATATAATAGAGATTGCAAGCTAAAATAAGATGCGTAATATGTAAATGATAAGACTTCTCATTAATATTCCATAACGATAACTCACACCAAGGGATACATAGACAACCGATTAAAGGAGAGATACTTCCACACTGCAACCCATCTTATATGATAACTTCCCTACTCATGATATGACACTACTTGATAGTAAAAAGTAAAAGATAGTGATGATGTGATACCGCGGCACTCCCCCAAGCTTGGAACAAACCAAGGGGATGCCAATACCGATGATGAATTACTCCTTCGGCGATGGTGGTGATGAATTCCCATCATCAGACTTCCAAGGAAGAGGCTCTCCATCAACAAACGACATCTTGGTCTCGGGAATCCTGAAACTAGCAGCATAGCTTATGTGTTTAAACCTGTTTTCATACTCACATTTCTGATTCTGAACGTCATAGAGTTGAGCTTGGAGTTTGTTGGTGGTGTCGTGAAGCGAGAGGATGTCGCCCCATAACTTTGCAGTCTCCTTCTCATGTGCATCAATGAGTTCAGACACAATCTTGTGGAAGATGTCCACCTCACGCTCAGCCATCTTCTTGTAGTTGAAGACCTTTTGTTCTAGCTTCTCCATCCTATCTTCCAAGCTTCCTTCTCCTTTAGGACCCTGGACATCTTTGATCTGCAGCTCTCCATCAACGAGCAGCAACTCCTTGGGGTGCATCTTTAGCTCGTTCATGTACAAGTTGTCAATGTCCTTGCAGGAGCTGCCTTTCGGAGTTTCCGACGAAGACATGATGGCTCTAGATCCGAAGCAAATCCTGGCAGAAACAACTCGAAACAAAACACGTCGAGAAAACGATATACGGACCTCCAGGGGTCCGGGGGATTATATAGCAGGAATTTGTATGTCATATGGAAAGTACCAGGTCGAACCAGAGTCGGAAAGAGGCGACGAGGCGGCCAGCTCATAGGGCGGCGTGACCTGGCTGGGGCCCGCGCCGGCCTATGGGGGCACGCCCCCGTGCGTCTCCTCCACTCCGTTTCGATCTCGTAATTTTCCATATTTTCCAAAAACAGCAAAAACATTGTTCGGAAAGTAAATCGCGAACTTTTTATTATCAGTACTGTTACCTATTCAAAGTCTAGTTCTAGCGGACTGTCAATTTGACCTTTGATGAAAGCCTCCGGTGTTTCTACTCGAATAACATCAACATTTACATTGTAAGAATCACCTGAGATATAATGCTTGAGTCTTTGTCCATTCACCACTTGTGTGGCATTGCCTTGGAGAGAGCTAATTTTAATTGCTCCTGAACGATACACCTCCTCAACAACATATGGTCCTTCCCATTTCGAGAGTAATTTCCTTGCAAAGAATCTGAGACGAGACCGATACAATAGGACTTTATCCCCAATATTAAATTCTCTTTCGATAATCCTTCTATCATTCCATTTTTTAACTTTCTCTTTAAAGAGTTTAGCATTTTCATAAGCTTCACTTCTCCATTCATCTAGAGAACTCAATTGTAGCAACCTCTTCTTACCGGCTAGTTTAGGATCTTTATTTAGTTCTCTAACAGCCCAATAAGCTTTGTGCTCTAGTTCTAAAGGTAAATGACAAGCTTTTCCATAAACCATTTTATAAGGTGACATTCCCATGGGATTTTTATAAGCAGTTCTGTAAGCCCATAGTGCTTCCTTCAATTTACTAGCCCAATTCTTTCTAGTTTTATTAACAGTCTTTTGCAAGATAGATTTAATTTCTCTATTTGATAGTTCTACTTGCCCTCTAGTTTGAGGATGATAAGCGGAAGCAATTCTATGATTAATACCATATTTAGCAAGAGTTTTTCTAAAACCACCATGAATAAAATGAGAACCTCCATCAGTCATAATATATCTAGGAACTCCAAATCTAGGAAAAATAATATCTAAAAGCATTCTTAATGAAGTCTCACCATCAGCACTTTTTGTAGGTATGGCTTCCACCCATTTAGTAACATAATCAACAGCAACAAGTATATGAGTGTTACCTTCTGAAGAGGGAAAAGGTCCCATGAAGTCAAATCCCCAACAATCAAACGGTTCAATAACGAGAGTATAATTCATAGTCATTTCATTGCGTCTGGAGATATTACCAACCCTTTGGCATTCATCACAGGATAAGATAAACTTCCTTGCATCTTTGAAGAGAGTTGGCCAATAAAAACCTGATTGTAGAACCTTTTGCGCAGTTCTTTCTCCGGCGTGATGTCCTCCTTAAGCACTACCATGACATTTACTCAATATCTCTTGTTGTTCATATTCGGGAACACATCTTCGAAGAATACCATCCACTCCTTCTTTATATAAGTGCGGGTCATCCCAAAAATAATGCCTCAAGTCATAAAAGAATTTCCTCCTTTCTTTGAGCTGAAAAGGTTGGAGGCAAGTACTTGGAAACAATAAAGTTAGCATAATCAGCATACCAAGGGCTATCTCGCGAGCTCACCTTTATTACAGCCAATAGTTCATTTGGAAAACTATCATTAACAAGAACAGGATCATAAGCAATATTTTCTAATCTAGACAAGTTATCAGCAACAGGATTATCAGCACCTTTCCTATCTACAATATGTAAATCAAATTCTTGCAACGAAGTACCCATCTAATAAGCCTTGGCTTAGCATCTTTCTTTTGCATAAGGTATCTAATTGCAGCATGATCAGGTATGTATAGTAACTTTTGAATCAACAATATAAGATCTAAACTTATCACAAGCAAAGACTACGACTAACAATTCTTTTTCGGTAGTAGCATAATTTCTTTGAGCAGACATCAAGGGTTTTACTAGCATAATGAATAACATTCAATTTTTTATCTACTCGTTGTCCAAGCACGGCGCCTACAACAAAATCACTAGCATCACACATAATTTCAAATGGTAAGTTCCAATCGGGAGGTTCAACTATAGGAGCAGATTGTTAAGGCTTTCTTTAGAGTTTCAAAAGCTTCCTTACAATCATCATCAAAAACAAAAGGTACATCTTTTTGAAGAAGATTAGTAAGAGGCTTTGAAATCTTGGAGAAGTCTTCAATAAACCTCCTATAAAACCCGAGCATGACCAAGAACACTACGAATACCTTTAACATCCCTAGGATAGGGCATCTTCTCAATTGCTTCAACTTTAGCTCTATCAACTTCAATACCTCTCTCGGAAATTTTATGTCCCAATACAATTCCTTCATTAACCATAAAGTGGCATTTCTCCCAATTAAGAACAAGGTTAGTTTCTTCACATCTCTGCAAAACTTTATCAAGGTTCCGCAAGCAATTATCAAAAGAATTTCCATAAACGGAAAAATCATCCATGAATACCTCTACAATATATACTCTCGCAAAAGCCATGAAAAATAGCAGACATGCATCTTTGAAAAGTAGCAGGAGCATTACATAAACCAAAAGGCATATGTCTATAAGCATAAGTTCCATAGGGACAAGTGAAAGTGGTTTTCTCTTGATCCTTAGTTTTAACAGCAATTTGTGAGAACCCAGAATAACCATCAAGAAAACAAAAGTGAGTATTCTTAGACAACCTTTCTAACATTTGATCAATAAAAGGTAAAGGGTAATGATCTTTCTTAGTAACTTTATTAACTTTTCGATAATCAATGCACATTCTATACCCTACAACTACTCTTTGAGGTATGAGCTCATCATTATCATTAGGCACAACGAGTCATTCCTTCTTTCTTAGGAACACAATGCACGGGACTAACCCATCTACTATCAGCAATAGGATATATAATACCAGACTTCAAGAAGTCTTAATACCTCATTTCTTACCACATCCTTCATCTTAGGAATTAGACGACGCCGAGGTTCAACAACAGGCTTCGCATCATCTTCCATATTAATGGCGTGTTGGCAAATAGAGGGAGAAATCCCCTTCAAGTCATCAAGAGTGTAGCCAATAGCTCCTCGGTGCTTCTTCAGTATTTCCAATAACCTTTCTTCTTCAAACTCTGAAAGCTTAGAACTAATAATAACAGGATATATTTTCTTATCATCAATATGAGCATATTTAAGATTATCAGGCAATGGTTTTAAATCAAAGACAGGATCTTCCTTTGATGGTGGTGTTGTACCGAGATCTTCCACCGGTAAATCATGCTTAAGAATAGGTTGACGAAGGAAAATTTCATCAAGCTCATCTCTTTCTTCCCTAAAAACTTCACTCTCACTATTCTCCAAATGTTGCTGCAAAGGATTATTAGGAGCAAGAGCAATAGATGCACATTGTTCAACTTTAAAATCATTATTAGGCGAATCAATTTTATAAGGAGTTTTGGCAAATTTAGAGAAGTTAAACTCATAAGATTCACCAACAAATTTAGTCAAAATTTTCTCTTTCTTGCAAACTATAATAGCTCCACAAGTATTTAGAAAAGGTCTACCAAAAATGATAGGACAATATTTACTAGCGGCAGAACCAAGTACCAAAAAGTCGAGCAGGATATTTAATCTTACCGCATAGAACTTCCACATCTCGAACAATACCAATTGGAGAGATAGTTTCTCTATTAGCCAGCCGAATAACCACATCAATATCTTCAAGTTCACAAGAACCAATTTCGTGCATAATCTCCGTGTAAAGCTCATAAGGAATAGCACTAATACTTGCACCAATATCACATAAACCATAATAACAATGATCTCCAATTCTAACAGATAGCATAGGAACACTAGCTTTCTTAGACTTATTAGGATGTGAAACAATATTAGATGCATCTTCACAGAAAATAATATGACCATCCTCCACATTTTCAGTCACAAGATTTTTAACTATTGCAACAGCAGGTTCAACTTTTATTTGTTCTTCAGGTTCTATAGGTTTCTTTTCACTTTTATGAACCGCACTATTTATAACAGAGTACTCCTTCATTTTAGCAGGGAAAGTAGTTTTTTCAATATAAGCTTCAGGAATAACATGATCAACAGTTTCAACTACAACACATTTATTTATAGATGAATCAATTTTATCTTTATACGGTTCATAATACTTATCAAAATTCTTCTTAGGCAATTCATAATGAGAGGCAAAAGCTTTATAAAGATTTGCAGCAACTTGATAATCAAGACCATAAGTAGCACTCATATTACGAAATTTATCAGTATCCATAAAAGCTTCAATGCATTTATAATCATAATTTATACCTAATTCTCTATCCTTGTCGTTCTCACATCCTTCAGTATTCTCCTGGATCCGATTAAGAAGGTCCCTTTTAAACTCTTCTTTGTTGCGTGTAAATGATCCAGAGCAAGAAGTATCCAGCAAGGTCTTGTCTTCAAAAGAAAGTCTTGCATAGAAATTATCAATAATAACATTACCAGGAAGCTCATGAATGGGGCATTTGAGCATTAAAGACTTCAATCTCCCCCACGCTTGGGCAATACTCTCTCCATCATGAGGCCAAAAATTATATATGCGGTTCCGATCTTTGTGAATTTCACTTGGAGGATAGAACTTAGAATAAAACCGGGGCACAATATCATTCCATTCAAGAGAATCCCCATTATCCAGTAATTTATACCAATGCGCCGCTTTACGAGACAGCGATATAGAGAATAGTTTCTTCCTCACTTCATCCATAGCAATACCTGCACACTTGAATAAACCGCATAATTCATGTAAGAACAGGAAATGATCTCCAGGGTGGACAGTTCCATCCCCTGTATAACGGTTATCCACTACACGTTCAATAATTTTCATAGGTATTTTGTATGGTATTTCTTCCTCACACGGCGCTTCATCCACTACCTTTGCAGTAGTAGTAGATTTCCCAAATAAAAACTCAAGAGAAGATCTCTCCATAATGAATTATAGCAGCAGGTAGAAATAAAATCAGCACAAACAGTAGAAATTTCCCTTACCAATTCCACTTACCAATAGCGCTTCACTCCCTGGCAACGGCGCCAGAAAATAGTCTTGATGACCCACAAGTATAGGGGGTGTATCGTAGTATCTTCGATAAGTAAGAATGTCGATCCCAACTCGAACATCACTTGCCGCTCCTCCTTCTATAGGTCCGACGATGAAGACGACGGTGTCGCAGGCGACGGCGAGCGTGCAGCTCTGACGCGGCCACGATCTCGTCCTCCGCCTCTACCAGCCATGGCGTCGACTCTTGAGATGGTGGCGGCTAGGGTTGGGGAGAGAGGCGCTAGGGTTTGTGTGTGTGAGAGGGACGATGAGAGGCGGCCCTTTTTATAGGCCGGAGGGAGGCGGGGAGCGGTGGCGTTCATTGTTGTTGCCTATTCGACGGTACTCGATGACCCACAAGTATAGGGGGTGTATCGTAGTATCTTCGATAAGTAAGAATGTCGATCCCAACGAGGAGCGAGAAGGTGTTGACAAGCAGTTTCGATGAAGGATTCACCGTAAATGCTCACGGACAAGTATTCGGGGGTTTTGATGTAACGGATGAATAAAGTACGAGTAAGTAAAGTGCGAGAGTAATAATTGCAGCGAGTGGCCCAATCCTTTTTAGCACAAAGGACAAGCCGGTTTGTTTACTTATAATGACCAAACGTTCTCGAGGACACACGGGATTTTAGTCTAGTGCTTTTGCTACATACGGCTAATTAATCTTCATTGTTTTGATAAGTGCTGTGTGGGTGAACCAATGCTAATGTACCGCCCTTCCTAGGACTAATACATACTTGTGATTATACCCCTTGCAAGCATCCGCAACTACAAGAAAGTAATTAAGATAAATCTAACCACAGCCTTAAACTCGAGATCCCGCTATCCCTCCTGCATCGATATACCAACGGGGGTTCAGGTTTCTGTCACTCCGGCAACCCCGCAATTGGCAAACGAGTATAAGATGCATTCCCCTGGGCCCATAAAGGTGAAGTGTCGTGTAGTCGACGTTCACACGACACCACTAGAAGAATAACAGCACAACTTAAATATCATAACATTGAATATTACTCAACCATACTTCACTACTAACATTTAGACTTCACCCATGTCCTCTATAACTAAACGAACTACTCACGAGACATCATATGGAACATGATCAGAGGTGATATGATGATGAATAAAAATCTGAACATAAACCTTGGTTCAACGGTTTCACTCAATAGCATCAATAACAAGTAGAAATCAACACCGGGAGAGTTTCCCCTATCAAACAATCAAGATCAAACCCAAATTGTTACAGCGGTGACGGTGTGCAGCGGTGGAGATGGCGGTGATGATGATGGAGATGATGATGATGGTGGTGGAGATGATGTCCAGCTCGATGGCGGTGACGATGGCGTCGATTTCCCCCTCCGGGAGGGAATTTCCCCGGTGGATCTCAGCCTGCCGGAGAGCTCTTTTCTCTCTGGTGTTCTCCGCCCCGCAGAAGCGGCTGTGACTCTTCGCGAGTTATCCCCCGGAGCTTAGGTTTTCGGGACGAAGAAATACGCGAAGGAGAGGAGGCCAGAGGGGGCTGTGGGCCCCCTCCCCACATGGCGGCGCGGCCAGGGCAGGGCCCGCGCCGGCCTATGAGGGGGGCCCATGGTGGCCCTCCTCGGCTCCTCCTTCTGGCTCTCGTCATCTTCTGGAAAAATAGGATTTTTCATATAACTTTCGTCAATTGTTGATCTTCCGAAATATTGCATTCTGACGGCGCTTTTTCCAGCAGAATCCTGACTCTGGTGCGCGATCCTCCAATAATCATGAAACATGCGAAATAGATGAAATAACATAAGTATCATCTCCAAATATGAAATATATCAATGAATAACAGCAAATTATGATATAAAATAGTGATGCAAATTGGACGTATCAGGTACCTCGGAGGAGGGATCCTCACGAGGGGGAGAAGAAGTAGGGCCATCGGGCGGAGAGTCCTCAGGACGGTGGTACAAGATTTACCCAGCTTCGGAACACCTGCTCGATGACAGGGCCTACTGTTGCTTGTCTGGAATTATCTGGGCGCTTTCACGTTGTTACAATGAGTTTTGGTTGGACTCTAGAGCTCCCGGGATCTGGCTTATAAAGGCGCCAGGATCTAGGGTTTACACGGAGAGTCCTAGCCAGAATACAAGTCACCTAACTACCGAATATTACATTGCCGTGCACATCAAGGATCCGCCTTTCCTTATACGCAGTACTGGATCCGGCTACCCCTGATGGGTGATACGTCTCCAACGTATCGATAATTTCTTATGTTCCATGCCACTTTATTGATGATACCTACATGTTTTATGCATACTTTAAGTCATATTTATGCATTTTCCGGAACTAACCTATTGACGAGATGCCGAAGGGCCAGTTGCTGTTTTCTGCTGTTTTTGGTTTCAGAAATCCTACAAAGGAAATATTATCGGAATCGGACGAAATTAATTCCCACGATCTTATAATTCCACGAAGCTTCCAGAAAGTCAAAGGGGGACCAGAGGAGGGCCCTGTGGGCCCCACACATGAGGCTGGCGTGGCCAGAGGGGGGGCCGCGCCCCCCTATTGTGTGGCGGCTTCGTGGCCCCTCCGACTCCGCCTCTTCGCCTATTTAGTCGTCCCTGACCTAAATCCTCGACCCAGTTCGACGAAACCAGAGAAAACCATCCAGAGCCGCCGCCATCGCGAAACTCCAATTCGGGGACGAAGTCTCTGTTCCAAGCACGCCGCCGGGACGGGGAATTGCCCCCGGAGTCATCTCCACCGCCGTCTCCACCGCCATCTTCACCGCCATCGCTGTCTCCATGATGAGGAGGGAGTAATTCACCCCCGGGGCTGAGGGCTCCGCTGTAGCTATTGATGTCTACGGGTGCTTCTATTCTTGTAGACAGTGTTGGGCCTCCAAGAGCAGAGGTTTGTAGAACAGCAGCAAGTTTCCCTTAAGTGGATCACCCAAGGTTTATCGAACTCAGGGAGGAAGAGGTCAAAGATATCCCTCTCATGCAACCCTGCAACCACAAAGCAAGAAGTCTCTTGTGTCCCCAACACACCTAATAGGTGCACTAGTTCGGCGAAGAGATAGTGAAATACAGGTGGTATGAATAAGTATGAGCAGTAGTAACGACACCAGAAAAGTGCTTGCTGGCGTGTAGTTGACTGTGGTCATATTGCGGACAGTACAAATGCAGTAAAACAGTAAACAAGCAGCGATAGCAGTATTTAGGAACAAGGCCTAGGGATCATACTTTCACTAGTGGAAACTCTCAACTTTGATCACATAACATAATAAATAGATAAATGCTAGACTCTACACCCTCTTGTTGGATGATGAACACCACTAACTGTGTAGGATTACACGAACCCTCAATGCCGGAGTTAACAAGCTCCATAATATTCGATATTCATGTTTAAATAACCTTAGAGTGCACGATAGATCAACATAACCAAACCAAGTACTAACATAGCATGCACACTGTCACCCTGACGCTACGAAAGGAGGCATAGATCACATCAATACTATCATAGCAATAGTTAACTTCACAATCTACAAGAGATCACAATCATAGCCTATGCCAAGTACTACACGATGCACACACTGTCACCATTACACCGTGCAGGAGGAATAAACTACTTTAATAACATCACTAGAGTAGCACACAGATAAATTGTGATACAAAGCACATTGCAATCATAAAGAGATATAAATAAGCACTTCACTATGCTCTTCATAACAGTGAATAAGTATTCTGTGAAATATAGCCTAAGAGACCCACACGGTGCACACACTGTCACCTTTACACACGTGGGACAAGGAGTCTCCGGAGATCACATAAGTAAAATCCACTTGACTAGCATAATGACATCTAGATTACAAGATCATCATATGAATCTCAATCATGTAAGGCAGCTCATGAGATTATTGTATTGAAGTACATAGGAGAGAGATGAACCACATAGCTGCCGGTACAGCCCTTAGCCTCGATGGAGAACTACTCCCTCCTCATGGGAGACAGCAGCGGTGATGAAGATGGCGGTGGTGTCGATGGAGGAGCCTTCCGGGGGCACTTCCCCGTCCCGGTGGCCTGCCGGAACAGAGAGTCCTGTCCCCCAGATCTTGGCTTCGCGATGGCGGCGGCTCTGGAAGGTTTCTCGTACCGTGGCTTTTCCGTCTCGAAGTTTTAGGTCAGGGACCTTTTTATAGGCGAAGAGGCGGCGTCAGAAGGTCAACGAGGCGACGACACACTAGGGGGGCACGGGCCCCCCTTGGCCGCGCCAGGGTCATGTGTGGTGGCCCTGTGGCCCCCCTCTGGCCTCTCTCGGGTGTTCTGGATGCTTCCGGGGATTCTAAGACGCTGGGCGTTGATTTCGTCCGATTCCGAGAATATTTCCTTACTAGGATTTCTGAAACCAAAAAAAGCAGAAAACAGCAACTGGCCCTTCGGCATCTCGTCAATAGGTTATTTCCGGAAAACACATAAAATTATCATAAAGTATGCATAAAACATGTAGATATCATCAATAATGTGGCATGGAACATAAGAAATTATCGATACGTCGGAGACGTATCAGCATCCCCAAGCTTAGTTTCTGCTCGTCCCGAGCAGTGTAAACGATAACAAAGATAATTTCTGGAGTGACATGCCATCATAACCTTGATCATACTATTGTAAGCATATGTAATGAATGCAGCGATCAAAACAATGGTAATAACATGAGTAAACAAATGAATCATATAGCAAAGACTTTTCATGAATAGTACTTTCAAGACAAGCATCAATAAGTCTTGCATAAGAGTTAACTCATAAAGCAATAAATTCATAGTAAAGGCATTGAAGCAACACAAAGGAAGATTAAGTTTCAGCGGTTGCTTTCAACTTGTAACATGTATATCTCATGGATAGTTGTCAATGCAAAGTAATATAACAAGTGCAATAAGCAAGTATGTAAGAATCAATGCACAATTAACACAAGTGTTTGCTTCCAAGATAGAGAGAAATGGGTAAACTGACTCAACATAAAAGTAGAAGAATGGCCCTTCGCAGAGGGAAGCATTGATTGCTATATTTGTGCTAGAGCTTTGGTTTTGAAAACAAGAAACAATTTTGTCAACGGTAGTAATAAAGCATATGTATCATGTAAATTATATCCTACAAGTTGCAAGCCTCATGCATAGTATACTAATAGTGCCCGCACCTTGTCCTAATTAGCTCGGATTACCGGGATTATCATTGCAATACATATGTTTTAACCAAGTGTCACAAAGGGGTACCTCTATGCCGCTTCGTACAAAGGTCTAAGGAGAAAGCTCGCATTGGATTTCTCGCTATTGATTATTCTCAACTTAGACATCCATACCGGGACAACATAGACAACAGATAATTAACTCCTCTTTTATGCATAAGCATTCAACAACAATTAATTTTCTCATATGAGATTGAGGATATTTGTCCAAAACTGAAACTTCCACCATGGATCATGGCTTTAGTTAGCGGCCCAATGTTCTTCTCTAACATTATGCATGCTCTAACCATTCTAGCGGTAAATCTCCCTTACTTTAGACAAGACGGACATGCATAGCAACTCACATGATATTCAACAAAGAGTAGTTGATGGCGTCCCCAGGAACATGGTTATCGCACAACAAGCAACTTAATAAGAGATAAAGTGCATAAGTACATATTCAATACCACAATAGTTTTTAGGCTATTTGTCCCATGAGCTATATATTGCAAAGATGAAGGATAGAAATTTTAAAGGTAGCACTCAAGCAATTTACTTTGGAATGGCGGAGAAATACCATGTAGTAGGTAGGTATGGTGGACACAAATGGCATAGTGGTTGGCTCAAGGATTTGGATGCATGAGAAGTATTCCCTCTCGATACAAGGTTTAGGCTAGCAAGGTTATTTGAAACAAACACAAGGATGAACTGGTGCAGCAAAACTCACATAAAAGACATATTGTAAACATTATAAGACTCTACACCATCTTCCTTGTTGTTCAAACTCTTACTAGAAATTATCTAGACCTTAGAGAGACCAATTATGCAAACCAAATTTTAGCAAGCTCTATGTATTACTTCATTAATAGGTGCAAAGTATATGATGCAAGAGCTTAAACATGAGCACAACAATTGCCAAGTATCACATTATCCAAGACATTTTACCAATTACTACATGTAGCATTTCCCGTTTCCAACCATAACAATTTAACGAAGCAGTTTCAACCTTCGCCATGAAAATTAAAAGCTAAGAACACATGTGTTCATATGAACCAGCAGAGCGTGTCTCTCTCCCACACAATAATTTATTCAAACAAAAAAAAAACATACATACGCTCCAAGTAAAGTACATAAGATGTGACCGAATAAAAATATAGTTTCAAGAGAAGGAACCTGATAATTTGTCGATGAAGAAGGGGATGCCTTGGGCATCCCCAAGCTTAGACGCTTGAGTCTTCTTGATATATGCAGGGGTGAACCACCGGGGCATCCCCAAGCTTAGAGCTTTCACTCTCCTTGATCATGTTGTATCATCTCCCTCTCTTGATCCTTGAAAACTTCCTCCACACCAAACTCAAAACAATTCATTACAGGGTTAGTGCACAATCAAAATTTACATGTTCAGAGGTGACATAATCATTCTTAACACTTCTGGACATTGCACAAAGCTACTGAAAGTCAATGGAATCGAAAAATCCATCAAGCATAGCAAAACGAGGCAATGCGAAATAAAAGGCAGAATCTGTCAAAACGGAACAGTTCGTAAAGACGAATTTTATTGAGGCACCAGACTCGCTCAAATGAAAATGCTCAAATTGAATGAAAGTTGCGTACATATCTGGGTATCACTCACGTAAATTGGCATAATTTTCTGAGTTACCTACAGAGAATTAGGCCCAGATTCGTTACTGCAAGAAATCTGTTTCTGCGCAGTAATCCAAATCTAGTATGAATCTTACTATAAAAGACTTTACTTGGCACAACAATGCAACAAAATTAAGATAAGGAGAGGTTGCTACAGTAGTAACAACTTCCAAGACACAAATATAAAACAAAAGTACTGTAGCAAAATAAACACATGGGTTATCTCCCAAGAAGTTCTTTCTTTATAGCCATTAAGATGGGCTCAGCAGTTTTAATGATGCACTCGCAAGAAATAGTATTTGAAGCAAAAGAGAGCATCAAGAAGCAAATTCAAAACACATTTAAGCCTAACATGCTTCCTATGAAAAGGAATCTTTTAAATAAACAAGTTCATGAAGAGCAAAGTGACAAGCATAGGAAGATAAAACAAGTGTAGCTTCAAAAAATTTAGCACATAGAGAGGTGTTTTAGTAACATGAAAATTTCTACAACCATATTTTCCTCTCTCATAATAATATCCAGTAGCATCATGAGCAAACTCAACAATATAACTATCACATAAAGCATTCTTATCATGAGTCTCATGCATAAAATTATTACTCTCCACATAAGCATAGTCAATTTTATTAATTATAGTGGGAGCAAATTCAACAAAGTAACTATCATTATTATTTTCATCATCAAATATAGGAGGCATATTGTAATCATAGTCAAATTTGTCCTCCATAACAGGCGGCACCAAAAGACTACTATCATTATAATCATCATAAATAGGAGGTAAAGTATCATCAAAGTAAATTTCCTCCTCAATGCTTGGGGGACTAAAAAGATCATGCTCATCAAAACCAGCTTCCCCAAGCTTAGAACTTTCCATATCATTAGCAACAATAGTGTTCAAAGTGTTCATACTAATATGTTCCATGGGTTTTTTAATTTTCGCATCAAACCATCCATGTCTTAAATCAGGAAATAGAATAAGAAGCTCATTGTTGTCCATTATGCCTAACTAGTGTAAACAAGAAACAAAAAGATGCAATTGCAGGATCTAAAGGAAATAGCTTCGAGCACACACACAATGGCGCTGGAAAAGTACTGTTACACGGAACCGGAGTATGAGTGCCTTTTACCTTTCCTCCCCGACAACGGCACCGGAAAAGTGCTTGATGTCTACGGGTGCTTCTATTCTTGTAGACAAGTGTTGGGCCTCCAAGAGCAGAGGTTTGTAGAACAGCGAGCAAGTTTCTCTTAAGTGGATCACCCAAGGTTTATCGAACTCGAGGAGGAAGAGGTCAAAGATATCCCTCTCATGCAACCCCGCAACCACAAAGCAAGAAGTCTCTTGTGTCCCCAACACACCTAATAGGTGCACTAGTTCGGCGAAGAGATAGTGAAATACAGGTGGTATGAATAAGTATGAGCAGTAGTAACGGCACCAGAAAAGTGCTTGCTGGCGTGTAGTTGACGGTGGTAATATTGCAGACAGTACAAATGCAGTAAAATAGTAAACAAGCAGCGATAGCAGTATTTAGGAACAAGGCCTAGGGATCATACTTTCACTAGTGGAAACTCTCAACTTTGATCACATAACAAAATAAATAGATAAATGCTAGACTCTACACCCTCTTGTTGGATGATGAACACCACTAACTGTGTAGGATTACACGAACCCTCAATGCCGGAGTTAACAAGCTCCACAATATTCGATATTCATGTTTAAATAACCTTAGAGTGCATGACAGATCAACTTAACCAAACCAAGTACTAACATAGCATGCACACTCGTCACCTTCACGCTACGAAAGGAGGCATAGATCACATCAATACTATCATAGCAATAGTTAACTTCATAATCTACAAGAGATCACAATCATAGCCTACGCCAAGTACTACACGATGCACACACTCGTCACCATTACACCGTGCAGGAGGAATAAACTACTTTAATAACATCACTAGAGTAGCACACGGATAAATTGTGATACAAAACACATTGCAATCATAAAGAGATATAAATATGCACTTCACTATGCTCTTCATAACGAGTGAATAAGTATTCTGTGAAATATAGCCTAAGAGACCCACACGGTGCACACACTCGTCACCTTTACACACGTGGGACAAGGAGTCTCCGGAGATCACATAAGTAAAATCCACTTGACTAGCATAATGACATCTAGATTACAAGCATCATCATATGAATCTCAATCATGTAAGGCAGCTCATGAGATTATTGTATTGAAGTACATAGGAGAGAGATGAACCACATAGCTGCCGGTACAGCCCTTAGCCTCGATGGAGAACTACTCCCTCCTCATGGGAGACAGCAGCGGTGATGAAGATGGCGGTGGTGTCGATGGAGGAGCCTTCCGGGGGCACTTCCCCGTCCCGGCGGCCTGCCGGAACAGAGAGTCCTGTCCCCCAGATCTTGGCTTCGCGATGGCGGCGGCTCTGGAAGGTTTCTCGTACCATGGCTTTTCCGTCTCGAAGTTTTAGGTCAGGGACCTTTTTATAGGCGAAGAGGCGGTGTCAGAAGGTCAACGAGGCGACGACACACTAGGGGGCGCGGGCCCCCCTTGGCCGCCCAGGGTCATGTGTGGTGGCCTCGTGGCCCCCTCCGGCCTCTCTCGGGTGTTCGGATGCTTCCGGGGATTCTAAGATGCTGGGCGTTGATTTCGTCCGATTCCGAGAATATTTCCTTACTAGGATTTCTGAAACCAAAAACAGCAGAAAACAGCAACTGGCCCTTCGGCATCTCATCAATAGGTTAGTTCCGGAAAACACATAAAATCATCATAAAGTATGCATAAAACATGTAGATATCATCAATAATGTGGCATGGAACATAAGAAATTATCGATACGTCGGAGACGTATCAGCTATGTGGTTCATCTCTCTCTTTATGTGATCTAGTTGAATATCATCTATGTGCTACTCTAGTGATGTTATTAAAGTACTCTATTCCTCCTGCACGGTGTAATGGTGAAAGTGTGTGCATCGTGTAGTACTTGGCGTAGGCTATGATTGTAATCTCTTGTAGATTATGAAGTTAACTATTGCTATGATAGTATTGATGTGATCTATGCCTCCTTCATAGTGTGATGGTAACAGTGTGCATGCTATGTTAGTACTTGGTGTAGTTGTGTTGATCTATCTTGCACTCTAAGGTTATTTAAATATGAATATCGAATATTGTGGAGCTTGTTAACTCCGGCATTGAGGGTTCGTGTAATCCTACACAATTAGTGGTGTTCATCATCCAACAAGAGAGTGTAGAGTGGTTCTATTATGTGATCATTGTTGAGAGTGTCCACTAGTGAAAGCAGGATCCCTAGGCCTTGCTTCCAAGCATCGAATCTCCGTTTGTTTACTGTTTTGTTGCATGTTTACTCGCTACCATATTTTATTCAGATTGCTATTACCACTCATACTCATCCATATTACTTGCATCTCATTATCTCTTCGCCGAACTAGTGCACCTATACATCTGACAAGTGTATTAGGTGTGTTGGGGACACAAGAGACTTCTTGCATTGTGATTGCAGGGTTGCTTGAGAGGGATATCTTTGACCTCTTCCTCCCCGAGTTCGATAAACCTTGGGTGATCCACTTAAGGGAAACTTGCTGCTGTTCTACAAACCTCTGCTCTTGGAGGCCCAACACTGTCTACAAGAATAGAAGCTCCCGTAGACATCAAGCACTTTTCTGGCGCCGTTGCCGGGGAGAAAAGGTAAAAGGTACTCACACTCCGGATCTCGGTTACTAAGCTATTTTCCGGCGCCGTTGTAAGTACTCGAAGCTATTTCCTTTAGATCCTGCAATTGCATCTTTTTGTTTCTTGTTTTACACTAGTTAGGCATAATGGAATACAACTATGAGCTTTTTAATTTATTTCCTAAGCTAAGACATGAATTGTGTGATGCAAAAATTAAAGAACCTATGGAACCTCACTTGCATGCTAGTAGCAATGTTATTGGTATGAACGCAATCACTACTAATGCTATGGAGAAGTCTAAGCTTGGGGAAGCTAGTTTTTATGATCTTTTTAGCTTCCCATCTTTAGGGGAGAAAATTTGTTCTGATAATGCTTTATCTCCCATATGCGATAACTCTAATGATGCTTGTGATATTTTAAATACACCTACTGCAAGTACTGCTTTCAAGATACCCATGAAAATTATTGAACGTGTTATTGATAACCGCTATAAAGGGGATGGAACCGTCCATCCCGGAGATCATTCACTCGTTTTTGCATGAATTATGCGGGTTATTCAAGTGTGCAGGTATCTCTATGGATGAAGTGAGGAAGAAGCTATTCTCTTTTTCGCTGTCTGGTAAAGCGGCGCATTGGTATAAATTGCTGAAGAATAGTCATTCTCTTGGTTGGGAGAAATTGTACCTCTCTTTTATTCTAAATTTTATCCTTCTCATGAAGTGCATATTGATAGGAATTACATTTATAACTTTTATCCTCGTGATGAAGAGAGTATTTCTCAAGCGTGGGGGAGATTGAAGTCATTACTGCTCAAATGTCCCATTCATGAGCTCCCCCGTAATGTTATTGTTAACAATTTTTATGCGAGACTTTCAGGACAACACAAGGACTATTTGGATGCCTGTTCGGAGGGATCTTTCACAAGCAAGGAGGTTGAAGCTAGGTGGGATCTTCTTGATCGGATTGAGGAGAACGCTGAAGAATGGGAGAACAACAAAGGTGAAGAGTCAGGTATAAATTATGATTATGAATGCATTGAAGCTTTTATGGATACTGATAAATTTCAAGATATGAGTGCTACTTATGGTCTTGACTCTCAAGTTGCTGCAAATCTTTATAAAGCCTTTGCTTCTCATTTTGAATTGCCTAAGAAGAATTTTGATAAGTATCATGAACCTTTTAAAGAGGCTTGCATGAAGAATGAAATTGTTGTTAATGATTGCAATAAGCATGCTCAAACACCTAAGAATGCTATTTCCTATAAGCATGTTAATTTTTGTGGAATGCATAGACCTTGTGGAATTAATCAAATCAAAGATGAATATTGTATCCATCATATTAATGAAAAAACTAGAAAGTGGTTTAGGGCTCTAGATGATCTTGGTAAAAAAGTTTGTGCCCTCTATCCTTTTATTTGTGAAGTTTGCCATAGAGTGGGTCATTTTAATTTTCAATGCTCCTCCAATGATAATTTGAACCCCATGAGTGCTACAAATTGGTATTGTGATGATGAAATTACTCCTAATCAGCATGATGAACTTACTTTATTTTTGTGGTGTGAAGAGCTCTCAAGAAAAATCTCTTTGTTACATATGAGTGATCTTGATATTGATGACGTCCTGCAAGGGTGTTTTTCTTATTGCATTGATAATAGCCATACAAATACTTACATACAAAATATTTTAGAAGATAACGAAGAAGAAGAAGGGAACGAAGAAGAAAAAGAAGAAGAATAAAAAGAAAGAGGTAACGGCATATCCCCTCGTGAATGAGATAACGCTAGGTAACCGTAAGTATGTTGCTCCTAATGATTATTATGATAATGAATCTGAATACAATGATCTTCATATGCCCTTTACATACATTAGTGATCATGATTTGAATGAGCACACTACTTTTGATATTGCAAATCTCTGGGAAACTAATTCTGAAAATGAAGATGATAATAATTGCCATAGTATCAGTGCTATCCATGCTTCCTCCCATAATGATATAGAAAGCTCTAAGCTTGGGGAAGAGGTGTTTGAAAATCCTTTTGCTACTGATCATTATGTGTTTGATACATCTCCTTCTAATAACAATGATGGTATGGACACAGATAAACCGACTGTGAAAGATAACTATTCTATTTCTTATGATAACACTGTGCCTCCGACCTTTAATGATTATTATAAAGAATGCTATGATATAAGTTATAACTATCCTTATGAAACTTGTCATAGTTATGATTGGATTGCCAAAAACAATTCCCTTAATATGCAACTTGTTTACCATATTCAAATTCTTGATAATAATCTTGCTCCAATTACTATTAATGAGAAGAACTCTTCTTATGCCAAAATTAATGATACTTCTATGCATATGAACCATGATAAGAATGTTTTAAGTGATGGGTACATTGTGGATTTCATCAATGAAAGTTATTATGAGAGAGGGAAACATGGTTATAGGCATCTTAATAATATTAAGTTTCCCTTCTTTATGTTGAGAATCTTGAAGTTACTCGTGTTTTATCCTCTTATGCTTGTCACTTTGTTCTTCATGAATTCATTTGTGTACAAGATTCCTTTTCATAGGAAGCATGTTAGACTTAAATGTGTTTTGAATTTGCCTCTTGATGCTCTCTTTTTGCTTCAAATACTATTTCTTGCGAGTGCATCATTAAAACTCGCTGAGCCCATCTTAATGGCTATAAAGAAAGAACTTCTTGGGAGATAACCCATGTGTTTATTTTTCTACAGTACTTTTATTTTGTATTTGAGTCTTGGAAGTTGTTACTACTGTAGCAACCTCTCCTTATCTTAGTTTTGTTGAATTGTTGTGCCAAGTAAAGTCTTTGATGGTAAGGTTCATACTAGATTTGGATTACTGCGCAGAAACAGATTTCTTTGCTGTCACGAATCTGGGCCTAATGCTCTGTAGGTAACTCAGAAAATTATGCCAATTTACGTGAGTGATCCTCGGATATGTACGCAACTTTCATTCAATTTGAGCATTTTCATTTGAGTAAGTCTGGTGCCTCAATAAAATTCGTCTTTACGAACTGTTCTGTTTTGACAGATTCTGCCTTTTATTTCGCATTGCCTATTTTGCTATGCTTGATAGATTTTTCAATTCCATTGACTTTCAGTAGCTTTGTGCAATGTCCAGAAGTGTTAAGAATGATTATGTCACCTCTGAACATGTAAATTTTGATTGTGCACTAACCCTCTAATGAGTTGTTTTGAGTTTGGTGTGGAGGAAGTTTTCAAGGATCAAGAGAGGAGGATGATACAATATGATCAAGGAGAGTGAAAGCTCTAAGCTTGGGGATGCCCCGGTGGTTCACCCCTGCATATTTCAAGAAGACTCAAGCGTCTAAGCTTGGGGATGCCCAAGGCATCCCCTTCTTCATCGACAACATTATCAGGTTCCTCTAGTGAAACTATATTTTTATTCCATCACATCTTATGTGCTTTGCTTGGAGCGTCGGTTTGTTTTTGTTTTTGTTTTTGTTTGAATAAAATGGATCCTAGCATTCTTTGTGTGGGAGAGAGACACGCTCCGCTGTTGCATATGGACAAATATGTACTTAGGCTTTACTCATAATGTTCATGGCGAAAGAATCTTCTTCGTTAAATTGTTATATGGTTGGAAACGGAAAATGCTACATGTAGTAATTGGTAAAATGTCTTGGATAATGTGATACTTGGCAATTGTTGTGCTCATGTTTAAGCTCTTGCATCATATATTTTGCACCTATTAATGAAGAAATACACAGAGCTTGCTAAAATTTGGTTTGCATATTTGGTCTCTCTAAAGTCTAGATAATTTCTAGTATTGAGTTGAACAACAAGGAAGACGGTGAGAGTCTTATAATGTTTACAATATGTCTTTTATGTGAGTTTTGCTGCACCGGTTCATCCTTGCGTTTGTTTCAAATAAACCTTGCTAGCCTAAACCTTGTATCGAGAGGGAATACTTCTCATGCATCCAAAATCCTTGAGCCAACCACTATGCCATTTGTGTCCACCATACCTACCTACTACATGGTATTTTCCAGCCATGCCAAAGTAAATTGCTTGAGTGCTACCTTTAAAATTTCCATTCTTCACCTTTGCAATATATAGCTCATGGGACAAATAGCCTAAAAACTATTGTGGTATTGAATATGTACTTATGCACTTTATCTCTTATTAAGTTGCTTGTTGTGCGATAACCATGTTCCTAGGGACGCCATCAACTACTCTTTGTTGAATATCATGTGAGTTGCTATGCATGTTCGTCTTATGCGAAGTAAGGGAGATTTACCGCTAGAATGGTTAGAGCATGCATAATGTTAGAGAAGAACATTGGGCCGCTAACTAAAGCCATGATCCATGGTGGAAGTTTCAGTTTGGGACAAACATCCTCAATCTCATATGAGAAAATTAATTGTTGTTGAATGCTTATGCATAAAAGAGGAGTCCATTATCCATTGTCTATGTTGTCCCGGTATGGATGTCTAAGTTGAGAATAATCAATAGCAAGAAATCCGATGCGAGCTTTCTCCTTAGACCTTTGTACGAGCGGCATAGAGGTACCCCTTTGTGACACTTGGTTAAAACATATGCATTGCAATGATAATCCAGGTAGTCCGAGCTAATTAGGACAAGGTGCGGGCACTATTAGTATACTATGCATGAGGCTTGCAACTTGTAAGATATAATTTACATAACACATATGCTTTATTACTACCGTTGACAAAATTGTTTCTTGTTTTCAAAACCAAAGCTCTAGCACAAATATAGCAATCAATGCTTCCCTCTGCGAAGGGCCTTTCTTTTACTTTTATGTTGAGTCATTTCACCTATCTCTCTCCACCTCAAGAAGCAAACACTTGTGTGAACTGTGCATTGATTCCTACACACTTGCATATTGCACTTGTTATATTACTTTACATTGACAATATCCATGAGATATACATGTTATAAGTTGAAAGCAACTGCTGAAACTTCATCTTCCTTTGTGTTGCTTCAATGCCTTTACTTTGAATTATTGCTTTATGAGTTAACTCTTATGCAAGACTTATTGATGCTTGTCTTGAAGTACTATTCATGAAAAGTCTTTGCTATATGATTCAGTTGTTTACTCATGTCATTTACATTATTTTGATCGCTGCATTCATTACATATGCTTACAATAGTATGATCAAGGTTATGATGGCATGTCACTCCAGTAATTATCTTTGTTATCGTTTACCTGCTCGGGACGAGCAGAAACTAAGCTTGGGGATGCTGATACATCTCCAACGTATCGATAATTTCTTATGTTCCATGCCACTTTATTGATGATACCTACATGTTTTATGCATACTTTAAGTCATATTTATGCGTTTTCCGGAAGTAACCTATTGACGAGATGCCGAAGGGCCAGTTGCTATTTTCTGCTGTTTTTGGTTTCAGAAATCCTACAAAGGAAATATTCTCGGAATCGGACGAAATTAATTCCCATGATCTTATAATTCCACGAAGCTTCCAGAAAGTCAAAGGGGGACCAGAGGAGGGCCCTGTGGGCCCCACACATGAGGCTGGCGCGGCCAGAGGGGGGGCCGCGCCCCCCCTATTGTGTGGCGGCTTCGTGGCCCCTCCGACTCCGCCTCTTCGCCTATTTAGTCGTCCCTGACCTAAATCCTCGACCCAGTTCGACGAAACCAGAGAAAACCATCCAGAGCCGCCGCCATCGCGAAACTCCAATTCGGGGGACAGAAGTCTCTGTTCCGGCACGTCGCCGGGACGGGGAATTGCCCCCGGAGTCATCTCCACCGCCGTCTCCACCGCCATCTTCACCGCCATCGCTGTCTCCATGATGAGGAGGGAGTAATTCACCCCCGTGGCTGAGGGCTCCGCTGTAGCTATGTGGTTCATCTCTCTCTTTATGTGATCTAGTTGAATATCATCTATGTGCTACTCTAGTGATGTTATTAAAGTACTCTATTCCTCCTGCACGGTGTAATGGTGAAAGTGTGTGCATCGTGTAGTACTTGGCGTAGGCTATGATTGTAATCTCTTGTAGATTATGAAGTTAACTATTGCTATGATAGTATTGATGTGATCTATGCCTCCTTCATAGTGTGATGGTAACAGTGTGCATGCTATGTTAGTACTTGGTGTAGTTGTGTTGATCTATCTTGCACTCTAAGGTTATTTAAATATGAATATCGAATATTGTGGAGCTTGTTAACTCCGGCATTGAGGGTTCGTGTAATCCTACACAATTAGTGGTGTTCATCATCCAACAAGAGAGAGTAGAGTGGTTCTATTATGTGATCATTGTTGAGAGTGTCCACTAGTGAAAGCAGGATCCCTAGGCCTTGCTTCCAAGCATCGAATCTCCGTTTGTTTACTGTTTTGTTGCATGTTTACTCGCTGCCATATTTTATACAGATTGCTATTACCACTCATACTCATCCATATTACTTGCATCTCACTATCTCTTCACCGAACTAGTGCACCTATACATCTGACAAGTGTATTAAGTGTGTTGGGGACACAAGAGACTTCTTACATTGTGGTTGCAGGGTTGCTTGAGAGGGATATCTTTGACCTCTTCCTCCCTGAGTTCGATAAACCTTGGGTTATCCACTTAAGGGAAACTTGCTGCTGTTCTACAAACCTCTGCTCTTGGAGGCCCAACACTGTCTACAAGAATAGAAGCTCCCGTAGACATCAATGGGCCGGGCCGGATCTGACTTCCAGAGTTGGTCAGGGGATCCAGCTCCTTGTTCCTGGGCTGGACTTCCTCCATATTGATCTACAATAACTGGGCCGCTCGATGGGCCATACGCCACCATCACCGTCTATGGGCCACCCGGGCTTGCCGGATCTAGGCAATGTCGATGGTACACCCATGAAGTATACCCACAACAGTAGCCCCCAGAGTTCTCCGAGATTCACCTCTTGTTTCCGCCTTGCTCGAATCATCTTTTCTTCCGACAATCCTCTCGGTAACATGGGGAAAATTGAAGAACTCCAACTTCATGATTCTTTCTAGCTTGCATGCTGGAAAGATCCTTCATCCCGCGGGACTTCATCCATCGACCTCATTTTTACAACGAGTCTCCGGGTTACTCCCCTGCAGAGACAACGTCTTGTCGTTTTAAATTCTCACCCGAAACCTTGAAAGATTCAAACGGTTCCGCCAATCTTAGCGCCATTTTTGGGTAATTTGAACAGTAACTTATCCTTAGCCATTTTTACCGCTAGGGTTTTCGACATGTGTCCATCATCCAACGGTGCGATGCTTGCGTTCCGACCACAGGATGCGGAGCACAAATCTCATCCCGCGCTTATAAATATCCCCACCGCACACACCTAATCACCTCATTCTCCCCCATTTCACCTCTCGTTCGAGCGCTGCCACCGAGTTCCAGCTTCCGCCGTGCCGGAGTCTGCCGGAACTTCACCTGAGAGAGCGCCACCGCGTCGTGTTAGTCCTGTTCTTAACCTCGGCGAGCCACCGTAGCGAATTCCTCGTCTCCAGCGTCTCCGACCACCGCGGAATCCATCTCCGGTAAGCCTTCAGCTCGAGCTTTTTCATCGGCGTTGGTAGGGACGACTAATGTGTAGCAATAGTTCCAACTAAGTTAGTTCATCTGCAAATTGTAGATGTCTTCGTCTACTCCACCTCCATTGTAGACGGGACCCATCGCGGCAACGCCATCTCCTCCGCCCCTCCACCATTCAGCCCAGCCTAGCTGGATCCTACTAAGGGATCCGGCAAGAACATCGAGGGGACGTCTACCAATCCGGAAGATTTAGCCGAATCGAAGCAGATGGAAAAGAAGGCGGAGGAGGTTGCCACTAAGAAGTCGAAGGCCCGATCTCGCGAAGGCGAGGTCAAGGGGCAATGGTGGCCTGCACCACCACAGAGGACGAGCTCCGCAGCCTCGAGGCGGAGGGCTTTCTACAACCCGGATCCTGGCGAACGGTTCCGGGTGCCCTGATCCCGACACCCGAAGTCGGAGAATGGGTGCTTACCAAGGCGCTGGTCAAACGTGGGTTCTCGTTGCCGCCGAGCGACTTCTTCACGGAAATCCTCAAGAAGTACAACATGCAACCTCACAACATATCACCCAACATCATCCCCGCCATCGCCAACCACGTCACCCTGTGCGAGGGTCATCTCCGGGTAACACCTGAGTTGCCCTTGTTTCAATATTTCTTTTCCGTCAAAAAGGAGTCAGTTCCGCAGACTTCATCGCTTGCCACCTGCGGGAGCATCACCTTCAAAATCCGCCGCGGCCGCATCTACCCCCACACGGATTGTCATGAATCCATCAGGTACTGGTCCGGGGGATTCTTCTACGTGAAGGATGTCTCAGATCCGGCCAGCCCGAAGATGTTGCCAGATTTCAAGGACGGGCCCGCCAGCGAGACCCATGCCTGGACGAACTGCCCTCACCTCTGCGAGTCACCTCAACTGACTAGGGCGGTAAGGCCGATCTGCAAGCTAACGGAATCGAGCTTGTCGAGGAAGGACCTGACGCTGTCATGCTTCACCAAGCGGATCCAGCCTCTTCAACATCGAGATCGCCTGATGTATGAATACAGCGGCCGCGACGACACCGTGCGCGCCTCCAAGGACAACCTCTCCTCCGACGCCCTGGGCAAGCGGATCCGGGTAATGATCAAGATTCCGCGTGACGTTCGCTCTCACGTGTGCAATCTTGACATACACACGAGTGGCGCCAACATCGCGGTAAGTCTTCCGACTAATCATCACTTCCCTTTTTGTACCTGCGAATTTGTCTAAGGACTTTATCTTTGTATGCTCGGCTCGAAGCCCTCGAGCAGAAGGATCTCGGAACCCTGACCTGGGTTCCGCACTCCGGCAACACAAACCCGGAGGCCGCGTCTGACGCGAAAGCTCCTGAGGCTCCTGCTCCCGCCAAGCAGAAGAGAAGCGCAGCCGCCAGCCCGGCCGCGAAACGTGCGCGCGAGGCTCCCAGCACCGCGGCCACCAAGAAGGCCGAGAAAGAGAAGCAACGCCTCAAAGAAATTGATACCAGCAGAAGCTCGCAAGCCAACATCGAGCAGTTCTTCCTTAAATCTGGGTAAGTGCTTAGCTTCCGACTTACCTTATTTTTGCAACTTAACTCAAAATCTGCTAAGTGTTATGCTCTTTCTTATCATGCAGCAAAAGTACCAGAAGCAAGCCCCCCAAGAAGAAATCCAAGCCCTCGCCTGCCTCAATGCCTATCACCCCGGAAGCGGGAGAGAAGAGAATCCTAGACATAAATTTATTGGATGAATGGAGAAATGAAGCTTATGAAAGTACTAGTTTGTTTAAAGAAAAGGTTAAAGTTTGGCATGACAAAAAGATAAAGGGGAAGGAATTCAAAGTTGGAGATCAAGTATTATTGTTCAACTCTCGTTTCAAGTTCTCTGCATGCAAATTAGCATCGAGATGGTGATACGTCTCAAACGTATCTATAATTTCTTATGTTCCATGCTACTTTTATGACAATACTCACATGTTTTATACACACTTTATGTCATTATTATGCATTTTCCGGCACTAACCTATTAACGAGATGCCGAAGCGCCAGTTCCTGTTTTGTGCTGTTTTTGGTTTCAGAAATCCTACAAAGGAAATATTCTCGGAATTAGACGAAATCAACGCCCATGGTCTTATTTTTCCACGGAGCTTCCAGAAGACCGAAGAGCATACGAAGTGGGGCCACGAGGCGGCCAAACCATAGGGCGGCGCGGCCAGGGAGGGGCCCGCCCCGGCCTATGGTGTGGGCCCCTCGTTAGCCCTCCGACTCTGCCCTTCCGCCTACTTATACTCTCCGTCGCGAAAACCCTATTACCGAGAGCCACAATACGGAAAAAGTTCCAGAGACGCCGCCGCCAATCCCATCTCGGGGGATTCAGGAGATCGCCTCCGGCACCCCGCCGGAGAGGGGAATCATCTCTCGGAGGACTCTACATCACCATGACCGCTTCCGGACTGATGTGTGAGTAGTTCATCCTTGGACTATGGGTCCATAGCAGTAGCTAGATGGTTGTCTTCTCCTCTTGTGCTATCATGTTAGATCTTGTGAGCTGCCTATCATGATCAAGATCGTCTATTTGTAATGCTACATGTTGTGTTTGTTGGGATCCGATGAATATGGAATAGTATGTCAAGTTGATTATCAATCTATCATATATGTGTTGTTTATGTTCTAGCATGCTCTCCGTTGCTAGTAGAGGTTCTGGCAAAGTTGATACTTGTGACTCCAAGAGGGAGTATTTATGCTCGATAGTGGGTTCATGCCTCCATTGAATCAGGACGATGTGATGAAAGTTCTAAGGTTGTGGATGTGCTGTTGCCACTAGGGATAAAACATCAATGCTTTGTCTAAGGATATTTGTGTTGATTACATTACGCACCATACTTAATGCAATTGTCTATTGTTTGCAACTTAATCATCTGGAAGGGGTGCGGATGCTAACCCGAAGGTGGACTTTTTAGGCATAGATGCATGCTTGGATAGCGGTATATGTACTTTGTCGTAATGCCACTGATTAAATCTCATAGTAGTCATCGTGATATGTATGTGCATTGTTATGCCCTCTCTATTTGTCAATTGCCCAACTGTAATTTGTTCACCCAACATGCTATTTCTTATCGGAGAGACACCACTAGTGAACTGTGGACCCCGGTCCATTCTTTTACATCTGAAATACAATCTACTGCAAACTTTGTTCTCTGTTGTTCTTCGCAAACAAACATCATTTCCACACCATACATTTAATCCTTTGTTTACAGCAAGACGGTGAGATTGACAACCTCACTATTACGTTGGGGCAAAGTATTTTGATTGTGTTGTGCAGGTTCCACGTTGGCGCCGGAATCCCTGGTGTTGCGCCGCACTACACTCCGTCACCAACGACCTTCACGTGGCCCTTGACTCCTACTGGTTCGATAAACCTTGGTTTCTTACTGAGGGAAACTTGCTGCTGTACTCACCACACCTTCCACTTGGGGTTCCCAACGGGCATGTGCTCTACGCGTCATCAGATGGCAGGGTCCATTGGTTGCACAGGAGGTGTACTGCTCCGGAGCCATCCGTCTCCATTGAGATTACAAAGGTAAACCTCATGTTGTTAATGGAAAACGTCTCAAACATTATATTGCATGAAAAAGGTTCATATGGAATGTGGAAGCGTTATATATCCAGACTCCGGAAGCTACCATCGCCGAGAATAACCCTGCCCGACACCGGAAACCAATAAAAGTCGAGATCAGGTACGTAGCGATCTCAGAATCTTTTCATATTTTAGGACAGTTACTTTTTTGCAAGATAAGGAGGTTTCGCGAAAGATTTGGGCGAAACGGAGTCACGAGGGGAGAAATATCCCTGGTAGTGCGCCCTACCTTGCTGGGTGCGCCACCCGAGGTTGTTCGCACCTCGGACTTCCTTTTTGCTTCATTTTCGACTCAAACTCTTCGTTTTTACCTAAAAATCGTCAGTATATATCCGCATCTGCCGATCTAATCTCGCATCGAGCCTTTTCGAGCGAACCTAGTTTTCTACCCTGTTTTCATATCCCACCTTTGTTTGAAGTCATGTCTTTGCGGTGGAGCACCCCAGTTGGAAGATTCCCATTTGCTTTAACAAGGACTTCTTGGTGGAGTTCACCACCAAGGGAGCGGCCTTCAAAGGAAGAGTAAGGTTCTCGGCAAGATGGAGCATGGATAGCTCAATATGAAGAAAGGGCGAGAAGGATGAAGGAAATTGAAGGATCTAAACTTTGAAGCTTTACTAACTCTGATTTCGATTGATTTTCTTCATCTGCAAATTGCTGGTGAAGAGAAGGAATCGTTTGGCTCTCGCCACCATATCAAGTTGTTGTAGGATTATGAAGAGGCGGTGAACTTCAAGTACATCAGGAACATGTAGACCAGCTCTGCAGCTAGCATGGAGACCATCGAAAGGCTAGAAGAGAAAGTCAATTGGTATAAGGTCAAGTGGATGGAACACGTTGAAGCCAATAAGAGGTTGCTTGCAGCCTTGTCAAGCATAAGAAGCGCAACTGATGAGGACATTATGAGGAGCATTACTTGAAGATCTACATCAACACTCACCCTCGGGGGAGTTATATCGAGTCTTTTATGTTTTTTAGTTTATCATATGGTTTTTAGTTCGTCATCTTAGTTTGGTTTTTTGATTTCATCTATTAGTTATCAAGTCTCCCATAGTTTGAAAAGCTCTTAGAGCATTATCATCTATCTTTGGTCAAGTGGTTTTTAATAAAATTTGAAGCATGGCGTCATCCATGTATGGAGATATATGGGTAACACTCATGCAGATGTGTTCCTCGTATTTAGAAATTTCAATCACATCTTATCTTGAACTTAATTAACTTGAGCATGTTGGACAATCATAGAATTTTGTAAGTATGGCTTGAAACAAAGGAAAGATCCATGCAAGCAATACTAAGCATCATAAGAAAAACAAAATACCTTGAAGTTGTGTTGGAGATTGGTCTTGGAGAACAAATAGTTAGGAAGAGGAGATGACAAGGAAGTATGAGATATTCTTGTGCTACTTGGTAATCAACGGGTAAAATGATTGTCATGGATATTTCAATACATATGCTCAAACAAGTTTGTGAATGAAAAGGTCGGAACCCAAGGATTCGGTTAGCCATGTGAAGTGAAATACAAAGGTGGATGTAGAGCATATGGCATGATTGAAAGATCCATGAATAAGGTTTATACTGGTACTAGGGGCAAGGCTATTAACTGATCCTATAAATAAAAAAGCAAAGTGTTTGGTATCATAAAATTTCATGCTCATCTTGTCATTTAACAATTCCTCTTCTTGTAACTAGTTGCTCTATGAGAGTTTATTTCCAGTACAAAGGAAAAGTAAAAGAAAAACAAGCTAGTAAAAGCCAAGCATAGAAGTGATCTATACTTATAGGCACACATGAAACATCGTTCAATTGTTCAACATGCAATGGTTAGTCTTGTTCAAATGGTAAGAGGTAATTGCAAGAGTTTCTATTATGAAGTTCATGTTTGTATGATTGTTGGTTCAGAAATCTTGCATTACCATTGAATATGCGTAAGTTGGTTATGCAATGCTCGTATTTCTTTTATCAACTGTAAGCTCATTAATGCATGATATGATCTACTCGCTTATTTGATCGGGGATGAGCAAAGGTTTAAACTTGGGGGAGTTGATACGTGCATTTTGCATCATCATTATTGTTATATATATGTTTATTTTTCATTGTTATTTATCATCATACACCTTTATTTATGCATTTTTAGTTGATTTACGGGACTTTCCTACAAATTCCCCTTCATTTGTATTTAATTCTTAGGAGACAAAAAACCTCCTTTGTCGTATTTTATTTGTTTCAGGGCTTTCTGGATCGCTAAAAATCGAGGCAAAAATACATGATCAGTTTTTCGCCTAGAGAAAGACCGTGAGCGAAAGAACCACGCGAGAGGGGCCACGAGGTGCAAACGAGCACAGGTGGCGCACCCTACCTGTTTGGGCGCGCCACTCACACTCGTTCACACCTCAGGCATCGTCTCGGGTCCCCCTTTATGCCAGAGTGTCCGTTTCACCAGAAAACCTAAGCCATATTTTTCCCGAGATTTATTGAGGCGGCGGCGGAGGCGAAAGTCTTCTCCTACTCCGGGAGAGGACATATCCTGCTGCACCGGTGCCTCCGATGAAGGGGAAATCGACGCCATCGACATCCCCACTCCTCATTGGATTGGGAGGAGGCATCTCCATCAACATATTCACTAGCACCACCGTCACCACCACCTCCATCTACCAGATCGACGTCACCCCCTCATAGTTTGTGTTGAATTGAACCCCGGATATTGTTTCTAGTGCTATTGCATGTTTGTGGTTCGTACTTTGTCATTATTTGGTGGGGAGATTTTATATTAAGATTGTGTTGTAATCATTATGCCTCTGGACCATATCATGTTTGACACTTGTGAGTAGTTCACCACGTTCCCGAGGGCATAAGATGATCTGGCTATGATTCTATATGATGTGCAATGAGTATTTGGTCAAGTTTTCTATCTTTTATGTTGTTCTATGATGATTTTATGCGAACTTCGACTGCATATTACTTCACCTATATGGGCTCATATGGCTTCACTTTAATGTAATGCATTAGGATGGACTGATAGAAACAATTTTCCAATTCAATGGGGTTGCATTAGAGGGGTTTATGTCGGGGACAAATGATCTTATTGCTATGGTGGGACATTTATGTCTTAATGATTCCTATACTTGCACATGAAAATGTCTCTAGGACTCATCATAAGGGGTGTATTTTCACATATCTATGGCTGCACCTAATTTAGGCTCCACCCCTAATTGAATAAAGCTTGACAAAATATTTACCATATTGTGTAGAACTCAGCTGCTAGTAAATCCATGCCGCCCTCGAGAAGTTTAGTCTCATATAAGCACACACACTTGAGTTTGTCCTCTTGCTTCATAGAGGATTGGGATTTTCTCTCATGGAGAGCATTTACTTATTTGCTATTTACTTTCTGCACTTTGTTTTTATTGCAAACTATACACCCAAAAACACCAAAACTGCTACCTTACGATTACTGCTTTGTTCTAGATTCTGCTAACTAATACCTTCATCTCTTCATGGGTTCGACAACCTTTTTTTTATTGAAAAGTACTACAATTGATCTCCTGCACTTGGGAGCCATCACTATCACACTAGCTACAACTAAACAACAACATTTGCACACACTGTTGGATTTAATGTACCATATGTTTTTTAAAATACAAGGATGTAAACAATGAAACAATGTGATGATTAAAGTCTACATAACAAATTGTATGGTGCAAGATCGTTGCATCGGAACATAGCACATGAGCAGAAACTGGTAAGGTTGAAGTGATTGCCTTTTCCGAAGCTTGAACTCATAAAGAAGGAAAAATATTAGATTATGTGATTTAATAGAATAAGATGATGTTGAGAATAAGTAAAAAATTAAATTATTATAAACATCATTATTAAAATAATAGCACGCCTTTTTTCAGACCATTCATTTTCTATTTGTCCATTGCATTTTCCCATGAATGACATCACACACAAGGAACATCTCAGGCTGTGAGTGTTAGAGTACTAACAAAAGTGAGTTGGTGCAGAAGGGGTGGCAACGATTGAGTCTGGAGTTCCCGCCCAAGCTGCCCCAGGTACAAAACAGGTGGATTGTAGAAGGTTGACATGGTAATATGATGTACCTTCCTCGATAATATGTGGATGGGGATAGGAAGCATAATGCATCATTGTATGGTAAGGAGTCCAAGATGTACTACCCTTCGTTCTACCGTCTCAAAAAATCATTACAATGTGTGTGTGGATCATGCCTAAATTGCAATGCAATTAGGACACTGATGGCATTGTGTTCACTGTTTTATTGAGATTTCATATCTTCCTTTTAGTCCATTTAACAAGAATCCCGGTTTACCCCATTTAGTGAAAGGTTTTCCAATTTTTACTCCGTTTAAATTTTACCTTGTTACATCTCCTTCTACTCCCTCTTGCATGCGCTTGCCTTCAACCATCGACCCACTATGTTGTCATATCCTCTCCTGCTGGCATCATAGTGGTGTGTCTCCTCGATATCCTCTTGCCCATCAATACCCCACCACGACGTCATAGTGTGCTTGTGTGACCAGTTTGTGGCTGCCATAGCTTGCGTTGACAATGTCGACATCTTGGGATGGCTGGACAAAGCCAAACACAACTACTATATAGTTACGAAATGATGAAATCGGAGCAGATATAGGATCATGTAAGAGAACATTGGAATATGGGTACCTAGATCGTGCCACAACGGGAGAGGACACGATGCGTACAACAGTGGTGGGTAACAATCAGAATGGGGTATCGTCAGGGATAAACCATACCAATAAAAGTACACCTTCAATGTGGCAACACATACATACACGATCATTATTAGGTCTTGCCAAATAGGACGTGGTAAAATTTTAACAGGTCAAAATTGGCACAAGTTTTGGTAAATAAGAAGGTTTTTGTCGTTAAATGGGGTTTATTTTCACAAATATCAATATATATGGTAAAAACTTGAATTTACTCATTGCTATTACTATTATTATATGTTTCTATAAAAAAAATCCAGATTTTCAACTAAGGGATTGCATCCTACGGTTAATTTAGGTAGGCCGCGCTAGCCATTAGCCGACTGGTTTTGGGGAAAATCAGCTGGCTCCATACCATATGATCCCTTAAGTGAACAAATCTAGGATGTTGGATCATCGCAACAGGAAATCTCTGAGCGTAATTTTTCTATGCACGTAAGCAACATCGTGTGCAATATTTTTTCGTGCCTTGTAAAAAATAGGATAAAATTTTGCAACATTTTGAACATAGTCATGTAGCAAATAAAAAACACATGCAACAATTTCCCATTTGGTTGCAACAAAAAATAGGAAACTATGTTGTTTGCACTAACAAAAACCAACTCATTCAACATATGTGCCCAACGGTAGATAACACCACACAAACACGTTTGCAACATTGGAGAAATCCCTTTGTATCAAATGGTCAGAAATAATGACAAACATTTCTAAAACTAGTGCATCTCAATGTCCTATAAGAGTTCTCATCGTAGATCTGAAGTACTAACACTTAATTCGCGTTTCCTTTTTTCTATTTCTACCGGGTTCGGGCGATTCCATGCCCCCTCCCCCCTTGTTTCTCTTCTCCAAGGGGCTTCCGCGATGCCCCTAGGGAAACGACGGCGGTTCTCCGTAAGCCCTTGTTGACACCGTCGAGAGGGCCGCAAGATCCACCACCCTCCATAGCTCCACTCCGCCGGCGACCGCATCAGGTGCGATTCCTCATTGTAGATAGCCGCCTGTTGGTGAATTCTTCCAAGCGGCCCACAAGACAACCATCGTCGGCAGCACAAAAGTGACAGTGGGAAACCCCGGTGGGCATGAGGATGCGGTCGTTATGGGCAGCCGTCGATCTGCCACCTTCTGATGATTTGGTACTGGGTCGTTGGAACAGGTGGTCAGAGAGGCACAGTGGCGACACAAGGTAATACAAACAGGGAATTAGGAGCAGAAACAGTTTGAACAGTATTAATTGTGCAATTTTAGTCTGGTAGTATATTTTTTAGAAGTTGCCGGACATAATTGTGGATGTACAAGTGTCTAGTGGATGTACCAAAACAAAGTCAACAAACTTCGTGTATCTTGCTAAGCAGAGAAGCATGTAAGTGTATATCTAGCCGGACATAAGAGCATCTCCAGTCGCGTCCCCCAAACCGTCCCCCAAAGCGATTTGGGGCGCGCCGGACAAAAAAAGCGTTCCAGCCGCGTCCCCCAAAGCCCTTTTCGTCCGGCGCGCCCCCATTCGGTGTCCGGCGCCCCGAGCCCGTCCCCGTCCCACGGGGACGCACCGGGGACGCCGGACACAACGAAAAGCGAGGCGGGGAGTGGCGGGGCCGACCCGTCGGCGGCACAATTAATTTAAACCTAACCGTCGCCTACCTCGCGATGGAAGTTATTGGCGCGCAGCGACGGTGCGGTTCACGCAGAGGGCGCAGCCGACGCGTCCCGTCGCGCCTAGCTCGCGTGCCGGCGTTAATGAGCGCCACCGCTCCTCCGCCTCCCTCCGGCCTATAAAAGGGGCGCCTCTCATCGTCCCTCTCACACACAAACCCTAGCGCCTCTCTCCCAAACCCTAGCCGCCACCATCTCTCAACAAGACTCGACGCTATGTCTGGTAGAGGCGGAGGCGGACCTCGCGGCCGCGGCCGTGGTCGTGGTCGTGGTCGTGGCCGCGGCGCAGCTGAACGCTCGCCGTCGCCTTCCACGCCGCCGCCTTCATCATCGTCGGAGATGGACGTGGAGCCGGACGTCCTGTTCGAGTTCGTCCACGTCCTCAAGGGCGACCCGCGCGGCATCCAGAGGCTGCCGGACTCCTTCGCCGAGTACGTCGGCGGCGTACGCCCGTGCACGATGCATCTGCGGGAGCATTCGTGCGGCTACTGCCGGTGGATCGTCAAGGCGATCTACGACGCGCGCGGCAAGATGTACCTCAACATCGGGCTGGGAGAAGTTCGCGCGCCACCACAGCCTCCAAGCCGGCTTCATCCTCGTGTTCTCCTACTTCGGCAACAGGGACATGAAAGTCAAGGTCTTCGACGAGAGGCGCTGCCTCCGGGACTACCACGTCGACAGGGACGACGACAGCACCGACGAGGAGGACGACTGAATGAGTGTTGTTTCTTCGCAGCGAATACGTGCACGGAGGTTTCTGCCTGTTCGCCTCATCGGTAGAACCAACAAGGGCACCATCCTCCCGCTGGATTTTCCAGTTTAGGTGACTGGGTGTGCCCTCGAGTGTTCTTTCTTAGCAGCGAACACACGAAACCTTCGATGCACGGCCTAGTTAGGTTTAGTTTCTTTGCAATATTTTATATTTGTGTCCACCATGGTTCAAACTATGTATTAGTTTGTGGAAAACCATGTTCCAAACTGTGTTTTCGTGTAAACTAACGAGATTAGAGATTGGAAGAGATTGGTTTGCACGGCACACCAGGGCCGGCCTTTTCCTTTTCATTATATAGACCAAGAGTACAATACAGATTACAACTTGTTACATGTATATACGTGTCTAATACATATTTTATCACCCCCCTCAATCTCAGCCGGTGACAAAAGGTTGAGATTGCGTCGACAATGCTCATACAATCGCAAAGGGAGTGGTTTGGTGAAAATATCTGCAACTTAGTCTTTAGAGGAGATGAACCGAATCTGAAGCTGCTTCTTAGCAACTCGCTCACGGACGAAGTGGAAATCAACCTCAATGTGCTTCGTCCTGGCATGAAAAACTGGATTCAATGACAGGTAAGTCGCTCCGATGTTGTCACACCATAACACCGGAGGTCGCGCTTGTTTGACACCAAGCTCCTGTAACAACGACTGAACCCAAACAAACTCTGCTGTGGCATTAGAGAGAGCCTTATACTCAGACTCGGTACTCGACCTGGACACTATAGACTGCTTATGAACATTCCAGGCGATCAGATTGCCTCCATAAAATATAGCATATCCCCCCATGGATCACCGATCATCCGTACTACCAGCCCAATCGGCATCAGAGAACGCCGAGAGCAAGGTAGAAGGAGAGGACCGAAGGAGCAGTCCACTATCAATAGTGAAACACACATACCGAAGAATCCGCTTGACAACAGTCATCTGAGAAGAACGGGGCTCATGTAGGTACCGACGGACCTTGTTGACAACAAAGGACAAGTCTGGCCGTGTCACCGTAAGATCTCGAAGACCACCAACAAGACTGCGATAACGAGTGGCATCCTCGGATGAAAGAATATCACCATCGGTGCTACACAACCGTTCGGATGACGCCATGGGAGTAGTAGAAGGACTACACTTCAACATACCAAGCACGAGCAAGAAGATCAAGTGCATACTTGCGTTGTCGAAGAAAAAAACTGCCAGATAAGGGTGAATGCACCTCAATGCCCAGAAAATAATGCAAAACACCAAGATCTTTGACTGAGAACGTAGACCTGAGTTGAGCAATCAACCTGGGAATAGCTGCCGATGTGGAGCTAATGACAATAATGTCGTCAACATAGACCAGTAGATAAATGGTGATATCTGAACGCTGAAGAATGAACAGTGAAGTATCCGTAGCTGATGGTGAAAACCCCAAGGAGCCAAGGACAGAGCTGAGGCGAGCATGCCAAGCCCGAGGAGCCTGCTTCAACCCATAGAGTGACCTGACAAGATGGCAGTAGTGATCAGGTTTATCAGGATCAGTAAAACCAGGGGGCTGTCGCATATAGACCTGTTCATCAAGAAAGCCATTGAGAAAGGCATTTTGAACATCAAGTTGACGAAGGTGCCACCGTCGAGAAAGAGCCATAGAAAGCAACAATCGAATAGTCGCAGGCTTAACCACAGGACTAAATGTCTCCTCATAATCCAGTCCATACCTTTGCTTGAACCCTTTGGCAACGAGGCGAGCTTTATAGCGTTCAACAGAGCCATCAGCACGCAGTTTTACCTTGAACACCCATTTGGAGTCAATCAAATTTATGCCAGAAACAGGAGGCACAAGATTCCAAGTACCATTCTCCTGAAGAGCTGAAAATTCTGTCTCCATGGCAGCACGCCAGTGAGGGATACGAAGAGCATCACGATAATCACGCGGTTCTGCAGTGTCTTTGGACGCCTCCCGTGCTGCTAAAATGCTGCTCCAGGCAACAGTACCATCAGTACGAATTTTTGGTTGAACAATACCATGACTGCGACGGGTAGCTGGTCGAGAGACTGGTGCAGACGGTGCATTTGCAGAGGAGCTAGGCTGCACAGGGGGCACAGAAGACGGAGCTGTCGCATCAAATGGTACCAGCGGCAGCGGCGCAGCGCATGCAGGAGACAGCTCTGCAGCATGTGCCGGCGACATCTGCTGTGAGCGTCCAGGGGACAGAGGCGGAGTGTGACCGGACGGAGAGGAGCAACGGTCTGCAGCAGTGTCCATGGCAGCAGAAGCTGGCCCAGGCGACCGCATGCATGGCGCGGGCGACTGCATGCATGGCGCGGACGACGCGGGAGCATGCGTCTCCTCTGGGAGCCGGCTCGGTGCAGGACCCGAGGGAGTCAAGCCAGGCGCCGGCCAGCTATGCACGGGCACCAAACCCGAGGGCAAGCCATGCAACACAGGCTCCTGATCGTCATGCGGCAGCTGAGAAGTATCAACATGACTAGAAACATCATTTTCTGGAGTAAGAACTTCCAGGCGAGCTCCGCGTCCCGTACCTGCACCATGGTTAGCAAGCAAAGGCGGGGCATATGCAGTATCCATAAACTGGTCAGCTGTAAGTAGGGAAGATTCTGTGACAGGTGGTGGTGTATGGGGACTAGGCAAGTTGACAAAAGGAAAAACAGTCTCATCAAAGATGACGTCCCGTGAAATATAAACTCGATTCGACGGAACATGAAGACACTTGTAACCTTTGTGTAACGAACTATACCCGAGAAAGACACATTTCTTGGAGCGAAATTCAAGTTTATGATTATTGTAGGGTCGAAGATGTGGCCAACAAGCGCAGCCAAACACCTTAAAAAGGTGTAATCAGGAGACTCATTAAGAAGACGCTCAAGGGGAGTTTTCATGTCAATGGTGCGACTAGGAAGCCGGTTTATCAAGAAACAGGCTGTAGAAAAAGCATCATTCCAATAATGCAATGGTACGGATGAGTGTGCAAGAAGAGTAAGACCAGTCTCAACAATGTGACGGTGTTTACGTTCAGCAGTGCCATTTTGTTGATGAGTATGAGGGCATGAGACTCTATGCGAGATGCCTAAATTGTGAAAAAACGGATGAAGTTTCTCATACTCACCACCCCAATCAGTTTGGACATGAATAATCTTACGATTCAGGAGACGTTCAACATGTTTTTGAAACTGAAGAAATACATCATAGACATCAGATTTGTGCTTAAGTAAATAGAGCCAGGTAAAACGACTATAAGCATCAACAAAACTGACATAAAACCGATGTCCACTGACAGAAGTTTGGGCAGGGCCCCACACATCAGAATAAATGATCTCTAATGGCTCTGATACCATAACGAGATTAGAGATTGGAAGAGATTGGTTTGCACGGCACACCAGGGCCGGCCTTTTCCTTTTCATTATATAGACCAAGAGTACAATACAGATTACAACTTGTTACATGTATATACGTGTCTAATACATATTCTATCATAAACCACGTTCCAAATTATGTATTAGTTTGTGGAAATTGAAATAAAAATGCTAGAAAAATTATTTTAAATGTTTGGGGGCGGCGTTTGGGGGACGCGGCTGGGGAGCGACGTCCCCCAAACGCGGCACGAACGAAACACGTCCCCCAAACGCTCGATCCGGCGCGGTTTGGGGGACGCGGCTGGAGATGCTCTAAGGTAGCTAAACCACTTGATTTGTTTGAGAGAACATTACATAGTACTCCTCAAAGCAGCCAGTTAATAATGGTCATCATGTAGGAGGGTATTGCAACATATAGCATCTTTCCCCTGGACAAACTGAACAGGAACTTGTGCACTGATCGTAGGAACCCAGCTGATGTAGTTTATTACCAGCACATCGTCTTGCATCGACACGTACTAATCGGTGCACTTGTCAGAATCATCGATCTCATATATACATGCACCCCGATACTAGGATCTAAGGAGGTCTCTCTGGGCGACACCAACAGTAACGCTGAACAACGATATTCCTATCAAGGACCGTTGAAACCCGCATAGTTTACATTACAAACTGAAGAATCTACAAACAGCAAGCATATGTTAGCCTGTGTGTGCAGGAGGTTGCAGGAACACATGGTATCTCATTTTGGAATGGTCAAATTGCATCTGCATTGATGCAGCCAATCATGGACTAGAGCAATGTGACAGACAGGGAATCTGTCGTAGCGCGTTAGTTGGGTGAACCAGCAAGTTTATCAGATTAAGGGCAGCTAGATCGGTTAGTTATTATTGGTTGCCATTGGGAATTAAACGAGTTTGGCTTAGATTCATTGGATTGGATTGGATTGATGCTGACAAAGTGACAATAGGAAGATACTGCACACATACAACTGATTAGCTGCAAAAAAAATAATAGTTAAAGCAAATCCCTCTCATAACGCAGTACGATGTGTCGACATCTGCAGGAGCATCTCAATTACTCAGCACGTATAGAAATGGAGGAAGTTGGGTACGTATGTACAGGCTAGCTAGGCGACGACCTATATCTTTGATTACTTGGCTCCGGTCTCGTCCATAATATTCTATCAACTCTACCTAAAGTGGAGTATGTAAGTACTGCCAAATGAAAGAAGATCAAGCTCTAAATCAAGCAATATGTATTGAAACTTAAACCGCAGATTTCTAATTTATATGGGCTGTAAATTAAGTTTCTTGGTTATACGTAGGTCTTAAAGGTAAGTTTCTACTCAATACCTAACATACATGACCATTTTGTATTTTTTCTAAACTTAAAGTTTTTTTATTGCCGTGAAGTTTTAAAATGAATTCACGATTTCACATAGACAGAGTTTTCTTTGAGCATTTTCCAAATTTCCCGAGACTGGTTATATTTGTTTGTCTCACGATCTTAGCAGAGAACAATGCATATGCTAGCTTGATTGAAACTGAGGCAGATTGATACAAGGTTAAATAAATTTTGTAAGAGAAAATATATGTATACAAGTACATTATGTACATGAGTGATGATGTATAAAAAACGAATTTAGTTTTAAATTTTGCATCTTACATGACTTTATGTTGTCCATTCATATATTTTCTGAAATATGCGAGCCATAATATGGTGCTCCTCTGCAGAGAACTCAAAGTCCCTACTAGCTACGAAATGAAATGCAACAACAATATTCAAAAGAGTTGTACTCGAATCAATAGTAGGTTAACTACATTTTTGTGAGGATTGTCGTAAAAATATAACATATCAACCAATACAAAAGGAACTAATTAGATGAGATACTTTCAATCAATACATCCGGAACCGTTGACTTAATTTTATAACTATCCATCCTATATGGTAAATACCTCCATTCATCCAACTTCTTGCCACCTAACTATACTTGTTGTCTCCCAATTAATCTATTTTTTCACATACATATATTTTCTCGTGTCTTTGCACTCAAGATGTGCGTCTCATTTAATTTTCATTACCATATTTCTTGCCTACATAATCTCTTCGTTCCTTGATATAAGGTATTTTTTAGGAAAAATCCAGAATATATGCGGTATTGCCTTCAACCACTCATATGGACAAAATTTCTAGTGATCTATTATGTTCCATTATCCCATTCAAGCTCCTTTTTTTCTCATGCCGATTATCCCGGGGTAATTTCATCCAAAATTGATGTAATTTTCCCTCCACAAGTGTGCTTTCATTTGCGAGCAAAACAATATACCCTACATCTAGGAACAGAGGGAGTAGTATATTTCATTCAGTATATACTATTATTTCTGAAAATTCTTGCACAATTACACGTTTGTTACAGGTTTTTTCCACATGAAAATGGTACAAGGTAAGAAAATATGTAACATATATAGAAAATATATCTGTATATGTTATGTGAACTGGTTTTTCTTTCATGCTAGTTGGTTAGTAGTTAATGATAGGGAGCAACTTAAAATTGTTTTAAGAGGCTAGCACAGTGTAGGAACTAGCATGCGATGTATCTAGATGCTGCACTATTTTCTTTGTTGTTGAAGTGTCCATTAGTGTAGTTAATGTTCCACAGTATGCAAATTGCTGGGAGTGTTGGTGGGTTCATAATTTGTTTTCTTGGTGTGTGTTACCACTAAACCAATCCTTAGATCAATCAATGAATCGATCGTGTCCTGATCAGCAGCTAAACCGATGTGCGCCTGGTCAAAGTTCGTTAAGTTTGTCCATCTATGCATAGCATTCTTGGAGCAATAGTTATATTGACCAATACTGTAGTACAACTATTAAGGAGTCAATAAGTGGCTCTAGTGCTTATGCCAAGGTAAACCATGAAACTAGCGCACAAACATAAATCACTAGAATGAGTACATATTATTGTTAATTTTGAATGAAGTGCATACCCCACATTTAACTTCAAAATTCAACTGTATAAAATAAAAAACTATCATTGGGAAGATTTGACCTAGGAGATAATGCTTAAAAAATAGAAGGAAAAACTAGAGAAAATGTTATAAATGGAGATTTGACCTACAAGACAAGATAAAGTGTGCCAGATCCTTGAAGCTAACACCCATGTATTTTAGCTTTCTGGATCTCATATATTCAATGTAACTTCATCTCGAAGCATAATGTCGCTCTTTGATCAGGTATAATACAGTACTAGTATAACAATAGTAGCAACCTCTCCAATAATAATTAAATAGCTTTTATAAGGTGTCAAGTGATTCTAATGCATGCAATTGCGACGTGAACTTTGAGTAAGTTAACCTTGAATGAAGTACTCACCCATAATTTTACAAAGCAGACAGTTCACACAAGAAAAGATAAATTCAATGAAGAACTCGAGAAGTATTTTATGCGTGGATTTGACCCGCAGGACAAAGCTAGGGTTGCTTGTTCCTGAAAGCATGCACCCCATGCACTTCACCTTTCTAGAATGCTCAAAATATAAGCACTACCTAGTAGTATTAAGTAATACTACAGACTTCCAAAAGGTCGCCTGCTCCAAGGTCCAAGTGCCCCAACTAGTCGCAGCTCCCATGATACCTCCGAAGCTCTCGCCATATCTTTAGCCAGGGGGACCATTTGGTACCTTAATAAAACTATGCACTCCACTCAGTTTAGGAAACAACACAGTACTGCAACAAGATATACTTTGTGTGAAGATTTGGAAACAAACAACCACCACTAGGCATTGTAGGGCACTGACCCAACCAAAAAGAAGCAAGAACTACCAAACGGATTTGCTGAAGAAGAGTATCTTGTTTAGTAATAGTTAAGGAGATTGAGGCTGGAGACGGTAGGAGTGGGGAGAGATACGATCGATATGATCCGGCCAGGGGAAAGTGAAATAGTACCCTCATTTCACTATAGATATTGAATTTCCATATGAAGCATATATATGTTCTTTATGTCTGCCGGAAAGTACTCGGCTGATCGCGGTACAAGTAGGGACCAAGTCCAACATAGAGAAGCTTTCGCGTGCCCGGCAGTCCGACCTAACCTCTCGCCCCCGTGCGGCGGCGCCGCGCCGCGCCAGGGCAGCCACCGACGCTCCTCCTCGTCTCCCCTTGGCGCCCTCCTCTCCCGCCGCTGCCGCCCGAGGCGCTGCCAGGCAAAGCCTTGGTGGTGTGGCGGCGGCGGACTCTCCTCGGCTGTGGACCTGCAGGCGTGGCGGTGGTGATCCACCAGGCCTTCCCGGATGCTGCGGTACGGGGAGGCGGCGGCCATGGCGCCGATCTGCAGGTGGCGACGCCGTCGGCAGGGAGGAGCTATCGGGCCTCTCTTGCATCATGAGAAATCCTAGGGCAGCTGCTCTAGGCATGGTGGTGGTGCTCATCTTCTCCGTCGGAGGTGGTCGGCCGGATTGGGGCTAGTTGTGGTGATCTCCTGATTTCACATCTAGTCCTAGCAGCGAGTTGGGGATGCGCGGCTGCCGGTGAAAATCGTGCTACGACCCTCGTCGTGGGGGGCGATGGTGACATCATGCGTCATAACCTTCTTGAAGGCATCGCCGTCGCAGTCTGTGTCTACTCACTCGCGTTGCTCCGGGGGAAACCCTAGATCTGAGTCTCCCGGATCGGACGATGGAGACGCTCTATGTGTCGTTCTACCTCTTGGGGCATCGTTTTTGGAGCAGCTGTTGGACGGTGGTGGGCTGCGGTGGTGTGGTGTTAATCTACCGCGTCGGTGATGGTGAGTCTCGGCGGCGTGGCGCAGCGGAGTATCGGTGTTGGATGCGGGATGAAGAGCATGCACATGATGGTGGTGCTGTCAAGCGTCATGGTGGCGTCGATGGCAGGTCTGGCAAGGTCAATGCGGTGATCCCTCTTGGAGATGGGTGCGAGGAAGACGGAGGTAGCGATTTCTGTGACGTGTGCAATGGCGTGCGCTTAGGGTCTGCTTGACTGGTTGTACTTCTCACATGCCAATGGGCGGCTTGGGAAGGCAATCAGTTTTAGATGATGTGTGTTGGTGTATTGTCAGGGTAATGGCCATATTCATCGCTCTTGTATGTATAGCGAGTTGTCGCTGGAAAGGTGGCTTCGAGTTAATCTTTGTATCTCCCTTGTAAGATTTTATGAATAATTTAATAAAAAAAGCTCTGTGCATCATTTGAATGCAGAGGCTGGGGCGATGCTCCCATTTCGAGGAAAAAATTATGTTCTCTATGTGTACATAGTATCCCCTCTGTCTAATACATCTAAATTTTGACAAATCTAAGAGAGTATGATTCTCCCAAGTCACATAAAATTTAGTGAAAAAAGAGCAAGTGCTAGAGGAAGGAGAAAGAACAGAAGCATGCACCTTATGCTCTCAGGTTTTACGGAACCCATATCTTGGTCTTGATGAGGTGATGCAGTTGTGACGTTATTCTGGCGCTCACTCTGTACGAACATGGGTCGATCAACAAAACTTATCTGTCAGATCACACATTTATCCTTAGTACGTGATCTCCTTCGATTTGATCAGCGGTATGAACACATGCACACTAGTAAGCTACACGGTGACCCTGCATATTCCTAGACTTGCTTAATAAGTCGATCCTACTCCACTAGCCAGATGTCTAGAATGAAACGAAGAAAAAGTGATCCTGGATTGCAGATCGCGATATCGATCGTAAAGCAAGGTAAGCTAGGTAGGGGGACACGGCGCCCATATATCCCGGGACGCGCCGCTCTCCGCAACGCAACCATATGATCGATAGGGCCGAAAGGAAGGAAGCAGCACCGAACTTGCGAGAGATGCTCCCCAGTACTATCTCCCATCCATCATGATCATGGCGCCTAGCTAGCAATCAATCAATCAACCGTTCACGTCCGTTTTCTATTCCATTTCCCGATTCCTCCATCATTTCATATCGTCGTCCGAAGCTCCATACTAGTCGGTCGGTCCCATCATCGATCATCCATGCAGCGTGTATGGGCTACAGGATCCGGGTTACCATCGGCCATCGCCCGTACGTGACAGTCCGTCTAGGAAGTTTCCAACCAGCTGACACGTTCAAACGTATGCATGTCACTCTAGTCTGGCCAGCCACCAGAGGTTTAGGATTTAGGGTTCGGTCTCATGCGCACGCGATTACTCCCTCCATCCACAAATAAGTGTACCTGCAGGATTTTCAAGATAAATTATGAGGTGGAGTGAAAAGTACATTGGGAACATGCATCTCTCCTCTTTAATTCTTTCATCTCCAATAAACTAATTGCATGTAAAAAGCAAGAAGAATATGTGCTCAATATTATTGGGTTTGATTTCCGTGCGATGAGAGAGAAGCAATTAAATTGCATTGGGAAGATAGGAGTACACTCTTTTGTGGACAAAGTTTAAAGGCTTGGTGTCCACTTATTTGAGGACGGAGGGAGTAGGTGCATATATACAACTTGCACTCGATCAGAGGTTGGGTATGTCCCTGTTTTCGCTAGGCATGTCAGGTCTCAACAAAACCCTTTCCGTGTTCTCTCCCGCAATCTGCTTATCCGTTACTTCGGAGTACTTCTGAAGCGTTCAACTTTTTCGAATGTGTACCGAACTATTGCTGTCACGGGCAATGCATGGACACACTTGAGCACAATGTTGAAGCATTCAGCCATGTTGCTTGTCGTTTGACCGTACCTCCGCCCGCCGGCATCGAAAGCATGTGCCCACTTCGGACTAGGTTGAATGTGCCTATGGGGAAATTTGTAACTACCGACCGTAAGACTTTTGTGAGCAAGCGACTTGTTGTACAAGTACGTGGAGTGGCGCTCCAAGTAAGCGAGACAACAATCTTGGAGATCGTCAAACAACCCCATTCTCCCACATTCCCTAAAGAAGCTTGGACAAAAATGCCTCATGCGCCACCGATAGTGCAAGCGAGCATGCCCGGGAATGTCAATCTCATATGCGTTGAGAATTCCTTGATGACAACCAGAGATGACACATACCTCCCTAGAAGGCAGTATAACCTTTGTTCTCGGTAGATGGAAAAATCACTCCTAGTTCAACCGTAACCAAAGCGAAAGCCAAAATCATCAAACGATTGCAGCAAAAAATGTGTCCTTGAATTGTCCGGTCGAAAAGGTGGTATCGACGGAGATAACGGGCCTATAATGTTCGAAAGCCCACACGCATTGCCCAAACGCCCGAAATGCACGGCCAAAAGCTCGGGCAGTTGCACTGTTGTGTAATGCGAAATCGTCTTTTGACCAAAAGGATCCACCACATGAACCATGCCCGGGTTAGTAGCGGCCATAGCTCCCAACAACCTAGGGACACGGTTATATGCATCCTCCCAATCACCATACAACATCTTGAATGCGGATTTTTTGACCTTCCGTACCTTCTCGTACTTCATGTTGTACTGGAAGCTCACGTTGTACTGAAAGCGGGCTTTCACAAGATCCTGGACAGACTTAATGCTCATCGCTGGAAGTGATGGGATCTTGTTCGAAAGATTGCAAGCGATGAACTTGGAGTTGAGTTGTCGGTGGTCGTACTTCACATCCTTCTCATCAAGCTTTGTGCATCGGCACATGTGAGTTGCTACACAACTAGATATTTGCCAAGCGGGCCCTCCCTTCAAAGGTCTTGTATGCACCACCCATGGACATCCACCCTCTTCACATTTAACCATATGTGTAGCAGCTTTGATATCCGAGTGAACAACTGTGTATGTCTGATGATGCATAATAGAGAACTCCTTGATCTATACCTTAAATTCCAACAAGGTTTCAAACATCAAACCGGGAGAAATCCCATTATTCGTGTGATCCATATCCCGGTGGGAAATTGGCCTAGCTCCAAGAACTAAATTCTTGCCACCGTCAACCAAGGATTTGTCCGTGTGAGTAAGATCACAGAACAAATGTATCTTATGATCTCGACCCAATACCTTCTTGAATATTTCTGCTTCCATATCTGTGAACCCCTCCTCATCAATTTCTTCATCGGGACCATCGTCATCCGAGTCCGATGCATAGCATCGGGAATAAGGGATGGAATGGTCATGTTCTATTGCACATAATATGTGTCCAAATCACCTACATTGTTCTCATTGAGCTCAAAATCATTCTCATCATCCTCATACTCATCATTCTCCTTCTCCGATTCTTCATATTGTTTCTTCGAGATTAGGCTCAAAGCTTGGCTCGCTACATGTTGGTTCATGGGAGGTTCACTCAATTCTTCGTGGTTCATGGGTGGTGGACTCCTAGCATCGAACGGGGATGCATGCCGGTTCAAGTCAAGGTGCAAAGTAGCATCAACCTTTTTGGTGGCAAACAACTCAAGAGCCTTGTCTTGTGATTCTGCCACAGTCTACTTATATACAATCCAACGTTGGTCGGAGTTGATACGGATCGTCTTCCAACGTATGTGCATTCCAAAACCCGCATTATGTCTTCCCTCCAACTCTACAACATCACTTGGCTCATTCCAATGCAAACCAATCCTAACTTGTTCCAAAACCTCGGTATAGTTAGGAGTACGCTCAAACAACAAGTCAAGCTCATCTGGTCCGGCTCTATGTTTCAAAAAAAGTATCCTTATCCATATGATGAACATGAATCGCCATCCCTAGCTAACATAACTACAACATGACATACATAAATGTGTTCAATAATTTATCATGACAAGACACAAGAAATCCTAGCCATACAACCAAACCCTAGTCCTAACATAGAAATCTAACAAAAAAAAACCATAACTCTAACCTAAATATAACCTAACCTACAAATCTTAGACATAATGCTTCATACGAATCACAAAAAACAACCATTGGACATTGCAACATTAATCAACCATTCAAAGTTTGGTTTTTTGAGATGCTAGGGTTTCCAAGATTTGGAGAAGTCAAACCAAAATACAAGATTCCAATCGGTTGAAGAAAAAGGAAAAGGGGGAGAATACCTCTTGGCACTTGGGGGTGGTCGAAATCCACGGAGAAAACCTTCAGATTTGGGGATTTTGGTTGAGGGATTTGAGAGGAGGAGATAGGGGAGCCGCCAGCCTCAAGCTTGTGTTGGTGGGTGGAGGAAACGAGGGAGATGGGTCGGGTCGGGTGGCTCGGTGTTTTGTTTGTTAAGTCATAGCATAGCGCCGAAGTGAGCGGTGCTACACCGCACAGAGTATCGGCCAAGGGAGCGACGCTACATGACCCGAGGTGGGGCCCGGCCTAGCCTAATCACGCCACGATGGCAGGGCGTGTAATTTCGCTTGCATCAGCGCTATGCTTCTGAGTGTAGCGTCGTTGACATAGGCACTACCAAATGGGGTTAGTTTGGTGAAATAATTTCCCCGCGAGTGTATCGTGAATTTTTTCACCCATAGGTCAGTTTTGTCCATTTCGCCAAAGCGGAATGTTAGAGTATAATAATTGATCCTTCATCAGATCTACATTTGGTTGGCTAGTGCGTGAACATGAACGAGTTAGTAGCGGTACGTAGAACCAAAAAAACCTTTCCCTAAAGTAAGTATTATGATCCTTTTGCCGTGGTCGAGTTCCGCTAGTTTTCACCCCCGCGCACCACCGTCAGACTCCTTCTCCGACGTTGTTCACTCACCCCCATCCCTCTCCCTCCTTCTGCACCCCCATGTCGTCTGCGGGGGGCACCATGGGGAGCAAAGCCAAAAAAAGCAATGGGGTTCCACAACATCGGTGTGCTGCTATTGTTGCCGCTTTCTTCGATCGCGATGGCAGCATAGCCCATTCTCCAAGGGGATGGGGACCTCCAGTTGTCTCTCGCGGCAGCTGAGTCTGGTTCCTGGGGCGGCGGTCCCGGTTGATGGCGGCGGGTGAGGCTCGGGCTCCTTCAACAGTGCAGCGTGATGGTCCAAGGCCAAGGCTATGCTGCTCGGGCGCCTGGTGGCTTCTGCTCCGATGGATGCTCGATGCAACAATGACAACGAGCAGGCGCGGGCTTTCCCCGATGGCTAGCCAGGCTTGCGTGGTGGGGTGGCAATCCACCCTCCACGCTATATATGGTGGTGGCGCTCTTCGGTAGCGCCATAGCATTGAGATCCTATGGCGGTATAGCTATGGGTGGTCGCTGCATCTGGGCGGTCATATCTGGCTTTCGTGTGTGGGTTATGCGGCGTTGGCACGGTTTCTACGGCACAGGTGTGCGGTGTAAGCACCAATCAACCACTCTATCTCTCTTCTTCACGAACCCTAGCGCCGATCGCATTGCTATCGATGGGTAGACGAACTGAGAAGGAAGACAAAGGTAGTTTTGGCGCAGCGTACAACTTGCTGCTTTTCTGTTTCTGCTTCTTATTCATGACGAGCTACAACGAGCTGCCGATAATTGCGCCACGTCCAGGACTGGATCGTGCCATCCCACGATCGAACATGGCGCTCACAGCGATCCTACAAACCAGGTCAAAACGCACAGACGCGTCGACCGGGAGCTGGGCTAAAACCCCAACAGAAACTTAACTGAAAGTGTTTAAACGAAACTAACACCTAGCTGACTGAACCTGACAACTAACCAACAGCTAGAATTATTCAACATACTCCCCCTAAGGCTAGCTGTCGATACTTACTTGACGTCCATGACGCCAATGCGGGCGCGTAGGTCCTGAAACTTTGCACGCCCAAGTGATTTGGTGAGAACATCCGCGAGTTGATCTTCAGTCTTGATGTGCTCAATGTTGATCTTTCCTTGCTCAATGCTCTCGCGGATGAAGTGAAATCGCACCTCAATGTGCTTGCTCCTGTCGTGGAAGACATGGTTCTTGCTCAGCTGTATCGCGGATTTATTGTCCACAAACAGTGGCATGAACGCCATTGTTCTTCTCCAGCAGCTCGGATAGCAATCTGTCGAGCCACACTCCCTGGCACGCCGTCGTGGTCGCGGCGATGTACTCAGCTTCGCAGGAAGAGAGAGCCACCACCTTCTGCTTCCCCGATTGCCAAGTGACAGGGCATCCGCCGAGCGTGAACAGGACGCCTGTCGTGCTCTTCCTGTCGTCGACGTCTCCGGCCAGGTCGGAGTCGCTGAAGCCCTTCAGCTGCAGGTCACCGGAGCTCGAGTAGAAACACCTGTAGCTTCGTGTACCCGCAATGTAGCGCAGCAGGTGCTTGACCGCTGCATAGTGCTCAGTCGTGGGAGCCTCCATGTACCGGCTGACATACCCGACGGCGAACGCTATGTCCGGCATGGTGTTGACGAGGTACCTCAATCCACCCACCATGCTCCGATAGTGCGATGCGTCCGTGGGTTCTTGAGTGCTTGTCTTGCTCAGCTTCAAGCGCGGTTCCATGGGCACAGCTGCAGAATTGCAGTCTGACATGCTCGCCCTGTCGAGGAGCTTTTCAGCATATGCGTCTTGGCTGATGGTGATGTCGTCGTCATGTTGCTTCACTTCGATCCCCAGGTAGAAGCTGAGCAAACCGAGGTTGCTCATCTTGAAGCGCTCGGTTGTCTCCTCTTTGAAGCGCTGCACCTCGCCTGCGTCTGCTCCCGTCACGATCAGGTCATCGACGTAGACTCCTAGAAGCAGGCGTGTGTCCCCCGTGCCCCGTGCGTACACGGAGTGATCAGAGGGACAGCTGATGAAGCCGAGGGAGAGCAATGTGGTGTCAAGCTTCGTGTTCCATGCTCGAGGAGCTTGACGCAGGCCATACAACGCTTTGTGTAGGCGCAGAACCTTGTGCTCTTCTCCTTCCCGAACAAAACCAGTTGGCTGGCTGACGTAGACCTCCTCGGCGAGCTCCCCATTAGGAAAGCCGATTTGACATCGAGGTGGTGCAGCTTCCACTTGAGCTGGGCGGCAATGGCGATGAGCAGGCACACCGAGTCCAGCGAGCTACAGGTGCGAAGACCTCATCGAAGTCCACCCCTTCGCGCTGCACGTACCCCTTTGCCACGAGTCACGCCTTGTGCTTGATCACTGCACCGCTGGCATCCTTCTTGACCTTGAAGATCCACTTGAGCCCTATTGGTCGATGCCCTGCAGGTAACTCAGTTAGAGTCCATGTCTTGTTGTCCTCGATCGCCGTCATCTTCTCGAGCATGGCGCGGCGCTAGGACTCGTGCGGTTCTGCGTCAGAGAACGACGCCGGTTCGTCCGCGATCAGCAGCTGCTCACCGCGGCCTAGGGGTGCCGCAGCCGTGTTGATCAAGTCGGAGACGAGGCGGAAGCGGTGAGGCAGGTCCGCATCGTCACCGGCGTCCAGCGTGTCCTCGTATGCCGATGGTGGTGAGACGAAGCCCACAGGGCTCGCGCCGCTCTCCGCAGCGGACCCAGTTGAGGGAGGGCTCGACGTAGTGTTCCCGACAGGTGTGAGCTGCTGGTGCTCGATGCCGTGCTTGCTCGGTGGAGAGGGTGCAGGTGTAGGTGAAGGAGCGACAGGTTCAGCCGCTGCTCCCCCGTACGATGTGTACTCGACGGTGAACTTTCCAGGTGGCAGCTCGTCGCCGTCACCAGTCCACGACCATGGTCTGCCCTCGTCGAACACCACGTCACGAGACACCACCATGCGCTTGGCAGCTGGATCATAGCAACGATATGCCTTGCCGCCGGGCTCGTAGCCCAGGAAGACCACCGGTACACTCCGATCGTCCAGCTTCTTCATGTGTGGGCGAGTGATCTTGGCGTGAGCCCTGCAACCAAAAAGCGCAGAAAGTGCACATCTGGCTTTCTTCCATACCAGCTTCGAACGAAGTCTTTCCCTCCACGCTGCGACTGTATGAGCGGTTCAGCACAAACACTGCATCAGTGACGGCCTCACCCCAGAACCTGCCAGGCACTCCCATGCCCTTGAGCATGCTCCTCGCCATGCCGACGACAGTTTGATTCTGCCGCTCGACAACTCCATTCTGTTGAGGAGAGTACGGAGCTGTCAAGTGACGGTCGGTGCCGCACTCCACGCAGAACGCCGCGAAGTCCTTCGAGGTGAACTCGCCGCCCCGGTCTGTCCGAAGTGTGCGAAGCCTCCGCCCTGATTCCATCTCCACGCCAGCAGTGTACTGACGGAGGACATCTGCAGCCTCGTCCTTCGTCTTCAAGAGGAAGATCCACATGTAACGACTTAGATCGTCGACCAGCAGAAGAAAGTAGTTCTTCCCTCCCGGAGTTGCAAGCGTGATGGGCCCGCAGATGTCGCTGTGCACCAGTTCGAGCTGGTCAGTAGCTCTGAACTCTGCCGTCTGTGGGAACGGCGATCGCTTCTGCTTGCCGATGAGACAGGCGTCGCAGATCTGCTCCGGATGGCTAATGCGAGGGAGGCCGCGCACCATGCCCTGGCTTGCGAGGCGCTCCAAGCCCTGGAAGTGGAGATGTCCGAAACGCGACTGCCACAACCATGCCATGTCATCGGCGTGAGCCAAGAGATAGACAGGCTTAGCGATCTTCAGCGTGGCGGGGTAGAGACGGTTCCGTGCGCGTGGCACTCGGACGATCAGCTTCTGTGCACGATCTCGCACAATCATGTACCCGCCCTCGATGTGAGCGGGGCACCCGATCTCATCGAGCTAGCCAACGCTGATCACGTTGCTGCGTAGCCTCGGGATCCAGTAGACGTTGGTGAGCGCCCGATGCCGCCCTCCAGCCACGGCGAAGAGGATGGTGCCCCTGCCCTGGATGTCGACCAAGGAGCCGTCGCCGAACTTGACCTTGCCGGTGACCTTGGTGTCGAGTTCGGCGAACACCGTGGCATCGCCTGTCATGTGGTTGGACGCTCCGGTGTCCAGGAACCACACGGAGTCTGTGTCGTCGACGGCGCGACGGAACTCCACCAGCGCGCGCTCCTCGTTGAGGAAGATGCGCAGTCCAACGGTGGCAGCTGCGTCGAATTCCTCGTCAGGAACGCGCACGGCCATCAGCATGGCTGGATCAGGGTCCTCCTCCCCTTGAACGAGGTGGGCTTGCGCCTGTTCGTCGCGCTTCTTCTTGCGACATTCTCGGGCCCAATGGCCCTTCTTGCCGCAGTAGCGGCACTTGTCATCTTTGGATGCGCCGCTGCCGCCGTGTGCGGCGTCCTTCGAGCCGCTTGGACGATCTCGTTGCTGCTTCCCACCGGAGCCCGAGCCTCCGGAGCCATCCGAGTTGCGACCCTTTTGACGGGATCGCCACTCGTCCTCGGTCAGCAGCAGTTTGCCGACGCTGTCCGTGGCATCGTCGAGGTCGTACCCTTCTTCTGCTGTGAGCAGGCGCCCGCAAAGGTCCTAAATGGTGAGCTGCTTCAAATCAACGGTCTGCTCAATAGCCATAACCATAGGACGATACTTACGCGGCACGATGCGGAGGAATTTGAGGACAGCCTTGTACTCGTCCACCGGATCACCGAGGAGCTCGAGGTCGCTGAGCAGGTTCGTCAGCCGGATCGCGAAGTCCTCGATCGATTCCCCTGGATGGAAGGCGAGGTACTCGTACTCCCGATGGCGCGTCTGCGCCTTGGCCTCGCTGATGCATTCGCACCCGAGGCGCATGGTTTTGAGCGTCTCCCACGCTCCTTGTGCGGTGTTCTTCGCCGCGAGGGTGCGTACCAGCTCCGGCGGGATGGTCCGCAGGAGCGCCGCTAGCGACGCACGATCGTCTTGCTCGTCATCGACGCCGAACTCGATCGCGTCCCATAGGTGTGCGGCCTACAGCTGGATCCGCATCACCGTCGCCCACTCCGCATAATTGGAGCGGGTCAGCGTGGGGTACTGGGCGGTGCCGCCGCCCTCCCTCACCACGCGCTTGCGCACGATCAGCTCTGTGCCGTCGCGGCGCACCAGGCTCCTCCCACGGCACGGTGTTGGAGAGGCAGACGTGCGACGTCGTGGCGGTGGCGCCTTGGCCCCGCTCGACGTGTCGCCCTTGTTCTTGTCCTCCTCCGACGCGGCCGGTGGTGGCTTCGACATGGCTCTGATACCAACTGTAAGCACCAATCAACCACTCTATCTCTCCTCTTCACGAACCCTAGCGCCGATCGCGTTGCTATCGATGGGTAGACGAACTGAGAATGAAGACAAAGGTAGTTTTGGCGCAGCGTACAACTTGCCGCTTTTCTGTTTCTGCTTCTTATTCATGACGAGCTACAACGAGCTGCCGATAATTGCGCCACGTCCAGGACTGGATCGTGCCATCCCACGATCGAACATGGCGCTCACAGCGATCCTACAAACTAGGTCAAAACGCACAAGCTCTCCCGTTGGAGGCACCGATGTGGAGTCTTCCTCGACTTCTTCCACCTCGGAGCAAACTTTTAGGGTGAAAGCCTAGACCCTTCGGGCCGGGCAACGGGAGTCGCTCTCGTATTGCTTTTTTTTTTCCTTTGGGGCATCGTCTTGAAAATCTTGCTTCTTTCGGTGAACCGTGGTGCGGTGGACGCATGTGGCATCGCAGTTAGTTGATGGCTAATCGGTGGTGCGGGTGTTCCGTGTGGCGGCCTGTTTGGCAATGATGATGTTGAAGAGTGATGGTTTGTCGCGTCAAGACCTTGTTAGTCGGCCTCTTCCCGATGTGTTCGAGCTTCCTCGGCCTAGGTCTTGCGCCTTTCCTTCCGGAGATCATCGGCGGAATTGGAGTTGTCCATCCCTGCACGATGGGTCATCCCGGCCTAGGCCAATGTGGGTTTCACGGTGCTGCTTTCGAAAGTTCTTCGAGGATATCGGAGTCGATGTTGCGTGGGGATCATGATTCTGGGTGGCAACCTCTACGAAGACCTTCGACTCGGCTATGCGTGTAGCTTGTGTGGGTAGTCAGGATGGTTGTGTGGGCTAGGTTTTTTTTTTGAGATGTGTGGGCCAGGGTTGTTAAGGTATTATGCTGATTTCCCGCTAATTAACCGATGATACTCTCGTCGTCTTAGTTAATGAAAATGAAAGTTTTTTTTCCTTGTGTTTTAAAAAAACCGTTGCCATAGACCCATAGTGCGATGGATGGACGATCGACAACCCGGTAGACATGCCATGTGCCCCACGCAATAGAGTATGTGCCCGAGACCCGGAAAACCGCGTGCCCATCCACCCCGTCCGAATTAATCAATCCAGCTCTCAATACACACAAGTGTGCATCGTACAGCCAGCCCAGGCCGATCGGCACCACCAGCCGGCGACGAACGCACATGGGCTGCCGCTTGATCGGACGGCGGCGGCGCGTCGTGGCCCGTGGACCGAGCGATCCCGGACGGTCGCTCGCGCGCCGCGCGGCCGGGCCCGCGCTGTCGCCGGCCGACCCGGCACGCTGCGCCCCAGCCACCCTCACACCCCAGCCTAGCCCCACCCGCCGTGTGCTGCGCTCGATGCAGCGACGTGTCCCCCTCCCTCCCTGCCTCCCTCCTTCCCCGCCCATGCCATGACCTTCCCCGTTCTTGCCCCGCCTATAAAACATGCAAGCTAACCCTGGCCAAGCCAACACAACACACAAATCGTCTCGTCTATCAGAGCGGAGCTCATCAGATTTGACATCACATCGACGTACTCGAGTCTAGCTAAGACAAGGGAGCAGACAGCACCTACGATCGCACTTCAACCGGAAATGGAAGCTGCCGTGGGCTACGTGAGCGGCGACGCCGACAGCCTCCTCATGGCCACCGAGCTCAGGCTGGGCCTGCCGGGCACCGACGACCAGAAGCCCAAGACCACGTTCTCGCCGCCGGCCACGCCTAGGGGCAAGAAGCGCACCGCCGACGCCTTCGAGGACAGCGCCGCCGCCGAGGAGGCCCACAAGGAGGCCGACGACGTCGAGGCCGCACCACCGGTAGCCAAGTGAGTACCACCCACCAGCCTTGCGTCCGGCACGCATCTTCTTCTTCGAAACACATAGTCAGGGTTCTTACATGCTTGTACTCTTGCAGGGCACAAGTCGTAGGGTGGCCACCAGTGCGATCCTACCGCAAGAGCTGCTTCCAAGCAGCAGCGGCGACCAAGAGCAAGGCCAACAAGAAAGCCGAGGACGCCACCAGCAGCAACAAAACCACACCATCCGCAGCAGCTCCAGCGGCAACTAGCGCCAACGGCGGCTCCTTCGTGAAAGTGAGCATGGACGGGGCGCCCTACCTCAGGAAGATCGACATGAGGATGTACAAGGGCTACCGGGAGCTCAGGGAGGCCCTGGAGGCCATGTTCGTCTGCTTCTCGGGCGCGGACACAGCCGCTTCCAACCCGTCCGAGTACGCCATCACCTACGAGGACAAGGACGGCGACCTCATGCTCGTCGGAGACGTGCCCTTCGAGTAAGTTCTCTACTTAACTTCACCAGTTCTTCATCTTCAATATTACGTGCAAACCAGTGACTCATCATCTTTGCTCCTGTGTGTTTGCAGTATGTTCAGCGGCACCTGCAAGAAGTTGAGGATCATCAAGAGATCCGAGGCCACGGGGCTGGGATCCAAATGATCAAGGATCCCTGAGAAGCGCAAGATGAAGCCACGAGCTCTTTCTTTTTTTATATACTTTTTGTTCTTCGATCTGGGTTCGATCACCAAGCCCAAAAAGGAGATGAGCTTGGTGCATCAGAGTGCACACATGGATGTGTGCCTTTGTTTGGGTCCTTGAATTTACTAGGCCTTTTTAGAAGAAGCACAAAGGAGATTTGTGTTCAACTCTCCATGTGTTTGTACAAACCAAACTGTTATATTGATTGTTGATTACTTATTATCATCATGCATGTTGGCTTGCTTGAGGGAGGGATCGAGATTCGAGAAGCGTGGCTTCTCTCCTCTTTCCCCCTTTGTCTGTGCTTTTGTATCCGATTGTCAAGTTACTTTATCATCAACAACTATATTACTCATGTTGGTTGTTTGTTTGTGAGGGTATCACATGTTTCTTCAGTCTTTAGTTTGAGTCCAAGGTTGATGCTTCTTTTAAGTGGAAAGTGGTATCTGCAAAGATCGAGCGTTGCAACAACGTTTCAATCTGTTTAATTTCAGAATACAACCAAATTGGATGGAGCTTCCACCTATATATTTAGTTAAGAAATAGCACAAACACGCTGAAATTACTTAATTAAAATGGATACTTGCGGTTTCTCTCGTTTCATCAAAGCATTTTAAGGGCATCTTTGATTCAAAGGAAGTTCAAACATATTCCAAATAGTAGTAGAATTTTTCATCGAATAGTTAACATGCTACATAAAACCAACACATCTAGGATTGGTTCCGATTCCTATATGGGGTTCAGTCCTGTAAGATTCAAGAGGACGTCACATTGCATCAGTAGCGGAGCTTGGCAGAAAAAGTTGGGCGGGCCAACAGGCTTAAGGACACTAAAATAGGCTGTTATTGGGCTAAATTTACTAATATGTGGACAGAAGATCTCTAAAGTTGGGCGGGCCATGGCACAGTTTTGTTTCAACTAAGTTCCGCCCCTGCATTGCATTCATGCCTTCCAAGTTCTTGTGAGCCAAGGGGGCTCTCTCTTGAATCATACTCCAAACAGTACAAAGAAATGACAACTTGTTCCACCCGAATCTTTAGCCCATGTTACACAACAAATTGACTTGAATCGAAAGCATATGCTAAGATATAACTTAACCCATGTGCTTCCAAGATTAAAATTCGATCACGTCCTAATGGCTAGTTACTGGATCCAATGTCAACTCTTTGCTAGCCAGAGTCAGACGGGAGAAAGAGATCTACCAAGACTGGTCAAGCGAGAACACACAGAGCCCCATTCAAACTGGCCTGCAATCCTGCATCTTGTTGTCAACACATGCTCCGGTCGATCCTTGAGCGGACAGCGTGCATGTGGTGCACATGAGCGCTGGATCCAAGCATCATCCACTGTCATCAATTAAATCGACTGAGGTCTTTATCCACATCTCAAAAGGAAATTACATAAACAGTTTGCAATAATCTTCAAAAAAAAAAAAAACAAATCAAAGTCTAATGTACCACCGCACCTTCTGGGATGGTGCCGCGGGTTGGTTGCTGGAGAAGAGATGGTGCCTGGAGAAACGATAGGTACATGTTCTCTTCATTAAAAGGAAACAGCCTAGACACAGGGTTTTCGGTGCAAATCATCATGTCTGGTCAGCGTCCAACTAGAGGAGCATCAAAGTATCAACGTATATCTTGAAGGTTTGATGTGCACCCCTCACCACTCCTAAATCCTAATACATGTTGCGAGATCAGGATACAGATTTGACAATGCAGATATCTCGGACATATCAACTGCAAACGTTTTTTTAGCAAGATAGTGACAACATATCATGGCATGGCTGTGTCATCCGAGCAACGGCGACTATCAGACGGGAGTTAACCGGTGTACCATTTCTCAAATAGTAGAGGTTCTCGTACATAGTCATACTCACATATTGTCATTACTACAGATATAGAACAGATAGCCATGCACCTCGCTAGTAAAGCTTCCAGGGCCTACCTATGTACAAAAAAATTGAGACACCAGAAGTTTAGCGATAACACAGCCGTTCTACGTGAAAGATAGTGGAGCTAGATAATTGGGGAATCAGAACTTCAGAAGCTTCATCCCTCCTAGTGGAACTTAGTTGTTGGCGTCAGATTTCATGAAGTCATCAGCATACATAAAAGAGACTGGTTTTCTCTCCTTGTCTTGGAGAGAACCCATTCTCGAGTCCAGAATTGCCAACTGGGAGATAACCCAATTGGGGTTGCTCCTCCCATCGACCCACAGCGCTTCGCCAGTGCTCTTATGCTTAAAGTCTGGATACTTCGGGTTCTTCTGTTGACACGTAAAAGGCAAATTAGACATCGTTGTATGGATTAGGAGGAATTATTGTCGTAAATCATATGAACTTAAGATAATCGAAGCAATCTCTAGCACACATTTCTTCAAAGAAAGCGTATGATAGCCAAATCATAGATGCAAACAATATAAAAACATGAATACAAAATGCAACCAACTTCTTCTATGATAAAGTTTGTGGGACAGGCAAGGAGGATAGCACGGAATTTCACAACCTAACATGATGGTTCCTTTTGCAAGTTATTATGAGGCAAAAGGAAAGTAGCTCCTATTGGAGATTCTAGCTATAAACTGAAACAAACTAAAACTAATCACTATCACATCACTACAATATCTCAAAGCATGGAATTCCTTGATTTGATTTGGGCATCAACTTTACAAGTTCAGAAAATTTGTGAAATTGTCCTCAATTCATTGTACCTCCAATAAATTGGAACCGCAAAATCTACAAATGTCTGGCTAGAGCAGAAAAGAAATTCCTTGATAACTGCTTGCAAACAAAACTCCACATGAAATTTCTCCTATTTATTAGTCATAATGGAATTTTGGTTTAAACCTTAAAATTCCAAGGGAAGACACTCTTAGTATATAGAGTTATAGACAAGTGAATGAAAACGTAAAAAACAAAAACAGAACAACAGCAGCAGCACATCAGCCAATCTCTGCCACATCATCATTGTCTCATAAGTCAACTATCATGATCTCTCTCCTCTGACAGTCAAATAGCTCGTGCCATCCTAGCACATACTGCCAGATCTCACACTATCCCTTTCTTGTGTTGATGATAAGTAAACAATGATACTGGTGATACCAGAGACAGAAAGCAATGGTGCCGTAAGTTTCACTCTCCCATTGGTCCCTCCACCCTGGATTTAAGGGTCCTATTCCCCAGCAAATAAGATTGCTGCTGAACACAAAATTAGATCAAACAACCTAGATCAGATTTTTAATCTGGTCACCATGCACCCTGTAACTCTGGTGTACTATAACATATCATGGTGGTAAATCACATTTAGCTTAGATTTGTTACTGGTAGCTTAGATTTGTTACTGGTCTTTTACAAATTTGAGATGAGCAATATTGCTTTTTTTGCGGGATCCGTGTGAGCATGTAACACTAACATAAGTGATAGATGTTGTGGTGTATAAGCGGATTGTACTAGCCCTTTCTATCAGTTCGGACTTTTGGTTGCGTTGGCTAGTGCATGAAGCTTGACAATAGATAAGTCATGACCCGCTAAAATTCAATTGCAAAACTGAAGCAGCAATGCTGCCACAGTACTTACGTGACTAAGCTGGCACATTATATAAATCAAGAAGCTAGAGGTAAGGTATGAAAAATGCTGCATTGTGCAGCAAGGCGGACTTAGGAGTTTTGGAAACCACGTGCTATGTTTCTGTCTGAAGGGTGATACACAATCCCTAATTCTTCACGAAAATAGTAAATAAGATTAAAAATAGTAAATAATTCTTCACGGCGCGCATTCATCCGGCGGCTCGTGCAGCCCGCCACTTCTGCCGCTCCCCGACAGCAGCGACGACGAGGACGACGCGCCGGCGCTTCACCTCAGCAGCGAGGACTACGCGGAGGAGGCGGCGGTGATCGAGCTCGCCGCCCTCATCGTCGTCTAGCCGTCCTCCACCGCGCGAGGCCCCGGTGACTATCCCAGGGCCAAATTTTGGTCAAAGTAGGCGAGCGGCAGAGGATTAGTACTTAATTTATGCTTTATATGTAAATTAAGTTTGTATGTAGCTCGATCGGAGCATCGAACACTTCACATTTCGCAAGTTAATCGCCTAAAATTTCCCGCGACGTTTGATTTCATTTTTTCAGTTCGTCAATTCGGTTTCTATTCTGCGCCTCACCTAAGATCAACGAAACCCTAAAATTCGGGAGACTAAACTCGCCGTTTTCAGTTTCCGCGAGTTCAGGCACTGCTAGAGATGCTCTAAAAGGTGTAGATGGTTTGCTTTAAACAGCAGACATTGACGCAACAAACATAATAAATGATAATCCATCGGATATTCTAAATGCCACGCCGAGAATAAAACAGGACACAAACCTTATCTTTCCTGTTATCCCACCAGTCAAGCGGATTTGCGAAGAACGCTTGCCACAGTGCTTCAGTTGAACGAGAGGAAGAACTCATGTAATCCCCTTTTCTATTCTCAGTTGACCCAGAGGTAAAACCATTGTCAACATAATTTCCATGCTTTCCACCTTTCATTCACAACAAAGAGTCAATCTTTCCTATTTTTAAAACATATTATTACACATATAAACAGCTACCCAGCACCTAGTTCTAAGTATCACTGGCATAGAATTTCCATACAAGTTAAGACGAGGCAACACAGATAGAGTAGAAATGTAAGTTACTAAGTTCTACACAAAATGCATAAGTAAACCCTCTAATCCTCTATAAAATATGATGAAACTCAGGGTGCAAATATGTGAACAATCAATTGCATTGGAGAGAGTACTCAACGGCTGAACAGAGTCAGAGGATTGCACAATCCTGTGCTATTTCTTCTTATCTTGAGAATAATTCTGTGCTATTTCTTTCCCTTGGTATTCATGTGTATTGCAAATTTTGTAAATATAAGCCATGATAAATTTGAGCTAACGTCTAACAGCCTTTTTCTGCAATATTTGAAAAGTAAGGTTCCATCTTCCAAAATATGCCCAAGATAACACTTTAAGCTTTGGGAAAATGTTCTCTAAGCATGAAGTGAAATACATATGTTGAATAGAAGGTCTTCTCGCAAGTGACTTTGAAGACTACAGCACCACAACGATTATAAATGTTGAAATTTGACGGTTTGAAGGTCAAGTGGGCGGTACAAACTGTAAGTAGTTACTCTAATACTGCCTGTTAAAAGTAAATATTGCCGACTTTCAAATAAGTAACCACATGAAAATATAAATAGGTGAGAGGAACTCAGGAACAGTAGTTTTACGATACAGACTGTAGATATCAGCATACCCAGCATGACTTAGATCCGTACCTTGGGTATCCTGGCTTGACTCTGGTTCATATAATCGCACAGGTTGGAAGGACTCGATGAACTTAAACTCCTGAACAACAACCTGCAAAATACATTATACTGATCATAAACACGAGAAAGAAGGATAATACTACAGCATGGATATAAAGTAATGGTAACCCAAATAATATTATCAGAGATGTACCTTGTAGTAAACCTGGCGCTTCTCAGGCCCCTCCTCAACAGTATCGGATACAAGCCGTCCAGAAACAAATATTTTGTCTCCTTGTTTCACATGTTCAGAGGCTGTAACAGCCAGGTCGTCCCAAAATGCTAGAGTTACCCTGCAACAACCGCCACATTAAAAAATTAATGATTATGAAGATGAACAGAAGATATGCAGACAACTTAACAAATGTACAGCTCCAGCTTATGCATAGTGAATGTTATATACTATATAGTTTTGGTTTTCGGTTACCATACTGATGAGTCAAAGGGGACAAGATCATGTCATCATAGAAAACTGAGTTTCGACCTTAAAAATCTGTTAAATCATGCTTTAGCTGCATAATGCTCTCGGTTTCATGCTTCATCTGTTAAAATATTTGTTAATTCTCAACCTTGTCAAATGGTATATAGATATAGTCCTCATAGCTAGCTAATAAACTTAGGTAAATGATTCTGTCCGACCCACCGATTGACATGTCCTGTCAGCCGCAACACGGGACGTTGACCGCTAACCCATCCAACGGCCCACCATTGATTCAGTGCAGCAATCTTATCTACTAGGGGCCACTTGCCTCCACTTCTTTCTCGTTCCACTCATTTTGATGTTTCTTCTCTCTCATGCTGCCGTGCATGCTCTGAAGCAGCACAAGAAGAGGTGCCCGGAGAGTCGGAGCAACTGGCTGCCAGAAAGCTCAAAAATTCTTTGTGTTTAGAGAAGATAAGCTGCTAGTGAGCTTGGAGAGGAATTTGTGCCGGCTTCCGACAAGCCTGGGGAGACACCTAGGTGGATTGTTCCAGACAAGCTCAACGAGACATCGAGCAAGGGGCATTGCCGTGGACGACCACCAGCGGACTCAGGGGCAACTGGAACAGGCAGCCGGCCTTGAGTGGAGCTGTCTCAACGGAGCAGGCCGGAGTTGCCATGCGAAGGGAGCAGGCAAGGCCCGTGAGGTGGGTTGCTGGGTGTTTTCATTTTTGTATTGTTCTCTACAGGATTTCCAGATGCTGCAACTGTTGTCTGGCTGTGCTTCGTGCATTGAAGACTTTCCGTTCACACGTATTGCATATCTGTTGCAAAGGAAATTTCATGCTGCATAAATAGACATTATTCTGTCTACATCTTCATATTTAGCTCATAATTTTACAATGGTTTCATACTTTGTCAACTTAATTAGTTGCATAAACTCCTCGTTCTTGTGAATGCAGAAGAAAATGCTGCATTCGTCACATGGATTTGCTGGCTCAGTTTACCTGTCTCTTTAGTCTTCTTTTTTTGCGGGGTTTGTTTCTTTAGTCTTTGTTGCAACCGCTCAGCAAATTTGTTGTGAGTTAATCCGAATTGTTTAGAATATTTTTTTTTGTCGTAACCTACAGAAAGCTGTCTCTGATTTCTAGCATCTGTGATTCGTAAGGAACTCCTTCCTACAGTCCACCCATGGACTTTGACAGAGCACTAATCATAAAAGAAGGAAGGAGAGGAAGGAGGGTGCGCCATGGAATCAGGGAGGAAGGAGGAGGGTGCCCCATAGAATCGAGAAGGCAAGAGGACAGCACGCCACAGAATCGAGGAAAAGCAAGGGCACAGCTAGTGCCATGATGTGTTTTATTGTACGGCTGGGGCAGCGGGCGGTCTGATGCCCCAATTGCCCGACCGACGCCTAGCGTCGGCCATAAACTTGAGGAAGAACCCACTTACACATTTCCTGTTCCAACTAGTCCCTTTGCAGACTGAGGCATCGCTCTATTGCAAGGAACCACACATAGTGAATGATGATTCAAATAGTAATATGCACTCCCTCCGTCCCATAATATAAGATGTTAGTACAATATTACATATTAGGGAGTAATTGTTAAGAGCATTGGCCATTTCGCGGTAATATCTCCATACTCACAATTTCACATGAGCAGCACACTGACAATCAGCTGCACCGCTCATGAACAGAACTTCCCTTGTGATTTTATGGCCTAATAATGGTGCACCAAAAATGGTAAATGAGTAGGACCATGGGGATCTTAAGTTTGTGGCGAAAGATAAGTGACCGGCTAGAAACATGTGTAGTGTATGGCTAACCCAACAATGAAAGTTTCTCCCCTTTGCATACTGTCGAACATTTGGCGGCACCCTCCGACGATGCAGATTTCCGCTAATCCACACGGCCAAACACGTCACCCGTATATCCACTCAAAGTAACGAACCACGACATTGACCGCAGAAACGTAATTCCGAGCTAGCGTATCTCAGGCAGTGCTGAAAACTTTACCATGTGGTCTCGGTGGCCGACTTCCAGACGGCAATGCGGCCCCGGGCGACGGAGGCGCCGCTGGGGAGCTGCCGCAGCTCGACGTCGGTGCCGACCGTCCCAATAAGCCGCACCGAGTTGCAGAGCTCCTTGCTCCACGGAATCTCGTCCGGCCGCGGCGTCGTCGGAGCCGCCTGCTGCTGCGCGGCCGCGTCGCCGTAGCCGGCTGAGCAGCGCAGGCGGCCGCTTCGGGAGAGGAGCGGCGGCACGCGGAGAAGGGAGGAGCTGAGGAGGCGGCGGCGGCGGTGGCGGCTGGGGCTTGGGTTCAAGGTAGGGTTTAGGGTTTTCAGCGGGGAGGCGACGGCGAGGAGAGGGAGAGCCATGGCGATAATTTCGGGTTTCTGCTTTCCTTTCCACTCTCGAGAGTGGCCTCGTGAGTTTATTGTCGGGGAAAAGGTGGTGCTTTTTCTATCTCTGCCGCTTGGGGCCCAAAACCTGCGGCTATAGTCACTGACAATGTGGACCCACCTGCTAGTGTCTCGACTGTCATTAGCTTACCCATATATTGGCACAATTCTTCACTGCACTATTGCAAATTGAAAATTGACATGCACAATTTTTTACCGGAAAGAGTCTAGAGTAATCCCCTACGATTGATGTACACAATTAACCAGAAACTCAATTCGGCTCCCGGGTGCGTATGATCCTCTACCATAAAAACATATTTTCAAGTACTAAAAAATTTTGACAAAAAAATTTACATGTACATCTCCATAATATATGTGTATTCGTCAAGTTTCACGAAAAAATGATATTTTTTGTAGTCTAAGCGAAAAAGAAAAAAATTATCTTGTGACAAGTTCTTTGTTTCAGCACCGAATTTTGTCTTTTTTACACACGCCACATGATATGTCGATTTTTCATGAAACGACTTTGTGAGCGTGTAGCACATGAAGATGTCCGTGCGAAATTTTTGTTTCAAATCTTTTGACATTTTTAAATGTGTCTAACATGTATTCAAAATAAAGGGAGCATACGCTCCCATGTGCCAAAACATCACTCTGTTAACCAACCTCATACATTAACAAGATGGTAATTTCACAGACTTGTCTCCCCTGGTTACAGATAATGTATCGCCGCACATGCCTGCAAGAACATCAAAAAAGAAGGGAGCAATGTGCTAAAACATCACACTGTTCTTACATACACGACTCTTCTAGTCCACGAGCCTCAGACCAGTCCTCATGCGCTCTCTTTCCTACTCGATGCTTCTAGCTCCGGTTTCTCTTCGCCGTCGCTGCTAACCGCTGTGGCGGTTGCAGGTGGAGGCTGGTCGCCGCCATCCTCGGGTTCTTTCTTCAGTTCCGTTTCAAACTCTTTGGCTGCCTGAGAGTGAATTCACATAAACAGGTAAGGAAACAGGTCATAAACTCGAAATCGGATGGTCCGCGTCCAGAAAAGTACTATAACAGCAATGTGACTTCAACAAACTAGAATACACCGTTGCACATGATAGAGAACCTTTAATATCATATCAGGATCTTACATAAGTAATATTAATGCATAAACCTGATTTTATATTCTGCAACAGAATATCAAACAACTTGTAGCAATGTGGATGCCATATTTCTCACTGTCAGGGATTTTATGCCAGCCTTCAGGGATGATTGGAGGAATTCTAATTTACATATGGCAAACTGGCGGAGCCCACAAATCCTTGCTTAAAGGATGATCATTAGCCTGTTGTTGGTTCAGATTTCATATTCTATTCCTGAACATCTTCATAATAACAACATACTATAAGCTACCCCTTTTTCAACAAGGAGCAAATTTCGTATTCTACTCCAGGACATCTTTGTAGTAACAAGATACTATAAGCTACACCTTTCTGTCCAAAAGGAATAAGAGTTAATCAAGAGCACTAAAAATATGAACAAGTACATGACAAGCATATGCTGTATTGGACCGATATAGTCCACAATCTTGAGACTTGACAGTGCTAATTTTCAGTCATTCAGATGTGGCGAACACAGAGTATGCAAAGTGGCCAGGTGTACAGGTAGCAAAGAGTTAGTCAAGCTCTCCACAATATATCAACAAATACTAGGTCCCAGGTATATAGCTATATTGGATAGGCACGCTCTGTTATCTTGAGACTTGACAGTTTTCATTTAAAGACATGTAGAGGCAGTGAAGGGGAGCATGCAAACACTTGCTTTTGATTTTGAATCCAGGACTATGTCATTCAGATATGTGACCATGATGCATCGGCAAGTGCAGGCACAAATAAACGCGGTAGCATGAACTCGAGGAAAAGAGAAAACCACACACATTTAGACTAGATAACACAATATTGGTCAGCAGACAATAGCATGGACACAGACCAAGACAGTCTACAAAGGCATATAGGCATATATACCCACCGCATGAATTCCTTGATGGCTTGACCTGATAACAGGAAATTGGAAGACTAGCTCAACTTGCCTATTGGCAAAATGGACAAGTGATCAAGCTTAAAGCTTTGAATATTACCAAGCTCTCCCAATCTTGATTGGTAAGTTTCTCCCATGAACCTACTTTCCCTGATTGACACAGTTATACTCAATGAAAATACTTCACCTATCAGCAATGGGCCCCACACCATAGTTCAGTTCATGTTAAAATGAATGGAAAGGTAGAACACGTGCAGGCAGTATGAGGAAACGCACTCACAGTTACACTTGGTACGTGGTATAGCAGAGCAAATAGCAACCATGAATACCCATTTACAATTTACACAAAATAAAGTGCTATAGCTGATCGCTTGATCAGATAGCAACATATGAGAAGTAGCAAAATAATCTACTTCAGCTAATCGGCACAGAGCATGTCCCATAGTACTAATGCTCAAACGTTTCAGCTATTTGACTATCTGAATTAGGCATCTCCGATCGAGTATTGATTTCAGTTAACCGTCTTTTTGACTCTCTGTTACAATTGCAGGATTTCTTAAGACAAATGTCTACACTATTTCAATCATTGCAAATTGCTATGGGTGTGGACCCAGCCACTGGCCCTAAGTTATGGGCAGAGTCTGTTCACGGGGCTGTAGCACAACAGATCCTAATCTCACGTGAACAGTAACTCTGCCCATATCTTGCGCTAGGGGCTGGGTTCACGCCCATGACACCAACGTGGGTAGCAAAGTCCCAATATGCAAACTATATCAGCAACAGATGAAACATCATTTCAAAAGTGCACGAGAACAGATCACAGTTGGACTCTTGGACTTCTATCGCAGCTACATCACAACGGCCTAAAACACAAACATTATCATTCCAAGATCCCTTCTCCTTCCCGTGAAGGTGCAAATAATATCTACATATTACATGTCTAATATTTTCCACCCCTCATCCCCAGACGCATGTATTCTCCTGAACCAGAACCAAAGTATATTTTTTAGAATGAACAAATTTTGACCCATCAGTGTGTGTGCTAGCACAATCCTTGCTTCTAAGTACATATGACAACACACAGCGCACCAACGAATGAACTAAACTTCACGACATCATCAAGTGGCACTGTACTAATTAAACATACTCTCTAGCAAAAATAATTGTGTCGTTTCTTTTTTGGAGTTTATACCATGAGTTTATGTTAGCATAGCAAGTACTAGCAGTGTGCTAAGTGAGCAATAGGCGCTAGAGAGAAGTCATAAACATTAGAACCACCGGGAATCCCTAATTTAGGCTGCAATCCGCACCTGCTGGAAGCTCTTGACGGTCTTGCCGACGCTGCGGCCGATCTCGGGGAGCTGCTTGGGCCCGAACAGCAGCGCGGCGACGCCGGCGATGACGACCATCTCCGGCACGCCGAGCCCGAACAGGCACTTGCACCCGAGCGCGCCGCCCCCCGCGCCCGTCCGCCTCGGCCGCGCGGCCACCGCGACGGAAGCCGCCGCCACGGCGAGCCCGCTGCCGGCGGCGAAGGAGGACGCCCTCGCGGAGAGCCCTGCGGCGGCGAGGTGCGCCCGGTACTCCGTGCTCCTCGCCGGCGGCGGCGCTGGGAAGGAAGAGTAGGTCGCGACCGGAGCAAACCCCATGGCTGCTCGCTCGCTCGCTCGCTCGCTGGGTACGGCGCCGGAGTGGTCGGAAATGGGAGTCGCGGAGATCTTTTCCGATGGGATAACGTTCTGTGGTTTCCGCGTCGTGACTGTTTGGAAGCGAATAGACTCACATGACATGTTTCTCTAGCTTTTCTTCTTTGAGTTTTTTTTTTTTGAAACTATTTTTTTAAGAATCAGTACCAAAATAGTACATGGTAGAGATATACAACTTGTCTCCAATAATTACAAAATAAAATCTAAAAAAGACTAAATCTTCTAGGTTTTCAAAAAAAATCTTCTTTCATGACACAATCTTGTACTTATCTGAAGGCATCCAAAGATAGGTACCAAACCATAGACCTGCGAATACCCACGAAGTTTCTCCCATCCTTTTAATTTGAGCCGCAATGTCAAGGCTACGTGCACGCGCGCAACCATTAAAGTAGTCAATCAACATCGACAAAAATACCAACACTAGTATACCATAGAAAAACAACAAAACAACATGGTCGATGTCGCTGGAAAGCCGAGAGTACGAATCACCATTGTCGAGGACGTAGCAGCCGGGATAAATATTGCGAGGAGATTCCTCGCGGCAACCATGAGAAAAGATCCAAAAGCGATATGGCAAAGCAAGTTCTGAAGGCCCATACCTAGAGAACTGTAATCTTTCAACACCAACATTGACACTGAAAAGAAATTCTGGTCATCGGAAGAATGACAGAAGATCACTTGTTATAGACGATAGCATCTTCATTGAGGCGGAAGCCAAAAAGGGATGAACACCAAAACCCTAATCTAATATATTGAAAACACTACTTTTCTATAAAAAAAAACTCTACCATAGCTCGTGTTCCCCCACCCCTCCCGACACCGGCGAGGCTGGCCGAAGGAGGGGAAACCGATCTATGGTAGATGCGGAGGTGGAGGCCGAGTTTTTTTTTTGAGGTGGTGGCTAGGAGGAGAGATAGGTCAGGTTTCGAAAACGTTCGTTGGTTGTGCCTATTTTTGAAACTTATTTTTAGTAGAGGCACATTTCTCTCATTTGATGATATATGGCCCCTCACTAATATGGTCCGGCCCATTAAATTTCTCAAATTAGTTCAAAACTAGTCTCAACTAAGATGGGCTCTTTTTTTTGCCACGGGAACGAGGCTTTGCATTCGAAGGGGAAGATGGGCTTTTGTTAGCCATAATTTTCTTTTCACCCTAAGAATCAGAGTTTTTTCTGGAGCCTTTTAAAAATAAAAACGCTGTAAAAGATCAAAAATAATTTTGACTATTTTGATATGCATATGGATACACTTGGGCAAAACTCGGACCGGGCCATGCTTTGGGCCAGGCCCGAGAAAGCCCGGTGCCAAAAACTCAAGCATGGGCCTGGCTCGGTCCAACTGTTGGGCCTATAAATTGGGTTTAAAAACCGCAACACTTATTTTGCAGCATGTTAATTTTATAGCTGCGATGAGTTAGTATGAACTAATTGATGAGTTTTGCGGGACGAAGCAGGACACCGCTTGCATCCCAACTATTTTGCATGGAAATATTAATGAGCATGATTGTTTCACTGTTTCTATCCACGATCCAATCCACGGATGTTCCACTTGCTGCTGAGTACAACTTCGTGGAATGAAGGTTGAATGCTACCAAATCTACCCATGGGCGCTACGAGGGCACTTCGTGGCTCGTTATGCTAATGGTGTGGTGGATCTTAAAGCATGGCAACAGGGTTGTGTTCGACATCTCCCCTTTAACACAAGTAGTCTCCTCGACACGATTCGATCTGCTCGTTCTTGGCGACCGCCGGCACGATTGGCTTGCAGGTCTTGATCCCCGATGCTACGTCGATCTAGAAGTTTAGTGGGTTAAGTTGTATGGTGGGGTGTTGGCCCGTCTCGAGCTTGTAGAAAGGTTGTAAAATCTCTCTTTTTTATCAATGCATCGAAACGCAGAAAAAATGTTTCACTATCTTTTAGTCTGATCCTTATCCCTAGAGGGGTTCTTGGATGGTTGTCACTCTATCTTCTTACACATATTTGCTACTATGGCTGAACCTTTTTCTTCTCCACATTCAATGAATTGTGAGAAGTCTGTCCGCAAAAACTAGATTAACATCTAGATAGGTGATGGTGTAACAAAGCACAACAGGTTCTGGAAAGAGGTTAGCTTTCCTCTTCACAGAGTTTGGACGTCTATGCATGGTAAATCATCATCAAGATTCAAGACTATCAACAATAGAGTTTGGACGTACGCACAAATATTGGATGGAATGGCTTGACGAGAAGAAATGGAATCTTCAAAGTCGATAACCGATGCCTTATCCGTATCAGATCCATTACTAGATCACCTACAGACCGTAGATCAGCTGCCAGAATGTTATCTGAAATTTATTATACCCACGTGTCCATACACAGAGAACTTAATTATCTGCTTCCTAGACGGCTTATCATCACCATATTCTCTCTGCTTTTTCTCTGCTGGCACTAGTCATGACGATACATCTATTGAGAAAAGATGGAAAAGGCAAAGAAGATATTTTTGGTTTCCCTCTGCAATGTACGTGGATTCAGAACTGGCACCTTTCCTGAGAGTCAAACACCAACACGTGCACCTCTTTCTTGCTCATGTTCTTCCATTGCGCTTGTTTTCCTCCCATGCCTTGCCGACCTGCATATTGAACTGATTACCTGATCCACCTTTTCACCATTTTAGACTAGAATGGAACGTGCAGTAGCTTCAAGGAATTAACTAGTACATAGAGGCTAATCACGCAAGTTACTTAGTCGTGTCGCTAAGCTTCTGTCAAATACCTTATTTTCCATTATGTCCGTGTCAAGGTCACTCCTTTTTCGCAAGCTGGTACCTGACCCAGTACCCTCTCGCACCCAATGCTGAGATGACAGGGAAGCAGTTGGTTGGAGTGCTAAACAGTAATGATGCACGTCTCGTTATAAGCTTTCTGAACTTTTTTTTTTTTTTGACTTTGCATTCACTAGTGGCCAGCGCTGTTGTTGTACTGACAACAAGTTCACCACGGAGTCCTGAGATATATACTTCCTGTCCTGGAAATTGGGAATCTGTGAAACTATATGCACGTATGGTTATCACATGCACAAACATATATGACCAGCAGTCCAACACCTTACTAGGTAGTAGGTACTACCTCCATTTCAAGGCTTAATGTTTTTTTTTAAGTCAAACGAAGTAAAGTTTAACCAAACTTTTAGAAGAATCTATAAATAAATATGATATTTGTAGATACCATATGAAAATATATTTTATTATCTATCTAATGATATTGATTTTGTACTTTTCATGTTAATGATTTTTGATAAAAAAAATTGGTTAAATTTGGCATAGTTTGACTTTCTAGAAAAAAATATAGGTCTTACGCTTTAGGGTGGAGGTAGTATCACTCTATTCCATAATGTAAGATGTTTTGGCAAACTTCTTAAAGTATGAAGTGGAGGTAGTATGATCATGTACACCTTTTTTTACGGATATCTCGTCAGGAGGGAGAGAGCTATTGCACATTCTTGTAAACCATGATATTCGGTCTAGCAAAATATCTCCGGTTGGTAGAGTTAAGTAGTGCACACCAGCGATTGGAATCAATTGCTGGTCTCATATGCATTTCCCTAGTGTACACCAGTGATTTGGAATCAATTGCTTCTGTTTGACCACGACTTCCACTAGTTTACCAGGAGGTTTACTAGTCCATCGGCCCATCATCATCCTGCCAACCTTCTGCGTCATGACGACACTTATGGCATATTCTTCAGCAAAGCATTTCTCCGAGCTTTAATTGGATGGATGCAGGTGATTCTATAGATGGACAATAATCAGGGAGTTCAACTAAAGAACAGTCATGAAGGAACTAAGATGAAAGTTGGTTAACACAACAAAGAAGAGGACACAGAGACTGTTGAGACAGGAAATTAGTTCGATCCTTAATCTTATTAAATTTCCTAACCTTGACAATAATATAGTGCACTAATTGGTATGTAGGTCCAGGCATATATATGCATGATTCGTAGGAACAGTTGCAGAGTTGCAGTTGGATGGATTTTCTGCTAGTTCAGTAGCTAGTAGCTACCAGGCAAGAACTGAAGAGGAAAATGTGACGGAAGCAAAGCAAAGGGCTGCATTTTTCACCGGACAGGCATCGGACACGAGGGTATGCAGGGTAATTCTGAAGACAAATATTTCGGCCGGGTATATTAGACTTGGAGACTATCTGGCACTTAATAAGAGTAAATTTGGGTCAACGTTTCGTAAGAGTTCATTACCCTTATTGTGCTTGCAGTTGCAGTTCCTACCATATACTCCTACAGTATTGCTAGATTCAAGCCTTGAAGTTGAATTAAGAATCACATGTAGTCATTCAACTGACAATCTAGCAACTCCTTGCAAATAAAAACTAATCACAAGCATCACACTTGAATGAACCAACAATCATTCACCAACAATTGCAAAATTATTATGTTAATTAAGGTACCGTTGGTGCTTGAATTGTAAGGAAAGGCATGAAGGCAATGTTATTATCATTAGGTTCAACAGCTTACAAGCTAGCATCCACACACAAAAAATTCACAAAAATCAAATTAGAGTGAATGAGCACCTACCCTACAATCTGACACAGCGCCACATTTTTCGAATTAAAACTTTTTGGTATGATAGAATACATGCACATCCCAACTTGTCACAATTCCTCGCAGGCGTGCCATGCCATGACCACTTTGCCAAGCTCCTTCTGAGCTCCTCCCATTTTCGAATGTCTGGATCTCGTCATCATCGCCAGCCTCCGGGCCTCAGCTCCAAGAGCATCAGTTCAGAGGAAGCGCCACCTCCGCGAAACCTCTCGAATGCGTGAAGATCGGACCAACCCTAGAGGCCCCCCTCATCAGGTTAGCTCCTTCGACACCTCTCGGTCTGACGGATTATTTGATCTTTCATCCTTACTTTTTTGATAAAGGGAATATATTAATATCAAAAGATACCAGTTCACCCAGCCTCACGCAACACCCTAATGGCAGTACGGATGCACACATCCAAAAAATAGAAAAGAAAACTAAGAAACAAAAGTCCCTCTACAGTATCCCAGGTCTAACAACAGAAATACATCCACCACCAAGATAACACCTGAAATACAGAGTCTTCAAAAGCGACGCCTCCAAGAAGGGAAAAACGCTCCAACACCGTCGTCGCCCGACCAAAGATCTTAGGTTTTTACCTTGAAGATAGTCTCCGCTATCAAAACAATGCGTCCAACAAGGTCATTGCCATGCACAACCAGTTAAGGCCAGACCTTGGGTTTTCACCCTGAAAGATAGGACTCTGAACTTCCGCCTCCATTTTCATACCGCTGCTGTGAAGCCCGAAACACCAAGAAAGTCCCTTAACAGCGCGGAGACTTGAACCTCTTTTTGCTAGTCCTCTCATCCGGCCTTAATGATATTCTCTTCTTCTGACTTTCATCATGGATCCATAGTCACTTGATGTCAACACAGAAAAAGAGCTTCGTGCCGCTCCCTCGGAACCAAACGGTCGGAATAAAAGCATGGGTGCGCGCGACCTTATACCACCCGATCAAGCAAACTCCAGGCAAAAGATGTGATGTTCTATTCGTCGGCGGAGCCTTCCGGAACTCAACACTCCGGCTAGATGAAAAGGATCAGCATCCGGTAGGTCTTCATCTTCGCAGAAGAAGAACCCTAGGACCACCACCTTCAAACCCGAAGCAGACGAACATGCCCCACGCCGCCATCCGCTGACCAACAGCGACGAAGGAGGATTCGGTGGACGGCGGAAGCCGCAACCACACCATCCTTGCCCCGCAAATTGCCGCCCCCTTCCTCGCGCCGCCAGCAGAAGCCGACGATGGATCTCGGCGAGCACAAGATCCAACAGCCGCCGCCACCACCATCCATCGCCGGGGGCCGTGGAGGAGGAGACACCACCACACGTCTAGGGTCGCCGCCCTAGACGCGGAGCGCGTCGAAACCGGTGGCCGCCACCCCAGCCGCCACCGCCGGTCGCCGCCTCCATCATCCCTCCTGGGCACTTTGGCGCCGGAGCCTGCCGCCACCGTGGCCAGTGCCGACTGCAGCGGCAGAGGGAGGGAGGACGCGGAGGGAGGGGCCGGCGGTGGATGAGTCTTGGCCCCCGGCGGCGCTCTGGGGAGCGCCACGGGAGGGAGGGGTTAGGGTTTGATATCATTAACGTGCTTGTGCTACTCCTGATACATCGTTTCATCCTTACTTAGTGGCGGTAACAACATCGGTGTTGTGTTTTCCATGGTCATTGGTGACTGTGTTTTGTTATTTAGTGACTTTCCTAACTACCTCCTCTGTTTTATAATTCTTGTGGCAGTTTTAGTTCAAATTACCATGACATGATTTGTGAAATTAGGGAGTATGTTGCATGCAGTAGTTCTAAAAACTAGCTTGAACTAGTTGTATGCTCACAACAATGTGTTCATATAGTAAGATTCCCACATATTTGTGTTATCATTCATGTGGTTAACCTATGAGGTTAGTCCAACGCGTGTATGTTTAATGATTTGCAATTTTTTCACTAGAGACATTGAGGAACACAGAGATGCAAAAGGTGAAGCTAGGGTGACACATCAAAACTACCTTGGTGTAACTTTCATTATGTCGGACACAACTTTTTTTTTTGTTAAAGTCAGTCTGATCTTATGTTATCCGCAAAAATAAACTTTCCACTATCTTCTGATATTAAAACTAGAACTCCAATCACACATGGTGATTTTTCTCTCTTCAAGAATACACCCCGGGAGATGTATCATAAGGGTGTATATGTTTCATAGAAAAAAGGTCAAGATGGCCGGCAGCTCACGCAAAGACAATGTGTAGGTAAGTGAGCACTAGGATTTAACTTGCGACAGGGAAGTCGTCACCTACAATTCCATCACACCACCGTTTACTGCAAATTTGGGTTGTTTTGTTTTGTTTTGTGAAGAAGTAGTAGGTTTTAGCATGTAAGCATCACTTGTACTGTTTTGTGAGAAAATGGTAGTAATAAGCATGACTGATTCACTCTGTATTCTGCCTGATGCTTATCCCTAATCAGTAAGTCAGATGCCAACATTTGCGGAACTGTTCTTCTGTTATTGTGACTATATCTTCTGCAACACCTTTTTGTCGCTACGGTATGGGTGGACCTTTTTCTTCTCCACTCCAATGAGATGTGAGAAAGCCGTGCACAGATAGGAGAGCACAATGTAGGAGATGGTGTAAGCAAAGTAAAGCAGGCCATTGCCTCTTCACAGAGTTTGGACGTATACATATAGGATGCTACGCCTTGACAGGAAGAAATGGGATCTATGAAGCAAGAGATATATGGGATCTTCAAAGTCGATAAGAGTTTATTGCCTTGTCCTTATTCAGTACATAAGAATCATTTTATACTACAAAAATTCTTCTGAAATTTATATGCCCTCGTGTCAAAATACAGACAACATAGTTTTCTGCTTCGTACACAGCTAATCATCACCATCCTGCCTTTTTCTCTGCTGGTACTACATATACCGACAGAGGTACTGACGAAAGACTAAAAAGCAAAGAAGATTTCTTTTGGTTTCTCTTTGCAATGTCTGTCGATTAAGAATTGGCACCTGACCTTTGAGTCAGACACCAAGTGCACCTCTTTCTTGCCCATCATCTTCCACAGCGCCTGCTTTCTTCACCTAGCCATGTCGACCAGCGTTAACAAATGATTAGCTGATCCACCTTTTCACCATTTTAGACTAGAGAGCAGTAGGTTCGGACAATTAACTAGTACACAGGAGAGGCATGCAAGTTACTTAGTTTTGTCGCCAAGCTACTGTCAAGTTCCTTAATTCCATAATGCCCGTGTCAAGGTCACTCCTTTTTCGGAAGCTGGTATCTGACCCACTACCCCTTCGCTCTCGTCGACATAGATTGAACCTGCAAGCAATAAACATATGACAAGCAAGCATTTGGTTAAAGTGTTAAACTGTAAGGACGGACGGCTCTCTGAACTTATTTTGACTTTGCCTTCAGTAGCGGACAATGCTACTGACAACAAGCTTACGGTGCGGTCGTGAGATCTATACTCCTTACCCTGGAAACTGGGAGTTTGTGAAACTATAATATGCATGGTTAATTGGTTATCACCCAATATATACAGCACACAACACAACAGCTTACTCTATTTAGTAAGCTGTTGTGCTCTGTGTTGTATATGTTGGGTCTTGCATAAACCACTTGTAATCCACGATATTCAGGCATGCATAAACATGATCATGTAAACCATGATATTCGGTCTTGCATAAATCACTTGTACGCACCATGTGAAGGAAAATAGGTCTAGCAAAATATTGCTGGTTGGTAAAGTAAAGGGAGTATGCATTTCCATAGTGCACACAAGTTATTGGAATCAATCGCTTCTGTTTGACCACGACTTCCACTACTTACCAAGATGTTTACTCGTCCATCGGTCCATCGTCCTCGCAACATTCTGTGTCATTGATGGTACCTATGGCATATTCTTTAGCAAAGCATCGAGCTGCGGTCTAGTTGGATGGGCGCAAATGATTCCAAATATGGGCAATAATCAGGTAGCCACTACAGAACATGCGTGAAAGAAGCCAGATGGAAGTTGGCTACCACAATAAATTAAGTAGAAACACACAAATGTTGGGACACAAAATTTATTTCGTTCCTTAAGAGCAATTTCAGTAATATAGCCAACTGCTGGCTATAACAAGATACCATGTCATTTGTAGTCACCATATAGCTAACATGTATAATAGTTGACTATAAGAATGAAGTACTTTACTAGCATATGACTCACCATTCACTTTCACAAAGTGTCTAGGAGCACGTGCAAGAGCTGACTATTGCACAAGTGCCCACCTCCCTTTTCTCTCCCCTTCTCTCTCCTCCAAGTCATCTAAAATATATTATTTAATATCTTATAGTCAGCTGACTATTGTACTTGCTCTAAGTTCTAGTCAGCTGGCTATAAGGATTAAAATAGTATATTATTGCTTAGTTGGAGGAGATAGAGGAGGAGAGAGAAGAAGAGTGGGCTCTTATGCAATAGCCAGCTCTAGCACGTGCTCCTAGTCATTTTGTGAGAGTGAATGGTGGGTCATACATTGATAAAGTATTATATTTTTATAGCTCACTATTGTATATGTTAACTCTAAATTGGCTATAGATGATATATGGCACTTGGCTTATAGCCAGCAGCTGGCTACACTATTGGAATTGCTCTAATAGTGTCACATTTCCAAATCTTATCAATAACATAGTGCACTATTTGATATCCAGGTTCAACTATGCATTGCATTATGCATAATTCGTAGGGACAGTTGCAGCTGGGTGGATTTTCGCCTGGTTCAGTTGTAGTATACCGGCAGGGTGGATTTTGGCAATTAATAAAGTTAATTTCCGTCAAATTTTCATAAGAGTTAATGGCCCTTATTGTGCTTGCCACAAACACCTTATAGTACTACTATAAGTACATATGGACAATAATCAGGTGCCACTAAAGAACAGGCAAGGAGGAACTAATGATGAAAGATGGCTAACACAACAAATAAGAGCACACACAGAGAATGTTGAGACAGGAAATTAGTTTGTTCCTTAATCTGGTTAAATTCCAAACCCTAACAATAATATGGTGCACTAACTGGTATCCAGGTCCAGCTATATGTATGCATAATTCATAGGGACAGTTGCAGAGCTGCAGGTTGGATGAGTTTTCTGCTGGTTCAGTACCTACCTGGGAAGAAGATGACATATATACCAGCAGGGTGGTTAAGTAAGAGTTAATCTCGGTCAAAATTCATATGCTCTTATTGTGCTTGCAGGAAACACCTTGTACTGAGTATGCTCTTTTGTGAGAACACACAGTAGTAATAAGCATGACTGTTTCACTCTGTTTGATGCCTATCCCTAATCAGTAAATCAGATGCCAGCATTTGCTGAACTGTTCTTCTGTTATTGTGACCATATCTTCTTGCACCTTTTTGTAACTACGGATGAACCTTTTTCTTTTCCACTTCCAATGAGATGTGAGAAAGCCGTGCACAGATAGGAGAACACAATCTAGGAGATGGTGCAAGCAAAGTAAAGCAGGCCATTGCCTCTTCACAGAGTTTTGACGTATTCACGTATACATGTAGTAGGATGCTACGCCTTGACATGTAGAAATGGTTTCTTCAAAGTGGACAACGGTGCCTTTGTCTTGTACTATTTTAAGAATCATTTATACTACTCACTGGAAGTATATAATGTTCTCAAATTTATATGCCCTCGTGCCAAAATACAGACAACTTAGTTTTGGGCTTCCTACAATGTGAATCATAACCATCCTATCCTTTTCTTTGCTGGTACCAGGCATACCGACAGAGGTACGGACGAAAGATGAAAAGGCAATGAAGATTTTTTTGGTTTCTCTTTGCAATGTCTGTCGATTCAGAATTGGCACCAGAGAGTCGAACAACAACATGTGCAGCTCTTTCTTGCCCATATGATCCTCCACTGAGCCTACTTTCTTCTCCTAGCCATGTCGACCAGCATATTCAAATGTTACCTGATCCAGCTTTTCACCTTCATAGACTAGAGAGAACTTGCAGTAGTAGCTTCGGACAATTAACTACTCCCTCCATTCCAATTAATACGACACATTTGTTTTCGTGTATGTCTTTAACCAAGAATTACTTCAAATATATAAAGATTATTGATAAAAAATTAACATCATTAGAAAGTGTTCTTCAATACCAATCCACGAAACAGTGGTAGTAGTACACAGGCTAGGCATATAAGTTACTTGGTTTTGTCGCTAAGCTACTGTCAAGTTTCTTAATTTCATTATGCCCGTGTCAAGGTCACTCCTTTTTCGCAAGCTGGTATCTGACCCAGTACCCTCTCGCTCTCGTCGACATCGATTAAACCGGTGCGCAAAGATGACAAGCAAGCATTTGGTTAAAGTGTTAAACTGTAAGGACAGACGGTTTTCTGAATCTATTTTGACTTTGCTTCAGTAGCACCGGTGCTATTGACAACAAGCTTACAAGCTTACCCTGGAAATTGAGAGTTTGTGAAACTATAAATGTACATGCTTATCACTCAAAATATATGACCAGCACAGCACCTTATTAAATATGATCGTGTAAACTTCTTACCTTCTTAGGGATAACTCGTCAAGAGGACAGAGAGCACATTCTTGTATGCACCATGTGAAGGAAACGTTAAATATGGCTAGCAAAATATCAGTGGTTGGTAAAGTTAAGTGAAGTTTCCATAGTGCACATCAGTTATTGGAATCACGTGCTTCTGTTTGACCACTACTTGCACTACTTCACCTAGATATTTGCTCGTCCATCAGTCCATCGTCCTCGGAATGTTCTGCGACATGGTGGTACCTATGGCATATTCTTCACCATAGCATCGAGCTGCGCTTTAGTTGGATGGGCGCAAATGATTCCAAATATGGGCAATAATCAGGTAGCCACTTCAGAACATGCATGAAGGAAGTCAGATGGAAGTTGGCTAGCACAAGAAATTAAGAAGCAACACAAACAGAGAATGTTGAGACTGGATATTAATTCGGGGCAGCGCTAGGAATCGGCTCCCGATTTTTTGCTTCCCATCGGACCAACGTTTAGCCGTAGGATTTGAAGCAGCTTCGCCGTAGGATTTCAGCCAGGGCCGCGCGGCTGTTTCCGTGAATCCAGGATCGATTCCACGCTTCCTTTTTAAAAACTGCTCCCGAAAACTGCTCCTAGACAGTAGACACGATTGTATGCTTCCTTTCTAAAAACTGCTACCGAAAATAGCTCCCATAAACTGCTCTGTAACTCACGTAGTAGGAGGTTAACGTCTCCTGCCTTTCTTCCTTATTATAGTTGCTTCTTCCCCAGAAATAATGAAAAACTGACACATGAGACTGAGTTTCATGAAAAGTTTATGTGAAGCACAATTGTTTTATGCAAGAAGCATGCCATTATTTCAGCAGTAGCGCTGTAATTTTTGATGATGTAGCAAGTGGCATCCTTTTTTTTTTTTGGCTTCAGGAGCAATTAAATTGGTAAAAGGAAGCACATGCATGTGAAGCTACTATAATCCATGGTCTGGGACGGAAGCAACATAGGAATTTGGGAAGCACATCCTTGTAGATTCCATGGTCTGGGAGACTGTGACGGAAGCAACATAGAATCTAAGGTCCGGTAAGGAAGCAACGTAGAAGCCATGGTCTGGGAAGGAAGCAACGTAGAATCCATGGTCTGGGAAGGAAGCTTCGTGCGGTCTGCGGTAGAGGCGGAGGCGGTCGGCGTCATGCAGCGATCTCGGCGGCGAAGCACATCCTTGTGCTCGATGCGCACGCCGAGATTGATCGCCACAATCTCGCCGACTAGAACCATGAATCAAATTGACCGTGCTCACCCTCGCCAGGAGTCCAGGACGCGTCACGCTCCTGACTGCACTTCCGTCTGCCGCCACACATGAATCAAACAGAATACGCACGCTTAGATGTGGATTCTGGTGGAGCAGCACGCTGCGTGTTGGATGGGAGGGTCCGGTGCGTTGGAGAACAATGGCGGCATAGGGAGGAAACTCAGGAAAGCATGGCTGGCTCTTTGGTGGAGAAGCAATCTCGCGGTTAGGAGCTATAATCTCGCGTGCATGTGGGCATGATGCGGCATCAGCTGGACTGTTTCTTCTTTCTTTATTTGAACCGTGGAAGCAACCTGGTGAGGGCCGTGCGATGGTATGCAGATCAACGGCAACCGATCAGTCCGATGAATCGACTCCCATCGGACTGCGATGTAGAGTGTTTACCTTAATTCGTTCCTTAATCTTGTTACATTTCCAAATCTTATTAATAACATATTGCACTAATTGCTGTCAAAGGTTCAAACATAAATTGCATTATGCATACTAATTCGTAGGGACAGTTTGCAGTTGGGTGGATTTTCGCCTGGTTCAGTTGCAGCAGTATACCGGCCGGGTGGTGTGCATTATACCTGGAGATATTTTGGCAATTAAGAAGAGTTAATTTTGGTCAAAATTTCATAAGATTTAATTGCCCTTATTGTACTACGGAGTAGGAGTACTATGGTATATGTGGGCAATAATCAGGTGGCACTAAAGAGCAGGCAAGGAGGAACTAATGATGAAAGATGGCCAACACAACAAATAAGAGCACACACAGCGAATGTTGAGACAGGAAATTGGTTCGTTACTTAATCTGGTTAAATTCCAAACCCTAACAATAATATAGCGCACTAACTGGTATCCAGGTCCAGCTATATGTATGCATAATTCCTAGGGACAGTTGCAGATATGCATGTTGGATGAGTTTTCTGCTAGTTCAGTACCTACCAGGGAAGAAGATGACAAATATACAGGCCGGGTGGTGCATACATTAGACTTAATTCGAGACTATTTGGCAGTTAATAATAAGAGTTAATCTCGCTGACTCGCTCAAAATTCACATGCCCTTATTGTTCTTGCAGGAAACACCTACCGAGTATTACAGTATAACCAACCTCTCTTACTCGCTCAAAATTCACATGCCCTTATTGTACTTATTTGTGCTGTCACGGCAATTAATTAGCATCAATTGTCTTTGGAAAGTCCTGATGTTGCATCTTTTAAGTTTCTATAAGCGAAAATTATTAGACTGTCTTTCGGAGAGTTCGAACAATGCTACAATCTGAATCAAGTCACCTAAAGCTACCATATACTTGTATTATCGTCAGATTCAAGCCTTGAAGTTGAAGTAAGCATCAGAGAAAATCATTCAACTAACAATCTAGCAACTCATTGCAAACAATCTAATCACACTTAAACTGAATGAGCCAACAATCATTCACGAACAATTAGGTATTTTCATTAGTATGTTAATTTAGGTTCCTTTGGTTCATGATATGTGTTGATATAGTCAAAAGATTAACACATCCATAAGGCAAGCCAGCCAGGCAGGAAGGCAAGGTTATTATCATTAGATTCAACAAGAGCCTACTACAAGCTAGCATCACAAATTAAGACACAAAATTCTAGTTTCATTCCCCAAAAAATCTAATCACAGTTGTCAGAATTAGAGTGAATGAACTAACAATCTACCCTCCAATCTGACACAGTGCCACAGAGTCCTAGTTAGCTCTTTCTGGCATGATATTTGTACAGCCCCCAAACTTGTCACAATTCCTCGCAGCCGTGCCATGCCATGACCACATCGCCAAGCTCCGTCCTGAGCTCCTCCCATCCGAACGCCTGGAGCTCGTTATCATCGCCGGCCTCTAGTCTTAGCTCGACGAGCATCAGGGGCGGCGACACCTCTGACATCTCCATGGACATGGCCACGAGCCCTGACAAGCCGCCGAGCGGGAGGCGGTCTACTCCCTTCTTGCCCACCATGAAGTAGCCGAGCTTTGGACCCGATAGCCCGAGCTGTTCTACCATCTGCTCCGGCGAAGCTGTGGTCATGAACTGCTTCTCGCGGCTTCGCCGGTTCTCGCCGAAGAGTCCCGACAGGTCGAGCCCCGGCGACATGGAGATGATGTCGAACGCGTTCAGGGTCGGCGGGGCCTGGAACAGGAGGTCGCGCTCCGGCGCGCCGCCGAGTAGGCTGCCGAGCTGCGAGTCAAGGCTGAGCGAGCGTTTGAACCAGGGGTGGCTGGAGAGCTCAGCGACTGTGAGGCGGGTGGCCGGGTTGGGGTCGAGCAGGCGGCCCACGAGGCGTCGCGCCGGCTGCGACACCCACTCCGGGAGCGCGTACTCGCGGCGGTGCGCCTTCCTGCACATCTCGGGGATGTTGGAGTCGTCGAAGGGCAGGCGGCCGACGAGGAGCACGAAGAGGATGACGCCGCAGGACCAGGCGTCGGCCTTGACGCCGTCGTATGCCTTGCGGCGGAGCACCTCGGGCGCGGCGAAGGCGGGCGTCCCGCACGCGGTGTGGAGGTGGCCGTCGTCGCGGTGCGACTCCGGGAGCGCGGCGAGGCCGAAGTCGCAGACCTTGAGGTTGCCGTCGGCGTCGATGAGCACGTTCTGCGGCTTGACGTCGCGGTGGGTGACCCCGCGCGCGTGGCAGTAGATGAGCGCGGAGGCGAGCTGGAGGAAGACGCGGCGGGCGGCGGGCTCCGAGAGGCGGCGCTGCGGGAGGGACGCGAGCCTGGAGAGGAGGTCGCCGCCGGGGGCGAGCTCCATGACGAGGTACACCTTGGTGCGCGTGGCGAGCACCTCGTGGAGGCGCAGCACGTTGGGGTGGCGCAGGCGGCGCATGGCGGCGACCTCGCCGATGACGCGCGCGTCCATGCCGGCGGTGGCGGCGAGCTCGGGCTTGTCGAGCACCTTGACGGCCACGGCCTCCCCGCCGACGAGGGAGCGCGCGTGGTAGACCTTGGCGAAGGTGCCGCGGCCCAGCAGGCGGCCGAGCTCGTACTTGCCGAGCAGCGGCGCGCCGTGCTTGCCTGATGATGCCTTGCTGCTCTTGGCGACGGCCATGTCGAGGCAGATCGGCCTCTCCCTCTTGTAAAGAGAAGGTTTTGATACGGCGGCGCTGGTGGTGCGGTGTAGTTTACAAGGAGGGTGGGTATATATGGGGCGACTGTGGTTGGGTTTGGCACGTTGTTTATGCCCTAGTGGCGCTCTCTCTCTTTTTTTTTTTTTTTTTTGAGAAACACAGTACAAACGCAGACGCTCACAAACACGCGCATACACTCAGAACGCACACACGCACACCCTACCCCTATGAGCATCTCCGGAAGACTGAGCCAGCGGATTGGATCTTGAAATTGACGAAGTCACCACAGGCGTCTCGCTGTCGACGGGAACGTCGCCTCCCACTGAATGAATATTCCGCCTTTATGAGACACACAGATGTCAAATCTGGGATGGAAAGTGCTGGGCGTCCCCCGGGGGTTCTGATTCCCCAGCCCCCGGGTCCCCAGCCGTCGGATCAACCATTTTGACGGTTAGATTTGCATGTAGCAAAAAAACACCTCCGGCAGCAAAAAAATCACCCCCGACAGCAAATGACTGAAGCAAAAAACGGTTTGTTCAGAAAAGAAAATAAAAAGGCTGGGCTCGCTGGAGACCTCGCCGGAGACCACGTAGCAAAAAAAATGTGCTAATGTAGCGAAAATGAAAATCGTCGGAGACATCGACGGAGAACTCACCGAAGATATCGTCGGAGACAATGTAGCAAACATATTACACAATTGCAGCAAAAATCATAGAAAAGTTGTATCAAAAAATTATACTAATGTAGCAAAACAGCAGAACCGCTTGTGGCAGGAACGTCCAACCCTGGCAACAGCACCGCCAGTCGCGAGTAGCGCTGGTGGCTGGCAGTCGCAGCAGCTCCGCTCAACCCTTGTAGCAACGCCGCAGAGCAATTGTAGCAGCGCGGCCGGACGACTTTAGCAGTGCTGCCGGCGGCTTGTAGCAGGGCGGCCAGGCGATTGTAGCAGCGCGGGCCACAACTTGTAGCAACGCCAGCGGACCATTATAGCAGCTCGGCCGGGCGGTTGTAGCTGGGGCGCCGGACGATTTTAGCAGCTCGGCCTGATGATTGTAGCAGCCAGCGCCGGCGGCGGCTTGTAGCAGGGCGGCCGGGAGATTGTAGCAGGGGCGTCAGACCATTTTAGCATCTCGGCCGGACAAAATGTAGCAGCGCCGGGGCGCCAGGGACGACTTGTAGCAGCGTCGCTGGTCAGCTTGTAGCAGGAGCGGCGGGGCGATTGTAGAACCGGCGCCGGCCGCTTGTAGCAGCGACGCTCACCACCGGCAGCATCACCGCTTGAAGCGCCGTTGGCTGCACCCGCCGTCGCAGTAGCCTGGCCGCACCTCGCACCCGCCGTCGCACATGGTAGAAAGTGAGGACGAGACCCACCTTGAAAATCTTCCCCAAAAATCGGAGGAGAAGCTCTTCCTCCTCGGCGTGGTCGCGCCGCGCGACGGCGCCTTCGCCACAGAACCACCACCTCTTCACGCGTGAGCGCCTCCACCGTGGTCTTCGTCTCACGCGCATGGGAGAGAGATCTCGCCCGGTTTCCGTCATCCGCGCGCAAGGCAGGGGAAATCGCGCATGGCTCCCGACGGGGCGTGTCTGGTCGGCCCGGCGGCTCGTTGCTGGCTGTCCCGGCGGCCCGTGGCTGGAAGATGGCGGTGCGGAACTAGGAATCCAACAGGGCGCGGCGGCGCCGTTGCGGAGGGAGAGGAACGGCGTGCTGGCGGAATCCCACGGGGCGGGGAGGCATCGTTGCGGAGGGGTCCCGGCGGTGGGTCGCGGCGCGCGGCGCCCGGTGGCCAACCAGCGTGGTCGGTAGCAGAGAGCAGCGGTGGCGACATGGGTTCCCGGTGGCGGGGGTCGGCCAGTCTCGCCACGAGAACTAGTGGAGGAGGAAGAAGGCGTGAGGATAAGAAGTGCCAGTGGGCCCCACTACTTGGACGGGGACACGCGTCGTGCAATTAAGGAGGAGGCTGCGGACGCTCCATCCCCCGGGGGAGATGAATCATTTTCCATCTGGGATTTGAACTCTGGTGGGCTGGGGGTACAACCACCCTCCTAACCACCCAACCTTAGATTGGTTCTCTCTTTTTGTCTCTAGCTTTTGTACCAGTGGCAATGCGAGGTTAACTTCTGCCTCGTTCCAAAAAAGAAACAAATGATATTTGGGGTGTACAAATTTCATACTATTAATTTTGAAAAATAAAACTAGATCTTCATTTGCAGATCGATATAGGCTGTCTCAACTTCACACGTCACCGTGCTGTCAATGCTTTCACCTGGCTGCCGGGTTTAAAATATCAAAATATCCTCAAGATTGTGAGTGGAGATTTGTGGCTGTCGGGTCCATTTAAAAAAAAATCAAAAATCATATTTGTGAGTCCGAAAAATTCCAAAAGATCTACATGTAGCTAGTGATGTATCCCAGTAACAAGTAAAATATCAGTTGAAATAATTTATATTATCAGTAGCACAAAAGTAACATAAGTGTGGATTTAAGTATTGTGAACAATGCACATTTTATTCGTCACTATATGAACCGGTACGTAAGAGGAATCCATGAGAGAGGCGACTGTGAAACCCATAGGGTTTCATCCCCTCGTAGGTGATGACGCCAGCATTAGAGTCGAGGGTTCTTGTTCTTTTTAAAGTTCTCTTTCATTGTCTTGTTTGAGATGATGAGATGGTGGCTACATCTTAATGGCAAGATCCTTCCCGCCCTATCATCGCTTCATGGTGTGCATAGCCCCTGCCGAAGGCGCGTGGAGGTTTGTGTCCGATGGATCTCCTATGATCCGATCCGTTTTCGTGTTCGTCGGTGTGGTTATAGGTTTGACTCTTCTGATCTATGGTTGCTGCTCTTCCGATCTTCGTATGTGTTCGTCATTTTCATTGGCGGGGGTTGTTGCTATGTTGCGTTGATCCTTTGGGAGCTTAGCACGACGACTTGCTGCCCGTCTAGTACAACAAGCTCTGTTTTTTTACAAGCTTTGCCTGACTACGATGATGGTGGTGGTGGTGGTCATAGTCTGTTTTTTCGGCTCGCACCATTGCTCATAGTCTGTGACTTCTATTATCATTGGTGTTCTTTGTACCGCTGATGATGATTAATAGATCGGGTATCCTTTTCGCAAAAAAAGAAATTGTGCACATTGTTAAATCTCCAAATAAATATCAGACTTTTTATTTTCATGTAGCTAAACAAAATAATTTTGGATATCGATTTTGCATAATGGTATGATATATTTTCATAAAAAAAAGGGGGCAGGATGAGTCATTGACATCGTCCAGAAATTGTTTTCAGTTTTTTTTTAACTTGTAAAATATCTTTTTTGTAGTACTAGTACAAATGCCCGTGCGTTGCAACGGGTTCTCAAATTATATTTTTTAATACACATATATAATTTAAATCTCAAATATGAAAATTTAAAATAACTATACCTGAATCTGGAATGCGAATGAAAGTTAGGTTTAGAACCATGGTCATGGATCGTGTTTGGTTATCAAAATGATTTGAGAACTATACCTAAATCTGAAATGCAAATGAAAGTTAGGTTCAGAACCTTATTAGCTAGTCTGGAAACAAGGTAGAGACAAAAACATGAGAGGGCGGTGCAGCTAACAGTAGGCGATTGAAGTTGCATCTAATTCAACTTCTCTTCAATTAAGTGGCGTAAAAATAACTTTGTTCTAATACTCTTTGTAAATATTATTATATGAATGTCGATAGAACCCAGTGACATTAATTTCTTTATTATCGAAATTCATTGTAAGGAAATATCTTAATACTTTTGAAAAAAAATTAGTTTTATTTTCTGTCTACGTGAATGTGAATAATATTTACACATGCGTGCTTCCAATTTTTCAACACAATATAGTTAATGTGGATATGAAAAACAAAAATCACACCAGAATCGGGCTAAATTAGTTTCAGTCCACAGCCCATCTACAGATTAAAGTCCATCGCAACCAGCTAAAGAGGAAGAAAAAAACCCAATGTCTAGCTCTGTCTCACTCTCTCTATTCCCCACCCCTCAAAAAAAAAACTCTATCTATTCCCCACCCCTAAAAAAAAACTCTATCTATTCCCCAATGTCTAGCTCGCCGACCATCTCTTCTCCACCGCCGGCGACATGGTTGTCCACTCCCCTCCCTCTCCTAACTCCGCAGCGGAGGTTCCCATCAAAAGCGCGACCACCTCACGTTCCCCTCCCAGCAATTCCTCTGCTCACTCCCCCTCCTCAAGCACCTACGGTTGCTCGGCACGAGGCGGTTACCTCTGCCCACATCGAAGTTCCCGTTGTTTCTCGTCGCGTCCCTAAGCAGGCGAGTGCCGGTCGTGGCAGCGATCCAGGCACCATCGTGCGTTGCCACGGACGACAATGCGTATATGCAAACAAAAATATTATTAAAATATAAAGTTCACATAGCAAAACTATCGAATTTATGATGAGTCTTGTCCTTTTTTAAGATTATGTTTGAGACTGTTGCCACGGACGACAATGCGTATAAGCAAACAAAAATATTATTAAAATATAAAGTTCACATAGCAAAACTATCGAATGTATGATGAGTCTTGTCCTTTTTAAATATTATGTTTGAGACTGTCGCTCAAGCGAAGCACAACCGCTAAGTGCTCCGTTATGAGTTGGTTCAGTAAACACAACATTCGGTAAAATATTTTTAAGATAACTTATATTTACGTGACCGATGCACATATCGAACTGATCAAATTTGGTAACTCTTTACCAACTGTACACCGACGAGGTAAAAAAAATATCAGAAAAATGTTAGAAGAGATAATAAACAAAAACAAAAATCATGAATGCACATGTATGGCCATCTTCTAGAATTGAGAAGAAATATGGATAGTTCCGTAGCTAAATAACACTTCTTTTTGTGTGTTCAAAATTCCTATTATCTCTTTAGATCGAGTGAATATGCGCAGTTTCATTTTACAACTCATCCTCGGTTTCATTTTACATCTTATCCTCACGACATACTACCAGTAAGGGACACATATTCCTTCTGGCAAAGAACTTCAATGGAATCACCTTTGTCCACACTATGGCTCAACTCTAATTATCTACTCATCTCTATGTGCACATGTATCCATAAATAATGCCAGAAACTGAGCATTCAACGATAGAGCAAAAAAATTTGTATTTTTTGACCAATTAATCCCATAAACCTCGTTCCTTGCACAAATCTGTCAATTACAAAATAACACTAACAACACACGATATGCGCTTCACTGGACAAAGCAAGCCTTTTGCTTTCTCACAATATAGGATCTCTGAGCTCCAGAATTACCGAACATAAATGTGCCCTCTAGGAAAAGGAAAACAGTGGAAGCCTGGAAGGTACCAATTGGTTGATTTACTTTGCTCAAGGTAGATTTTGTCACCCTAATAATTCATTCATTTAGCTTAATTATACCTGAATACATATGCCACTAATAATTGTTTAGGTGTATCAGACTTATTTAAAAAATAAAGAATTGTTAACAAAGCTTCGCTCTAGATTTTTCCAAAAGATTATCAAAGCTTTTCTAGTGAAAGCAGAAGAAATAAATGCTGTAGTGGAAATTTTCATTATAATATATCAAATATACCTTCATATAAGACATAACCGGAGATCAGCGGGGCAAATTCCCTCACCAATGCACACCATAGCCACTCGTGAATAGTGACAAAGAACATCTGCAGCAGCCTGCTTCTTCTATTGAGTCTCCAAAATATAGGAACATACCTCATACAGAAAACTCAAGAACATTCACTTGGATTTTAAATCGTTATGGAGAATTGATTCAAAAACAGCAATTGTCATCGAAATCTGGCTTAAGAGCATAAATCAAGATGAATTGGCCGAACAATTAAAACATAATCAAATTTGTACCAAGCAGTAAAACAATGAAATATTACAGTTGTTGAAGATGGTGTGTGTATTTCTAGCATTGCTAGACAACACAACCACTCTCGCATGTGTACAAACCAGTGCAAATAGGGTTCAACAGAGAACTGAGGAATTATAGCAACAAGTAAAACAAGAACCCAAATTGTTCAACAAAGATGAAAATGATGAAGATCTTGTACCTCCTATATGACTACATAGTGTTAAGGCAAGGATCTGTGAGTGTGTAGGATATGAATTGGTTGGAGGTCACGAATTGGAGGTCTTTTCCAGGTACATATATAGGGCATAATTGCAAGCTTTGAAGTCCCCAATATCAGTTCAGACTGCAAATAAAACACAAAGAAACTTTAGCATATGGATTCCCGAACTTCCATGTAATATTACCTATGCCAAATAATGTTGTTGCATCCTTGTGATTGTTTTCATGGTTCCATCGATTTTAATCTTGATGATAATTCATCAAATACAAAAACTCTCATATACACAAGCACTGGTATCTAACCATACTAAAACAGCAGTTAGGAAAAGAAGCAGACTTGTGTAATATTTTTGATTTGCATCTACTGGCACTCCAAGGAAATGAACTAAACCAAAGCAATTGCCCCTTTTTAGAACACGTAGAACACATTAGCACCTAATATGTAATGTGGTGAATGGAGCAAACAAAATATAGTGGATCCGTTTATTCTTCCACGGAACAAAAAAAGGGGCGTACCCGGTGCTGAAAGCTCCCACAAATTGTAGGGTCTGGGGAAGGGTATTTCTAGGCAGCCTTTCCCTTGCATTTTATTATGCAAAGAGGCTGATTCGAACCCAGAACCTCTAGGACACAAGTGGAATAGTAGAAAAAAAATGAAAGGAGGTGAATTGAAGCTAATAGTGCAGACTGTAGATATATGTGGTCGAAACAGTAGTTATGTAATGTGACCCAGCAGTTGTAAGCTCGGCAATTTTCTCTCTTGTTGGATCTAGACACAAACGTAATACCAAATACAAGTCACCTTTAATGCATATTTAATATCAAATCAGAATTAAGAAAAGTGTATGGCTATGCAATAGTCTTCACTGTAGTCATTTCAAAAAAAAAATAGTCTTCACTGCAGTATTTACTATAAGCCTATAAGTGGATGATCTTTTGTCCTACCAGCAAAACGTGCAACTATGTAGAGAATCTATTTTATTTAGGAATCTTTTGTCCATAAGCCCTAGCTGAAAGGAAAATCTAATTATTAGATCTCATAACTCAATTAGGCAATAGCAAACATAAAGCACTCAAAGTCTTGGAAATTATCTCTACTGATCATGTAGATGAGTACCGGTTAAATATAATGTTAAATATAAAAACAACAGAAAATCTAAAAGTACGACATATGAAAATGTCCTCTAAACTGAATGTCAGAACCATCCAATTGTAAAATGCACTTGAACTTGACCTTCAATATTGTACCAGAGAACCATCAGATACTCGAGGAATGATGTTCAACTTGCTTCCACTTGCTAAATCATGAAGTATGGTCATGCTTACGGCTCAATTACCAAGAACAAAGATAAATAAATTCATTCCTTGGACTGAGCATCTTTTTCTCTGCTATTCCCAATCCAACAATCCTGTTTTTTAAGGCGGTAATGTGTCCTAAGGTGTTCTACCCCTGATAATCACCTAAGCATCGTAGGCGGACGCCTAATCGTCTATGGCAAGGACAAATTCTTAAAGTGTCAATAAGCATATTTTTCTATGCTAATCTCAATCCAACAATCCTGTTATTTAAGGCGGTAAGGTGTCCTAAGGCGTTCTACCCCTGATCATCACCTAAACATCGTAGGCGGACGCCTCATCCCCTGTGGCAAGGACAAATTCTTCAAGTGTCAATTCCCAAGTAACACTAAGATGATCTCCCCATAGACGATAGATGTGTCATGTGTCATGTGTCAACAGGTAAAATAAGTGGAAGGCAAAGCAAAGCTACCTTGTCAACTGGGCCAAACAACACATACCTAAACTCGATGAGTCATAAAACCTGAAATTTTAGATATAAAAGAGCTAAGGATGGAGGGATCAGGCGGGAACACACCAGGCTCCGGCGTCCAGACCGAGAGCATGTCAGGCCTCGTCGAGCTCCACTTATGCGTATGTGGCATGGTGGCGCCTTGGCAACCCAAGAGTCCACAACAATAGCGTGTCAAACCTTGTCGAGCTCCCCTGCTGCGTCCGCTGGTCGGCTCGAGGTGGTAATCCCCTATCGAAAAGCATGTCGTGGTCCCCTCCTGCTACTACCGCTGGCGCACAACAGCCGTCAAGGGACTGGTCTGGGCAGAGTAGGTTGACGTGATAGAACTTGAGATTGTTTTCAATTTTTAGGATATAGTTCATCAAATAATGTTATATAAGTGGAGCATAGGTTCTTGTTCAAGTCACACAATTATATTAGATTACAGAACCTCTTATGAGTAAACTATAGTAAATGATTAGTCCCAGATCCATATCCTAATAGTTTGAAGAAACACACATGAAATGCATGTAAGAAGCACGAGACGATACTAACCTTGAGCATTCTAGCATCAGCCAGAGCCTAAACGCTGCTGTTTATGATACTAACCTTGAGCATTCTAGCATCAGCCAGAGCCTAATCACTATTATCTGATGTTTTTTTCACCTGCTTGCAAAAATATGTTTTCGAACGATTTGTTTGTAACATCACTAATAAAGCTGGCAAAAGGGTATTTTTCCTAGCATTCATAGTTGGACAGAGTTGGTACCTTGAAGGAGAACACTCTAAGAAAGAGCAAGGAAATACTATTTGGTACCTTGGAGTAGACAAAATCACAGATCTTGAGAAGTGGAGCTAGATTACCTTCCAGTAACGTATTCTCCAATTCCATGTCCCGGTGTCAAATTTGCTGAAAGCTCAAACGAATTTAGGATTCCACACCTCATCAGTAGAGTAACTTTAAGATTTATTCATGAAAAGAGTTTACTTCGTTGCTATCCTCACCGTGAAGTGCCAGTAGCTAACACCACAAGTAATCTGATGGAAGAAATACCTCACCAAGAACAGAAAAGACGATGTTAGCACATCAATCTCTGAACCGTCTAATTCATTCAGACAAATAATCACCACATCCTCGCTGAATCTACCAATACAGCAGATCCGATCAAAGAGCTCATGATCTGAGCCCCACCCGCTAGATCCATCACTCTTTGGTCGCCAGCGACGACGTGTGATACGGCGATGACGGCCAGCAGGCTGGTGCCGTCTCGGCTAAGCGCGGCCCGAACCATGGCACAAGGAGAAAGCGGAGGCCATCATCGCACCCAGTGGTTCTTTTGCTTCAGGCGAGAGGAGGTCTATCAAGTGGATCTCGTCGATTCCATCGGCTGGCTGTTGGCTAGGGCAGCGTGGGAAGGAGGGCGGCGGAAAAAAATCCTATGAGACCGGGTCTATCGTCTCAGCAGGATAGACCCACCCCGATGGATGACACCTGGCCACTCTAATCTAAAAGCACGCACGTCTCACTTACCGGCTCCTTCCAATCCTATAATTATGGTAATCGTAATCGTGATTTGCAGCCTTTGTTTTCTCTGTCGCGGGGAAACAGAATTGGAGAAGGGAATTGGGCAAGTGGAACTTACGTGCTTTTAGATTAGAGTGGCCAGCTATCATCCATCGGGGTGGGTCTATTTTGCTGGGGCGATAGACCAGGTCTCATAGGATTTTTTTCCGAGGGCGGCGGCAGGCGCGGGCGGGCTGGTGATGCGATATCTCAGGCGAGACGAGAGGAAGGAGAAGTTGGGCCTGGGCGCTTGGCCCATTTGAACACGTGCGGGGCGAGTGAAAAGAAGCGGACGAAGGAACAACGAAAGGTAACGACCAAAAGGACGACCAAACGTATTGGCAGAATAAGGAACCAGTTTAGTCTTTTTAAGTAGTATATATAGAGATAGAGGGGCTACTCGAGGTCGGGAGCCAAAGAGACTTTTCGGGAAGTTGTGTATTACTAATACTTGTTCCCCGTTCCAAATTATCAGATGGTTTGCGTATTTTATTTTTGGACTACGCATAGTGAAGTTACAAATTAAAATATACCTAGATACAATGATGCATACATATAATTTAATGTAGAAAGAATTTACCAGAAAATTTTATAATTTGGAATGGACAGATAGTCCTTGTCAAGTTTTCAAGATTTGACACCCTTGCCCACTGAATTATACCCAAAGCAGATTGAACACTTTCATAGAGTTACAAATTGATACACTGGGCATCTACCTGTTTTATTTTGTTTTGCGGCGATCTTGCACTTAGACATCTAGTACGTCTACATAACACCATACAAACGTGTGCTGCTCCCATTAAAAACCATGTAAAACGTTTTATCAGCAAGAACATGGCCTATGGATCTTCCTTGTTTGTTTGCTCAGATCAGATCAGCGTGTCGACCCCCCGGCTCCTGCCATTTCCGAGGGCCAAAAGGAGGCCACCAGATGCTAGCTGCGCATGGCCGTGAATGGAGTTGGGTCCCAGAATGTAGGAAGGAATCATTTCCTCTCCATCCTCAGCTAGCTCCTCCCGTGCGCGGCTGATCTGGAGCTAGCTCGCTGTGATACCGCCTCGCTTACCGGAGCGGTGAGGACGCGCCGCGGAAATATCGGTAGATCTGCAGCAAGCTTTTTCCCCGAAAGAAAATAAGGGCCAAATGGGATCCAGAGAAGGAAAATCTATGGCCGTGTATGGTCGCACGGCTGGCTCCAGTCGCGCTCCAGCCCCCGGCACTAGCTAGCGAGCCGCCTGGCGTGTACCAGAGGTCAACAGCGGCCGTGTTCCCGCCCCCTGCGGCAGCAGGAACCTTCACGATTGAAACAGCTCCGGCGTAGCTCTATCCAGACACATTGGCCAGCACCTGCACATCTTAGATTTTTTTTGTTTCACCTCGAATCGATTTTTCCTAAAGGTGGCTCTGCCTCCTCGACTCCACTGATATTCCTTCATCTTACCTAAAAATAACTAAAATGCATGTTATAAGCTTTAGAAAAATCTGAAAATATATCTAGACGTAGCTAGTAACGGAACCTACGAGCATGCAAAATCGCAATGTGAAATTCTTTGTATTGTGGCTACACCAAAATGGCAAACCTGGCTAAATTTCGAGATCTTGAAAGAAATCCGTACTCAGATTCGCACTTTTGTGATTTTGGTCTAGTTCAGAACACAAAGTTGTATTTGAAAATTATATCTTGCGCACTCAAATACATCCGGATTCTTTTTCATTTTTTTATACTTGTAATAAGTGATTTTTGTATTAACAAAATCACTCGAGCTTGTGAGCCAAACAAAAAAACTCTACTCTTCCATTTCCTGTTTCTTTTCTTTCGAAGAAAGTCCAGTTCTCGTCCTTAAACTCTTTGAAAAGTTCACTTTACATCTTAAAAGTTATTTTTAGTTTAGAATAGACCAGAAGCTCTCAGAATAGTTTAATTTTAATCCTTTTTTTCAATTGACTTGTAAAATTGCTAACGTAGAAAGTCAACCAACCGAATCGGTTTTGAACCAGACCAAGCGCAAGTTAGGTATATGTCGAACCCAACATCTTAATGCAAAAATTGAAAGCCTTGTGTCCCTGAACCAGTGTCTCGCTCGATTCCCCTCTCTCGGAATTTACATGAAGTGTCACGCCACAAAAGTTTGCTTGCTTTTCCTTTTTTTTTCTTCGATAAAGGATGCTTTATTACTTCAAGAAGCAATTACATCCAGCCTCTGCATAACCAGGATGCACACAGCCGTTTGTTGTCTCAAGTGACCAAAGTAACATAAAACAAAAATAGGCGAAATACATATCGGAACGATGAATCATATAACGCCTAAGAGCTAGGTGGAGCTTCTATCCTTAGACTATGTTGCCACCCATGTAGGGAAAAAGTATCCCTCGCCGTATCCTCCAACCGTGTACAGACCTCCGTAAACAGGTCTCGATTCTCCACCCGCTGAAGAGGTAACCACGAACGGAGAATACCTGTGCATCTGTAGATAACCTGCAACAAAGAGCAATTTTTGTCATTAAAGATCTTGTCATTTCTACATAGCCAGAGCGCCCAGATAACTGCTAGCGCCCCATCCTAAGAAGCATTTTAAACCTTGAGTTGATACCATGAAGCCAATTGCCAAAGACATTAGCGACACTAGTCGGAGGATACAAGGTAGACGCTACTTGGATGACTGACCATATAGATCTCGCAAAGCGGCACCTTGGAATAATAAATTATTGATGGTTTCATCATGATGACAAAAGACACATCGTGTACTTCCGTGCCAATTCCGCTTAACAAGATTGTCTTTGGTGAGAATAACCCCTCGACGAAGATACCATCCAAAAAATTTAATTTTTAATGGTATCTTCATCTTCCAAATTTTCTTATTATTATCAAGCGGTAAATCGAGAAAACAGCATCGCATTGTATAAAGATTTTACGGAAAAGGAACCATCTACGTGGAGGTTCCATCGAAATTCATCCGGCTCCGGCGATAACTGAATATCTCCAAGCCGCGAATTAGGTTGTTCCATGCCACGAGCCTTTGTCCTAGTAAAACCCGTACGAACGTCACATTCGGGGGTGAGGTAGCCATTACTGTTGCAATGGTATCACCTTGGCGACGCGCAATTCTATACAAAGCGGGATACTTGTTCACATAGGGGTGCATTGTCGAGCCAAGCATCTTCCCAGAACCGTATCTCGTGCTCCATTCTTAATGGAGAAAGTCCCATGTCGAAAAAAGACATTTTTGTCGCCATAAGACCAGCCCGAAGTGTGAATCCCCAGGTTTCCAAACCACTTGAGATAATGTCTTCGAGCCGATATACTTTCTCCGGAGTATAGTTTGCCAAATCCCATCCTCAGTAAGTAGCTTAAAAAGCCATTTACCCAGTAGCGCTGAGTTTTTGACCTCCAGGTCATGAACTCCAAGCCCTCCTTGATCTTTGGGACTACAAACTATACTCGATTTAACTAGTCGATATTTTTTTTCTCGTTGTCCCCTTGCCAAAAGAATCTGGATCGATAATAATCGAGTTTGTGCATAATTCCTTTGGGTAAGATGAAGAATGATAACATATACAGTACCATATTAGTTAGTACTGAATTAATGAGTACCAATCTTCCACCCAGGGACAACAGTTTACCTTTCCAACTACTGAGGCGTTTTTGTAATCTTTGTTCCACTAATTTCCATTCTGCAATTGTCAATCTCCGATAGTGAATCGGAATACCCAAATAGCGAATCGGAAATTGGCCTTGCCCGCAACCAAATAACTCTGTATACAGAGCTACATCATCTTGGGCATCACCGAAGCAGAACAATTCACTTTTATGGAAGTTAATTTTCAATAACGATAATTGCTCAAAAGCTGCTAAAATTAATTTCAGATTTCGAGCTTTTTCAAGATCATGATCCATAAAAAGAATTGTGTCATCAGCGTATTGAAGGATATATAAGCCACCATCAACTAGATGTGGAATCACCCGTTCAATTTGACCATCAGACTTGGCCCGCTCTATGAGTACCGCCAACATATCCGCTACGATGTTAAACAACATCGGAGATAACGGATCCCCTTGGCGTAACCCTTTTCGCGTTTGGAAGTAGTGTCCGGTGTCATCATTGACCCGTATATCCACACTACCACCATACACGAAATCATTAATTAGAGCTCGCCACTCAGGCGAAAAGCCTTTCATCCTGAGTGTCTGTTGAAGGAAAGACCATTTAACTTTATCATACGCCTTCTCAAAATCAAGCTTTAAAAACCCCATTTAATTTCTTAGAATGCATCTCATGTACCGTCTCATGCAAAACCGCCACTCCATCAAGGATATTCCGTCCTTGCATAAAGGCTGTTTGCGATGGCAAAACCACATGATCCGCAACCGTATTAAGTCTAATGGTGGCCACTTTAGTGAAAATCTTGAAACTTACATTTAATAGGCAAATGGGTCTATTTTGTTGGATCCTTTCTGCCTCATTAATTTTCGGTAACAAGATAACCTCACCAAAATTTAGACGAAATAATTCTAGTTGTCCAATGTGTAAATCACTGAACAAATCTAGAAGGTCCGATTTAATAGTATCCCAGAAGGTTTGATAAAACTCTGCTGGAAAACCATCTGGACCCGGTGCTTTGTTGCATTCCATTTGGAAAACTGCCTTCTTAACCTCTTCCTCAGTATAAGGTGCGGTTAGCAAGCCGTTTTCTTCCAAAGAAACTTGGGGTATATCATCCGTTAAGTCCTCGTTAAGAGTAAAATTACTTTCCTCCGGAGGACCAAACAGACCCTTATAATAGTTAGTAATGTAAGACTTGAGTTGCTCATGGCCTTCAATCAACCCTTCATCTTGAATAAGAGAGTGAATACGTTTTTTCCGGTGTCTCCCATTGGCTAAGCCATGGAAATACCTCGTATTTGAGTCTCCTTCCAAGATGAATTGAGCCTTGGATCGTTGATACCATTTGAGTTCCTCTTCGCGGAGAAGACCGGCCATCTGTTCATTGGATTGATTTTTAAGTTCAATCTCATGTGTAGACAGTGGTCTAATCTCCGCAACAGCCTCAAGCTCATCAATCACATTTGATAAGAGAGTCTTTTATTTTTTAAGAATACCAGCCGTATGGGCAGCCCAACCAGAGAGATGTTTGCGCATAGACCGCATTTTATTATTCCATCTCAAGATAGGTGTACTTCCCCCGACCGGTCTTTCCCAAACCCTTTTAACCATATCATGAAATCCCTCTCGATATATCCAGCCAAGTTCAAATTTGAACGGCCGTTTACAAACGGGTCTGGGATTCCCAGTGGTTAGAAGGATGGGAGCGTGGTCAGACAATTTTTCAATACGTTCTAGTGCACGGACTGACACCATAGGGTATTTACTTTCCCATTCGGTATCCATCAACACGCGATCTAGTTTCTCGTATGTGGGCTCCGGCAAGCTGTTTGCCCAAGTAAACTGCCGACCGATCATAAACACCTCTCTTAAATCCAGGCTATCGATGACAGAGTTGAACAAGAAAGGCCAATGACCATCAAAGCGGCCTTTACTTTTCTCATGAGGGAACCTCAACAAATTAAAATCACCTCCGATTAAAATCGGATAAGGATTATCCTTTGTAAGGTTTACCAACTCACGTAAAAAGTCAGCCTTAAACACTTCATGGGCGGCACCATACACAGCGACCAGACTCCATATGAAACCGTCTGCTTTATTCTGAATGTCGAGTTTAATGTGATACTCTCCATCAGAACTAGCCAAAACGGTCATGGTGTCTATACGGACGCCGAGTAAAATGCCCCCAGACCTACCACGGGGCGGGCGAGAAAACCACGAAAGTTAATCCCGCCTGACAAGCGGTCGAGAAAACTTTGAGAGAAATTCCGCCTACCCGTCTCCGAAATAGCAAGAAAATCTAAATCATAATCTCTACAACCATCAGCAATGTGGGAATGCTTAGCCAAGTCACGAAGACCTCTGCTATTCCGGAACATGCCATTCATCGAGAAACTATTTTAGATTTAGAGTTCTTACCATACCTGCGTGATTTCTTTCCAGCCGATGATCGAGAACCACGTTCAGACGCTTGTAAATCAGAACTAAGCTCCGCGTGTTCTAAATCAACTTCTGAAATGTTGCCAATTATAGCCGAGAGAATTTGACCATCTAGGATGTCGTCATCATCATCATCGTCTATAAGCGTCGTTTCGGGCCCGGTGGAGACATTCGGAGCAACCGTTAGACGGTCAAGCTCCGTTTGTCTCAACACATTAGCCGAAACAGAAATCTCATCAGGCCGAAAACCCAAGGAAACCCCTAGGCTACTCAAATTAGAAGAAATACGAGTATCTGAAAAAGAAACAAAAGACTTAGGCGGTTGTTTAATACCTGCCGTGTCAAGGTTCATCTCCGCCTTGTGTCGCATGGCTCTCTGCATGACATCCTCATCCGTCGCCCCCGCCCCATCCTCCGATAGAGCAAACCTCCCACTTCTCCTCACCGTCGGCTGAACGACTGGAGGAGGGACCGTGGGTGAAGGTTGCTGCAAGGAGGCTGGCGAAGGAGTGGGCGAGCGCGGCGGAGAACCATCTGGTGAAGCTGGAGCCGATACAGGGGTAGCGGATGAAGAAGCCCCCTGTATCTCTCCCGCCTTGGCCGGCGGCGTGGCGGTAGATGGCGACGCAGACGGTGGCGACGAGGAAGCCGGTGGAGCCGCAAGCTCGGAAGACATGCCCGCCATAGGGGACGGAGTCCTCGGAGTCCGAGTGCTCGCAAACCCGCATCTCCTCCACCACTGCGTCACTCGGACGCGGCGAGGCGAAGCAGGCTCGGGCATCATCTCCGGCCCGGTCCCCTGCGTGGCGCCCTCCGAGACCGCCTGTCCCGGCGAAGACGACGTCGTGGTGGCCTGCTGCACCGGTGGCGCGGGTCCCCAACAGGCGGCAGTGGCGACGCCGTGGCCGTCTGTGACACCGCCTGGTGGGGCAGCGAGGCCGGCCTCTCCATGGCCGCCCCTGGCGCGCGCAGCGTGGAGTCACCAACCGGCTGCAGCAGCGGCGCCGTGGCTGGCTGCGGCACAGCCTGGTGGAAGAGCGGAGTCGGCTGCGCATGCAGCGAGGACGCAGCTGCCCGCTGCACCACCGAAGTCGGCGACACCACTGAACCCGTCTGAGTCGAAGAAGGAGACGGAGTCAGTGGCTGCTGCCCCCGCGGTGGAACGGAGACCGGACGAGTACGACCCTGCATAAAGATCCGAACTCTGGAGGGTGAGGGCTCCCGTGGAGCTACAGGGGGTGAGGCGACCAAGTGTGGCGCCTTGACTCTAGCACGCGCCACAATCTGCCGCCCTCTATCCGTCATCGGCGAGTGGTTGAAAGGAGTCAACGCCACCTGCGTAGACTGCACTGCCGATGTGCCAGACTGCGTCGGGGGATGTCCATCTACATCCATACGAGCAGCCTCAGGTGCCGCCTCGGCAGGTGCCTCATCAGGCCTGTCCTCCTCTGAGCCATGTGAACCATCATCATCCCCTCCCTCCTTCCAGAAAAAAGGTCGAAACCGAGGGTCTGGCTGGAACCCCACCGCCTCTCGAGCGAACCGAAAACGATAACCACAAAGCTGTAAAAGTGCAACCACCTCCAGGCAACCATTATTCTTCTCCAGAACTGAAGGGTCACGCATAGCCACAAGAACACGAATAATCCCCTGACTCCGAAGAGAGCACAAATCAACATCAAGAGTGGTGCCAATAAGAGAACCCACTGCCCAGATACCTAGGAAGTGTCGAACGGAATCCGGAACTCCACTGACGTGCACCCAAAACCGGCTCCATAACGAAAAGAGGCTGAACATCCTGATGCACCCAAGAAGAAACTAGAACCTGAGCATTAACCTTGGGTACACTCATCTGCATACCATCAATCCGGGACAAGTCATCAGCTGTAGGAATACCAATAAGAAAAGCATTAGCCCCATGGGGCACCGCCTCCCATCTCCACGCTGGGTTCCCTGGACACATGCGGGCCATCAGACTATGAACATCAGCTGCAGATACTACCCCTTCCCCTGACACCTGTACTAAAGCTGTGGGCGCTCCAGAAGAGATCAACTGTGGCTTATACACTGAGTCTGGAATCTGAAGATCAAGTGTGGCATCATTACCGCAACCAACAAAGAAGCTCGTGGATCTAGGCAATTTCAGAACCGGACACCTAATAGTGGGATGTGCCCCTGAATCACAAATCAGACAATAATGAATAGCCTTACAATCTTTAGTAGCATGAGTATTAACAGCATATTTCCAACATCTTCCCGCCTTCTTCTGCTTCGCCACTGGTGCAACAACATCAGGAGCAGGGACCATAGGCTGCACAGGGACCTGAGGAGTATCAGAAATCACCATCGGAGCTGACACCAACTGTCCAAGGGGCGGTACAGCCTGCACCAAGGGTGGTGGCTGCTGTCCTGCCGGAGGCGCCGGCTGCCCCTGAGCAACAGCAGGCTTCTTCTTCCGCCTCTTCTTCACCTGACCAGGCTGCAGCAGTGGCTGCTGGAGTACTGTCTGCTGCATGGGAGGCTGAAGCATACTCAGCTGGTTAGGTACAGTATACTGAAACGGACCTTGAAAGTGCTGGTACTGCTGAGGCGGTGTGAACTGCACCGGCGGCCGAGGCACCGGCGGACGAAAAGGCGGGCGATATCCCGCGGAAGGACCCATGTACGGGGCAGGCTGTCTCGGTGCAGGGGCGGGTTGCGGCATGGGCACCCCCGCCGGCCACCCCTGGAAACCAGGGGGTCCCATGTAGGGACTCGGAGCGGCGGCCGACGACGCCCCAGAGGGACCCGCCCCAGCTGCCGAGGTCGTGGGCGCAGACGCGGGCGCAGCTAATGCCGCCGTCGCCCCGGGAGGCGCCGGAGGCCTCGCAGCCCCGGCCATCTCCACAGCCGAGGGGGAACCGGCGACTACCTCGGCGAACGATCGAGTCGGCGGCTGCGAGACGCGAAGAGGAGCGGAGCAACGATGACGATGACAAAGCGAGAGCAGCGGAAGACGACGGCGCCGTAGCGAGCGAAGGCGACGATGACGAAGGGGCGTGCGACTGGGAACGACTGGCGGCGGCGTGATGTGAGGGACAAGGGGCGTCGATCACGGTACGTGATTGCATGTTCCCCTCGTTGCCTGTACGCTGCGCCTCCCTGACAGCCCACCGAAGCCCAGCCTACTCAGCACGCGGCCCAGCAAGGACAGCTGCGGGCGCCATCGAGGCCGATTCGAAACGCGACTTGAATCACGGCATGATCGACGCCTCATTCTCCGGTGGCCGCACAGCCGCCTCCGAGCTCGACACCGCCACCCCACATCGCCGCGATGGCATCACCCGGCAGAGCGGAGGTGCGCTCCCGATCGAAGGAACCAGCAGCTCCTTCCCCGCCGGCCGCCGCGGCGAGGCCGCAGAGAGGAAATCCCCGAACACGGGCGCTGACATGGGTATACCCTTCGGGTACCCATTATTGGTATACCTGGATCGGCTCGGCCCAATATGGAGAAGGCCCAACAAGGCAACCCGAAGAAGTAGTCGACTAGGACTCTTGTAAAACCCTAGGCTGGTTGCATATATAAAGCTAGCAAGGGCACTCGAAAGAGGGGGGAGGACAGATAGACAACATAGCTCCGCCTACAGCGGCACCCTGTAAACACATCTATGATCATATACTGGATTGCTAGCAGCACGTAGGGATCCTCCACCAAGGGGACCCGAAGCTGGGTACGTCGTGTGCCTAATCTCGCTCCCGGAATCTCCATCGTCGCTCTCTCCCGAAACCAAAGTCTACAATACGTAGGCATTGACGAGGTGATCCCTCGTCAATTGGCGCCGTCTGTGGGAACCGCGGCGACTGGATTTTGTTATCCGGGCGGGATCTCTCGTCATCGACAACGTCTAGATAAATCGGTAGCATCATCATCAACAACGACGGCTACTTGTGGAGGCTTTGGCTAAAATCGGTTATGCATGATGGCGCGGAACATCAATGCGGCTAGATTGCATCTGGCCGAGTTATTTTCATCAGCAAACTTCAACTGGCGGCAATCCTTCGCCACGCTTGGTCCCGTGAGATCGAGCCTGCGAAAGCACCAAATTTTCATCGACACCATACAGAGCACTCGTGGCTACACAAACAAATTCATGCAGATCGGATCATGGTTGCAGCACTTGACATACTGAAGCAGCAATCCATGACAGCTCAAGTTCCAAGAAAAGCAAAAGCGATCAGGCGATCAACACTTAGTTTGGCTGTAGCTACTGTGCGATCAAGTAAGGACAAGCAACCAGAGTACTTCCACGAAGAAGGAGAAAGATCAAGGAAACAGATCAAGTCCCGAGGAAGAGCACAGTTCGATTGTGTTTTCCTAAATTACTACTTCATGCCGATAAACTCAGCTAAGTTTTTAACTCATCTACTGCTAGTTTTCTTTCGTTAAAAGAAAAATAAGTTTCAGCCATACGGTCTAGTGATATAACTAGTCTACTTTGTACTAGCAATACTGGTCTCTTTCGCTATTTGTGTATGTGCTCGCCACACCCAATGCCGATTCATCGATACGGAACCACTGTAGACCAGACACTTTTGTGGATTTGCAGTCATGGACTCATCTTGTTCGGACATACCGTCACAACTTCGTCATCCGACAAAGAAATCATCAGATCGGAAAAGCTCCGATTACTTCGCCGTAAACCCGACGACGCGCACTCGCTCGGGGTCTCGCCCACCGCGAACTCGACGATTCACTCCTCCATGTCGATTACTTCGGCTAAACGCAGCACGGCTCCACTTCATCAGCTGCGTCCGCTTCGGCGATTCCGTCCATCGGATGACCTGTTTCCACGCCGGCTCCAACGCAACCGATAAAAAAAAGCTAAGTGTTCCTTTTTCAAGATTCAATTATTTATTTACTTTCGCCATAACCCGAATACTCGGGGGCTGTGCCACTACAATGTTACGGAAAATTCACCCAACACTCGGGATTGTGACATTACATCGCTACCGCAAATACATTAGATTACTAGGTGAATTTATCTTCTTCGGCTTACTAGATTTGTCTTCTTCGGATCAGTATTTTCTTCGGCTTAGTGGATTTATATCTCCAGTTCAGTGGATTTACTTATATGGTGATCATTGATGCACTTCCGGCTCAATGGATTTATCATCTATGATTATTACTGGATTTAATTTCTTCGGGTCAGTGAATTTATTTTTTCCGGATTCATCTATATGGATAATACTAAGTTTACTCTTATACAATACTACCCGATGAGCTTCCGGGTCAATGGATTCATCTTCTATGGTCATTACTGGATTTATTTTCTTCGGGTCAATGAATTCATCTTCTATGGCCATTACTGGATTTATTTTCTTCGGGTCAATGGATTCATCTTCTATGGCCATTACTAGATTTATTTTCTTCGGGTCAATGGATTCATCTTCTATGATATCAGCGGATTCATCTTCTATGATTATTACTGGATTCTTCGGGCCAATGAATTCATCCTCTATGATATCGACGGATTTATCTTCAATATATGCTCTATATTTAATGGCATCTTCAATATGGATTCATCTAAAATACGTCATCTGGGATTCATCTTCGTATATTATTGTCTATGGCTTCATCTTAAATGGCTTCACCAAATATGACGCCGCGACTCCATCAACTTATTTCGACGTCACGCCTAACACTCGGGGGCTCGACAACGATTTCGCCTCGGGTCACGACTGCGACACAACAACCATGACATCATCTCAGCAACGCTCGGGTGCTCGGCTATTTCTTCATCAACAATTTCGCGGCATCCACTTTTGCTATTTGGTGGTTTCTACTTTGGCTAGATTTCTTATCTACACTCGAAGACTTCATCATGCATCGATTTCGTCGTGTCCAAAAAGATAAGTGTTCTTTTATTTTGCACAAAGTTGATTATCGTTTACTTTCGTCGCACCCGACTGTTGGGGGCTGCGCGGCATATATTCACTTTACATATCATCGAATCTGAGCATCTGACACCGCATGTGAAAAAGAGAGTCAAGGAAAAGATAGAAAAAGTTTGTTTATTTGTGCAGGAGATAGCAAATTTCAAAGTATATAAGAGAGAACCCGAAGGTAGACTCTACAGGGAGAACTCGACGAAATTGTCTTCAAGAAAGAACAGGACCCGACGAAAAATTATCCTCAAGGAGGATCCGAAGAATTATCTTCAAGGAGGACCGAAAAATTATCCTCAAGGAGGATCCGGAGAACTGTCCTCAGGGAGGACCCGAAGAACTGTCCTCAAGGAGGACCCGAAGAAATTTTCTTGAAGGAGGAACTCGACGAAATTTTCAGCAAGGAGGAACTAAAAAATATGGGTCCATTAACTCGGTCATATTGTTCCGAGCAAGAGCATCGGTGATGTACCCGACAATATAGAAGAACCAATATATTCGGCTGTCTCATCAAGCCCGAGAGAAAAATAGAAGAACCCGCAAAATGGGTCATTGCATCGGCCGAACAAGGCACTTGACAAAATATTCTCAGAGCGCCAAAGTCGCGAATAATCTCTGAATGCCGCAAAACTCTGCGAAGGTAAGACCCCGGGATCCATCCTGTGTGGCGTGGCATCGCCAAAGACTCGCGCTCTGCTTACTTTTTCCACATCAACAGATGTGAAGAAATATCCCGGCGGACGCGCTGTGGACCCGATAACATTACTGGAATTCGGATCATGGTAAGTCCTTAAGCGGGACATGACGAATTACGCCAGGTCCCGAGATCATGTCTAGGGACGTGATCTTGAAGTAGGTTCTTGCGGGATTGCCACAAGAGCAGTTAACTGGTACCTGATCCGTCAGATGAACCAGCCCCATTTACCATTATCCCTGAACAACATAAATAACAACGGCCTGGAGTCGATAAAAAGAGGGGTTGCGCCCAGAAATATGGTTAAGTTCGTTATTGAGTAGTACAACTTGAGTCTATGCCCAGGTGCAAGCACCTGCCCATAGGCTCGGGGGCTACTCTTATCGAGAGTATTTCTCACCCTCCCGATAAGATACAAGAAAGAGGAAAAATTGTGGTGTCGATTAAAAGCAAGTTGAGCCTACACCCAAGTGCAAACACTTGGCTGTAGCCTCGGGGGCTACTCCCATCGGGAGCGCTGGCCGCGCACCCGATAGAAAAATAACTTCGACAACATCTATGACAATCAAGGTTTGTAGACTCAACTCGATTCTACGACTCGAGTGGAGCCTACTCCCATCGGGAGCACATGGATTTCATCAAGTCCTCCAGAAGTATAGTCAAGTTCTTAATCGAGTCTATGCCCAAGTGCAAGCACCTGCCCATAGACTCGGGGGCTACTCCCATCGGAAGCGCTGGTCGCGCACCCGATAGAAAAATAACTTCAAGAATTGTCGACATCATCTACGCTACACATGATCTGCGACATGGACCTCGCCTTGTATTTCTTCGACTTCGGAGATGATTATGCTTGGAGTCTCTACGCAAGTCTTCGACTTCCCTAGACACTCGGGGGCTACTGACATGGGTATACCCTTCGGGTACCCATTATTGGTATACCTGGATCGGCTCGACCCAATATGGAGAAGGCCCAACAAGGCAATCCGAAGAAGTAGTCGACTAGGACTCTTGTAAAACCCTAGGCTGGTTGCATATATAAAGCTAGTCAGGACACTCGAAAGAGGGGGGAGAACAGATAGACAACATAGCTCCGCCTACAGCGGCACCCTGTAAACACATCTATGATCATATACTGGATTGCTAGCAGCACGTAGGGATCCTCCACCAAGGGGACCCGAAGCTGGGTACGTCGTGTGCCTAATCTCGCTCCCGGAATCTCCATCGTCGCTCTCTCCCAAAACCAAAGTCTACAATACGTAGGCATTGACGAGGTGATCACACGACATCGAGGTAGCGGTCCTCGCCAAGGTTTGATCCGCGGCATGCGGGCGATCCTCAAACCCACAGGCGAAGAAGACGCTGCCCTTGTCGTCGTCCCTTTGGTCTTCATCCGTGCCGAAGGTGACAATGACCTAGCCCGTTCCGTCGACCTGCAAGACGAAGAACTTACCTCCGACGCCGTCGCACGCGACCAAGCCCTGGACGCTCTGGTCGGGTAGCCTATCTTGGACCAGAAATTCGCCTCCACCTCCTCTTGGGTCAACGCCGGCGACCGCCCGATCTGCCGAACCTCAGGCTCAAGACCTAGGGCAGACCAAGCCGCCTCCTCCGCTGTCGCCCGAGCGTCCTCAACGGGGTCATCGTCTTCCTCCTGCAGGCAGAGGAAACGAGATCCCGCCGCCGGAGACAGAGAGTTCGCCGACGGCGACGCTTCCGTCCGCGCGCGGCACCCCTCGTCGTCGCCCGCTAACATCGCAAACCCACTTCTATTAGTAGCTTCCGTCCGTCATGTGAGTAGTCTTGCTTGCTTTTCCTATCAGCATCGTCCTGCCTCTTAGCTCTTGCACCGTCGTCTTGAGTTTTTGCCACCTTTGGCAGATATTTGTCGGGCTCAACCAAGATAAGGACTAAAAGTAAATGATTTTGGGAGTTAAAGATTTATTCTAAATCAAATGAAAGTTTTAGAATCAAAAGTTATTCACTAAAATTCAAGGATGGGCTTTCTTCTTTTCTTTCTTTCCTAGCTATGTGTACTACAATGTATGGCAGCAATGTATGGCAGCAATGTATGACCTTCTTTTTCGTAAATATATGTGTACTATAAACGAGCGCCTGAGAACCGAGAACCAACTTGTAGTTTGATGGTTAGGAGGGTAGTGGCACCTCTAGCCTGTCATAGTTAAAACTCAAGGCTTAACACTTTCATATCTCATAAAAAATAAAATATTCTTTCAGTGAGAGATGACATTTACTTCAATGGTGAAGCGCTTGTTGACGTTGTCAATCTCAAGACTTGCCAGATCAATTTCTTGAATTTAGTCTCACGATGTTTGTATAAAAAAAAAACCCGCCTGAAAACTATCGGTTCCGTATGCTGTAGTCGCTCACAGCAAGCTCAATCTGGCACATGTATTTACTTGGCTATGCTAGTCAGTGACTGCGTCAAGTTGCTTTAGTTGCTAGACTAGTAGCAGCTAGGAGGTAACTTCATCAGTGTCGGTCTGTCAGTGTCGCAAGCAGGTGCAGGGAACGAGCTGAGGCCGCCGGCACCAATCGAACAGAAGAGCGGCTAGCTTTCCCTCGTGGGTCAACTTGGCCTGACGTGCAGGGTGACCGTCCATTTTCCTTCATATCTACCGTGCGCGTCACCGTCACACCGTGTGGGATCTCTACTTCTCTAGTGCCATGCATACTGCCATGACGTCTATGCCAACCAGCTGCCGGCTCAGCTTGGCCGTCTTCTTCCATGTCGTGTGCTCGTCTGTAGGTTGCCACTTCAGAAAAGGAAAACAGAAAGTAGCACTCTCAAGCAGCACCGGGCCTAGAAACTTTCGGAAGCCTGAGCAAGCGAGGCTAAGCTACCAAATTTATGATGAAATTGCTATGAAAATCATAAATCGTAAGCTCTTTGTCATTTGGCAAGCCTGGGCTTCCGCCCGGGCTTAGAGATGGCTAGATCCGTGCATGCTTCGAATAGGGAGATCGCTATATACTCAACCAAGGGCTTACGGTATCTTCAGTGTACCGAAGCAAACAGATCGAGGGGAATGGCTGGGGGCGCGATCCAAAATTGAGCAAGCTTTTTCCGATCCAAATTTGGGCTGAAAATGCAGTTGTGCGGAACATTCACACTCGGTTTATCATTTCTGTTTTCCCTTTTTTCTTTTTGCCTCGAACTACAACTCTCTCCTTCTATTTCTAAAATGTATTCTTTTTACAACTAAAATCCAATTTATTCATTTGGAGTATAGGTTACATCATTCAGGAGTAGGGACAATAAACTCCAGTCCTGGGATCACTGCTTTGGGCTGCCCGGCGACACACCCCGAGCAGTCCTCCGGCGACAGGCACCACTACCCTTCGACGACACACGCCGAACCATGCCTCTGGTGACAAAAAACCCCGGACAGAAGGAGACGAACTTCACACGAACACAAGACTTGAGTATTTGCGGGGCGACGTATGCCTCGATCGGTGACGAACACCTCGCTTACGAATGGCTTCTGTTTTTTTACTCACTCTCAAACTGAGCGCATACTCCTCCCTGGCCCTCACCCGAACGCAGCTGGTTACATGAGCTTTAAGTAACTGGACTCACACACGACTAACATGCAACCACTAATTAACCCACTAACCTAGGATGCACACACGCACACGGCACACACCAGCTGTATGCAAACACATGGTCAAGCCACTAACTAACTTAACACTTGTCACTCCACTAGCTAAGTTGTATGCGTGTGATCAGCTCAACTAACGTCCACACGACTCGGCCGAGGACGCACGCGTTGCCCACAGAACTGACACTAACATGCAGCGGCTGACTTGCATGCTAACTCACACGCCTAATTCCCGTGCTACATAAGTTATCTCACGATAAAAATGCTCAAAAAATGACTTTCTAAAATTCAGTAGCTAAATAGTAACATTTATTTATAGCCGATGCCGCAACGCTGAGAGAATTGTCTCCTTCCCTCGGGAAATGCATTTCGGGTCATAGGTGCATATGAACCCATTTTTGTGTCCCATGTATAAAAGACAATTTTTTATGCTTCCACGTCACTATTTCCTGAATATTTTTGTGTCTTTCTTATACAAGCAACGTAAAATGTTCGTTTTTCCCGAAAGTTTGTGTGAGAACATAGAATGTCCATATGTATACCTGAAATTTTATTTCCATTTTTTTGATATTTTTGAGATGTAATATTTATAAATTTTCAATAATAAGTTCATATACACCTATGAGCCAAAACACCACCTCCCCGTCCCTAGGTATATTCACCACTTTCAGGAAGTTCGATGATAGTATGATCCTGTTGCATCTCATTGATTGTGCAAGGATCAGTCCGTGCTTGATAGCAAGTGCGCTTCCGCTAACATCGCATTTTGGACATGCTCCATCTTAGTACTCGCAGCTGCAATGAATCCTCCATTGCTGTCTCGATCGGATCACCACTCCAGTTGTACTACATCGTAGCAGATCGGCGTCAAAGCAAGCGTCGACATTGATCTTAACATAGTCCTTGAGAGGCTTCACCCATCTGCCCTTATTCAGTTTTGCTTTGTAGAGTTGGTAGGGACGAAGTTCAAATATATAGCATCAATTGATCTTGCTATCTTCTACGGTTCCGGTAAAACCTCCTCTAACTGCTCTTCGTCTCTCCCACCATAGATTCCAACTCGCCACTACGACGAGCTCACTACCAAAGTTCTTCCCCTCGGCAGGGTAACTTGGTACTATGTGTCCAGGTTATAATCAATTGCAGCTTGACCAGCGGTATCAACCACACAAGCTGACTCGATGATCCATGCAAACTATCATACGCGTATGTGTTATCAACCCCACAAGTAAATAACGAAGAACGAAAAAGAAATCACAGCGGAGATACAAGATTTTAACGTGAAAAACCCTCTTCAACAAAGAGGTTAAAACCATGGACGCCAGGCTGCAAAACTTTACTATACTGAGAAGTGTTTATAGACAATGTGGAATTTCTGATAATCGGATAAACTCTAGCCAGCAGCTTACAAGGGGTATATATAGACGGTGTCATCCGCTTCAGCCCAAACCTCCGGCGACTGATCTCGCTTCACTCGTCAGAAGTCAGAAGCCATCCTTTTTGTAAATTTGGATCACAATACAACAATAGCTAACTCACTTTTAAAAAACAAATAGGAGTAAAATCTTCGCCCTAATCTAAAATTATGTACTCCAACACTGTTAATAATTACGAAAACCATATATGGCTCACGTTTCGCGCCTGCGTACGATGTCGCTCCCAGTGCGGGGGCTCAATTTGGTCACTGACTGCGCCAAGTTGCTTTAGTTGTTATTAGACTGGTAGCAGCTAGGTGGTAGCTTCGTCAGTGTCAGTGTCGCAAGCAGGTGCAGGGAACAAGGTGAGGCCGCGAGCGCCAATCGAGCAGAATAGCGGCTAGCTTTCTCTCGGGCCGGCGTCGGCTTGGCCTGATGTGCAGGGCGATGTCCAGTCGTCCATCTTCCTTCGTATCTACCGTGCGTGTCACCTTCAGTTCGTCGCACTCACTCCGCGTGCTCTGTACCTCTCTAGTGCCATGACGTCTATGCCAACGGCGAAACAGCTGCCGGCTCAGCCCAGCCGTCCTCTTCAATGTCATGTAGGTTACCATTTCAGAAAGTAGATGGAGCATCCACTCCCAAGAGGTTTGCTGCATGCTCAACCCAGGACTTACAACATCTTCAATGACGTCCCTAAACCGTTCCTAGGAAGAATTTGGGTGACCTCGGACAAAAAGTCGTGTCTGGTGGAGACCCTCAAAGCTCGGTTTTTCCGAATGTTTCCTCAAATTGTGTCTAGCGCCTTCAGCTTGTTCCTACTGTATTGGGGACCGATAGGGGAAGCCAGACAAAAGTTTAGCCGCCCGTAAGGGCATCTCCAACGCGGCGATCCATTTCGCGTCCGCGCGTTCGGATGGATTGAATCGGACAAAAACGCGATCCAGCGCGCGGATCCATCCCAAAAACGGATGGCCGCGGCATCCGGGACGACTCAAAGTCGGTCCAAATCTGGGCCGAGTTTGTGTGGCCATGGACTCCTATCGCTGGCCGCTCGCGTCCTCCCCTTGTCCGCCCCTGGCCCACCTGTCTGCCTCCCAAAACACAGCCCCCTCGCACACATCTCCCGCCGCTCCGCCGCCACCCCCTGACCGGCGATTTGGGAGCGCTGTCGGATGCCGGCCACCGTCGGTGAGACGCCGGCAAGCGGTGCGAAAGAATAGGACGCGGCCCCGCGCTGCTTTCTGTGGTGACCCTGCATACCACTGCATGTTGTAGTATGCCAGTCGTTGATATAACATTCGCGAAGTACCATTCCGCAAATATTACATCCCTCAGAGTAGTACAACAGAACATAGCAGGGTCCATAACTCATTCACATATTATTACAATCATCATACACAAGTCGTCTTGGAGCTCCTCTTGGGTCTTAAGAGGATAACTCTTGGGTTCGAGGTGAACCCAACTTAGCTTACAATACCATAGTCTCATTAAACTAAACATTTATTTAATCGAGCAGCTACATGGTAAGAGTTTGTGCTTGCTCGGCTACTACTACTCCTCGAGATATCTCTAGGCTTGTTCTCCTCCGGAAGCCTCCCGGATCCGTAGACGATGATGTAGTCTACGCCTTCAACACCTCTGAGAGGTCGGGTTCTTCATAGCCGATGATCTCGGCTCCTTCATTGTTGTCGCGGTCCTCCTCCGGACGATTCGGACAATCTAAGCATGGGGTTTAAGAGTGGTATGAGTACGAGCGTACTCAACAAGTTCATTATAGATAAGAGGTGTTTAATGCACTAGCTACGATATTAGACCAGAAAGTCTAATACCAATGCAAGTTTTGATAAACATTTCTTCAAGAGATTGCTTTTATTTCAAAGAGCTATGTCCGTCGGCCTTCACCGGTTTACTAGAACTTCATGGAGCTCCTTTCCGGCCGCGTTCGCGGTTCCTCAATCCCGGAACGAGGGAGTGACGAGTCACGATTCTTTACACTCTGCGGAGGTGTGTTGCTTTACCCATAAGAGATCTTAACCTTGGTGCCAACCGGGCAGCTTTCCCGTCCACACTTCCTTCGGTGTGAGGCCCGGTATAAGGTCTAGCCAATCATGTTCCTCCGCTACCTCGAACACCCACCCTTTGTTGCATACCCCGACCACGGGTCCTCGTCGGTCCCATTATTCCCGTAATTTCAGGGTGGACCCCGACCACGACAACGGTTTGGGACTCGTTAACCAAACTCCTTCGCCGGTAGCTGCAACCCATCATAGACCACATTACCGTGGGGAATTAGAAGGGGATCCCCACCCTCAAGTTGTTCCGCAAGCGATAGCCGCTACGGTAAGCAACGGCTATACCGTGGGGAATTAGAAGGGGCTCCCCACCCTCAAGTTACTCCGCAAGACACAAGCTGCTACGGTAAGCGCATCCGTTGATGAACGAGAGGTGGAAACACTTTTGACTACTCCGTCCCACTCCGGATCTTATGGTTAACACGGGTATTACGGCACAAGAATCACTTGGCGACATTTGTTGTTTAATCCTAGATGGATAATAACCCTTGCAATGGAACCTCCACCATATCAACACAATCCATGGTTCCATTGCCCACCACATAGTCATATTCATAGTTATGAAAGTAGTGGTTTTGGTTTTTATGCAATAGTGATAACCATAGTACTTTGCAAGTAATTTGATAAAGATACTCAAATGACATGAGCAAGTGATGAACTTGCACGAACAACTGCAAAGCTCTGCGGTTGGTAGGTATGGACTGACCCTTGTCCTCTTGTTCGAAAAATAGCATCATTGTCCGATAAGGGCAATGGTTAAAAAGCGATAATGCATGATTCCAGTTTTAGGGTTTGTTTCCCCCTTTCAGATGTCGTTGCTATTTTATGTAGAGGTTAATACTAAGAATGATTTGGGAATCCTTGATTTAGAGTAAATCCAACCTTGAAATGTTGTCAAGGTGTTTTGAAGTCCAAAGGCATTAATAGACTTATTTTTGTTATTGAAAAAATATATATGTGATTTAAATGATTATTTAAATCCTCAAATTAAGACCCATTCTTAATTGTCTTCAAAAATTCTCTTTGATATTTTATTTAGGTAGAGAATTTTATGCTTGATACATTTTCATATTTTTATTTATTTTTTTGGAGTTATAATTAATTTCTATGAAATTTCCAAGTTTACGGTTTATTTGGTATTTGTGAAATACCAAATTTGCCCCTGAGCCCACTGTCGGGGGTGGCCCGGCGGGTTGGGCTAAACCGGCTCGGGTCCAACCGACCCGAGCGGTCGCTCACTCGCCTTCCCCCTCGTGCCACTCGACCTAACCCTAATCCTCTCCCGTCGCTGCGGCGACCCGCGTCGCCGTCGTCGTCGCCGAATTAATCCGGCCATCCCCGGCCGGCTCCGGCGGCGTGGTTGGTCGCAAAATGACCGCCGCTCGACGGCGCACCGGATCCTCCGCGTCGATCGGCCTGCGTCGCCCACACCGCTCGCCTCCAACATATACGCACGCATGGCGCACGGATTTGAGTTGCTCCATCGCACGCCGGGATTCCGGACGCGATGGCGCTACCGTGGGCACACCGTGGTGGTCTTTGGAGCGTTCGTGCCCCGCGACGCCTGGCACTGGCCGCGGCACGGCGCTGCCTTGGTCGGCCGTGCCGTTGTGCCGCCATGGGCACGCGGTGGTGCTTTTGCTCCGGAGTGCGTTCGCCTCTCTCTCTCTCTCTCTGTCTTACTCATCTTCTTCGCCTTGCTCAGCTGCTGGCTTGCATCTCCATGTTGAGATGCTTGCCGTGGCTTGTCTTGTTGCTTCTTGTGCTTGCACTGCTCTGTCTGTGCTATGTTCTTTGCGCCACTGCGTGTGCTCTTGCTGAGTTGCCTATCTTGATGTGCTTCTTGCTGCTGCCATGGTTTGCTAGGCTGCTGCTGCTCTTCTTACTTTGCTCTATGCACTACTTGTTATATGCCATACTCCTACTTGTGGCCTTCCTGTGATTGCTCATGAGCATCCGGTGATGCTCATGGCCTCTTGGCTTGCTCCTATGATAACTCTTGCCACTAGGGTATCCTGTGTGTGCATAATCTTGTAAATTTACAAGAGCCGGTATTTCGTGTGCTCTTCGGTGTGCTATACTTACATGACTAGGCTCAATTGAGCATTATTCTTGACTTGGCGGCTCCATCCCTTGATGGAGTGCTTACGGATACAATTAAAATGCTCTATTCATTTATACGTGATGCAATTGTTCAATTATCTGGTTAGCTTAAGCTATGCGGGCCTTGTGATGATACTATGCTTGGGCTGTGGTGACTGTAGCAAGAGCAAGTGATGCTTTGATGGTTAATTGATCATTGTTTGCTTGTGAGCAAGTGTGTGTTTCTCTCTGTGATTCATTGGTGCTCACCGGTCTTTGTTTGTGCTTCATTCGGGCTTAGCACTGGTGTGTACTATTGCTGGCTTAAGCATCTGCTTGTTGCTTGCGGTGATCCAATGATTCATTGCAAAGCTGCGGTGTTTTGATTTATTTGCTTAGTTCACTTATCTGTATTTGCCTGAATCTTACTGAAGTGGATAAGTGATGTGAACTGCTCTGCAGTTGTGATCATCCAATTAAATGTGATAGAGTTAGATGGATGCCCACGGTGGTTGGGAACCCTAGCCCCTATTTGAACCCACCTGGGTGATGATAACTGTGCATGGCTTATTAATTTGGGCTGGTTCGGTGGTTGAGGTGACCTTGACAACAATTCATTGCTTGTTTAGGTAGCTCCCACCTTTGTTGGCTTGCTATGGCTTAGTGAATACATCATCTGGGTAATTCTTTGTTGGATTTCCGGTGATCTTTGATGTTGACAAACAAGAATAGACACATATTGTCTATCTATCGATGGTGTGCTAGGTTTTAGGTGCTAGGTGGCTTTGGTTGAATAGATAGGATCACTTCCTTGTTTGGATTGCCTTGGTTATGCCCTTGTTTTGGTATAGCCGAGTGTTCCCTTGGTGATTTCCTATTGGCTTCACCCATTTTTGCTTGCACCAAGCTGACTTGGTAGCCGGATGATGATACAATGCGGGTATTCTACCCTTACTGTGTTCTGTGATGCATTGTATGCTTATTTATGAGCAAAACTTGGTTTTGCTCGGGTTGATCTGTTTATACCTCACTCCGGCTCCTAGAAAATGGTGTGTTGGTGTAGAGGTTTTGCTTATGTCTTGCTTTCTTGGCTTGCCCTGCTCCTCCTTGTGGCTTGTGCTTGATCTACTTCATGGTTTACTTCTCAACGAGAAACGAGTTCTTTGCTTGAGTTGTTCTGGATGAAATTCCGGCTATGTGTTCTTCCTGTTCTAAGTGTTCTTGTTTGCCAATGACTTACCAAGATGCCTGCCGATGAATGAGCTAGGGTTTGGCTCAAAAAGGTTATATATGATGCCCTCTTGCCCTCTGCGGTCGACGGCTTGGCCTGGTCACTTTGGTGACTCTCCACTGTTGTGTGTCTTTGTTGAGCATGCACCTTGCACAGTGAGCAGTGTGGCTGTGTGTGTGTGCACCTGATGCTCTGAACTTGGTTTGGAGATGATCAGCTCGGCAGAGCTGATCCATATCCACAATTTTCCATTTCTTTTTAAACCTGCCAAGTGGCTTTGCCACTTGGCTTAATTCTGTTTATTTTTGCTTTGATTTGTGCAGGGATAATGTGATGATCAAGATGAAGATCAAGATCTTCTTGAGCAAGAATTACATGATGATCAACAATGTAGTTTAGGACATTTAATTGACTTGTAATTTTCCTTTTTCTTTTTTTCTATTTCTTCAATTCTTGAGATGTGTTGTAAATTCATATATTTATTCTGAATATTGTAATGACATTGTATCATGTGTGTGATTATCAATAAAGCTCAAAGTTTTCTCTAATGAGCTTTACTTTAATATAATTGTTCATCTTATTTATTATTGATCATTTACTTAATGAATTTCCTCAATTGAATTATTTAAGTAATTATTTAATGTTTGAATTTGAAATTCAAATTCAACCTTGTTTTGAATTCAATCATGTCATAACATTTAGAATTCAATCATGTGAACTCTCCCCTCTCTTCTCGAAAACCCTAAACTAGTGAAGTGAGAAGCAAGTTTGTCGCACTCTCGAAACCCTAACCCTGTAAGGTGTCGAGAGAGAAACTTGTCCCCCTTCGATGCGAGTTTTTGTTTAAAAGCGCGAAATTTCCCCGGAATTTACTATGCAATGCACATCCCTTTCTAAAATCTACCCCTTGATCGTCTCTAAACCTGGGACATTACAGCCTTTCCCCCTTAAAGAAAACTTCGTCCCGAAGTTGTGGTTGTAATACCTGAACAGCTCGGGGTATGTTTTCCTTAGGTCTTCCTCTTTTTCCCAGGTGGCTTCTCTCTCGGGATGATGCTTCCATTGAATCTTGCAATACTTGATTGCCTTGTTTCTGAGTTGTTTCCAGCTTTCCTCGAGAATCTTGGCTGGCTTCTCGATGTATGTCAAGTCTGGTTGTAACTCAAGCTCCTCATGTGATATTGGTTCATGTGGGGTCTTCAAACATTTCCGAAGTTGTGACACATGGAATACATTATGAACTTGAGCTAACCTTCCCGGTAGATCCAACTCAAAGGCTAAACCTCGATTCGACTCAGTATTTTGAAAGGTCCTATAAATCTAGGGCTCAACTTTCCTTTTACTCCGAATCTACGAAGTCCTTTCATCGGGCTTACCTTAAGATAAACCATGTCTCCAACTTGTGGCTCCCATGTCCTTCTCTTCGATCGGCATAACTCTTACGCCGACTTTGGGCTATCTTGAGCCTGTCTACGATGATGTCAATGATTTGTTGTTTTTCCTTGACATAATCAGGGTTGAACTCTTTGCTTGCTCCGGCTTCATACCAACATATGGGTGATCTACACTTCCTTCCATAGAGAGCTTCAAATGGTGCCATCTTGATGCTGCTTTGATAACTATTGTTGTATGAAAACTCTGCTAAAGGTAGATGCTCCTCCCATGATCCTCCGAAGTCTAGGGCACAAGCCCTAAGCATATCTTCTAAGATCTGATTGGTTCTCTCAGTTTGTCCACTTTGTTTGTGGGTGATACGCGGTACTATAATCCAACTTGGATCCTAAAGCTTCGTGAAGTTGCTTCCAGAATGCTGATGTGAACACGGATCCTCGATCCGACACTATCTTCTTAGGCACTCCATGCTTACTCACGATCTCCTTGATGTAAAGATCAATGAGTTTCTCTCCTTTGTCCTGTTGATTTACTGCTAAGAAGTGTGCACTTTTCGTCAACCGGTCCACGATTACCCATATCATGTCCTTCTTTTTATTAGTCATGGGTAGTCCGGTGATGAAATCCATCCCTATTTCCTCCCATTTCCACTCTGGAATAGGTAGAGGTTGTAACTTCCCTGCGGGACTCTGATGTTCAGCCTTCACTCGCTGGCAGGTATGGCATTCTGCCACATATTGTGCTATCTCTCGCTTCATGTTATTCCACCAGAATAATTCCTTTAGATCCATGTACATCTTTGTACTTCCCGGATGTATTGAATATGGTGTTTGATGAGCTTCCCGGAGTATTACTTCCTTGATTTCAGCAATATCCGGAACGCAAATCCTCTTACGGAACCACAAAGATCCAGATTCTCCACGGTGAAATTCGATGGTCTTCCCTCATCTATTCTCCTCATCTCTTCTACAATGAATGGATCGTCTAGGCTGACCCATCATTATCTCATTCTTCAAGTTAACATTCAACTCATCGGCTACTTGCAACGCCGATAATCCTTCATGGGCTTCCTTCTCCCAAAGTTGTATTTGGGCTTGGCTTATTTCCTTCCTCAATTCCGGTGATATTTCTTGTTCCACTCCTCCGGTACTCTTTCTACTCAGGGCGTCTGCTACAACATTAGCCTTCCCTGGTGTGTAATTGATTGTCAGATCATAATCCTTAATCAATTCTAGCCATCTTTTCTGCCTCATGTTGAGTTCCTTACGAGTGAAGAAATATTTGAGGCTTTTATGATCTGTATAGAGCTCACACTTAGCTCCATAGAGAAAATGTCTCCATGTTTTAAGTGCAAATACGACCGCTGCTAATTCCAAGTCATGTGTTGGATAGTTTACTTCATGAGGTCTGAGTTGTCTCGATCCATAAGATATCACTTTCCGATCTTGCATGAGTACACAACCCAATCCGTGCTTGGATGCGTCACAGTACACGGTGTAATCCTTGCCAACTTCGGAGCTGCTAACACCGGTGCCGTGGTGAGTTTCTCCTTTAGAGTTTGAAAACTTTTCTCACACTCCTCGACCACACGAATGGTGTGTTCTTTCTTAACGGCTTTGTCATTGGTCCTGCTATCTTGGAGAATCCTTCAATGAATCTCCGATAATATCCTGCCATTCCTAGGAATCCTCGGATTTCCTTGACGAGTCTTGGGTGCTTCCCATTCTAAAGCTGCTTGCTACCTTGCTCGGGTTGACAGCGATTCCATCTTTGCTAATGACATGACCAAGAAATTCCACTTGATCTAGCCAGAATTCACACTTACTAAGCTTGGCATAGAGTTGATGTTCCCTTAGTGTTTGCAACACTAACCTCAAATGTTCGGCATGTTCTGCCTTGTTCTTGGAATATATCAAGATATCATCGATGAATACGATGACAAACTTGTCTAGATATGGCATGAAGATCTTATTCATGAGATTCATGAATATTGCTGGGGCATTAGTTAATCCAAAAGGTACTACAAGGTATTCATGATGTCCATACCTTGAAACAAAGGCAGTTTTCGGAACGTCCTCCTTCTTGATCTTTATCTGGTGATAACCGGATCTTAGATCAATTTTGGAAAAGACTCCCGCTCCTCTAACCTGATCAAATAGATCTTGTATTCTTGGAAGTGGATACTTGTTCTTGATTGTGACGTTGTTCAGATTTCTGTAGTCTCCGCACATCCTTCTTCCTCCATCTCTTTTATCCACGAAGATCACAGGTGATCCCCATGGTGAAACACTTTCCTGAATGAATCCCTTTTGTTCTAAGTCATCCAATTGCTCCTTCAGTTCTTTCAATTCCTTAGGCCCCATCTTATATGGTGCTTTAGCAATCGGAGCTGTTCCTGGAATTAGGTCGATAGTGAATTCTATCTCCCTATCTGGTGGCATACCAGGTAATTCCGCGGAAACACATCCTGGAATTCATTTACTACGGGTATATCCTCTATCTTCACCTCCTTCATGCTATTCAGCTGTAGCTCCACTTCAATCTGTGTATGTTTGTCGCCTTGGTAGATCATTCTACTTCCATCGGGACTTTTCAAAGACACCGTCTTGTTTACACGATCGATCAATGCTCCATTAGCTTCTAACCAGTTCATACCAAGAATGACATCAATGTCCTTCATCGGTAAAATGAACGAGGTCCGCGTCAAACGCGCACTTATTGATCATAATGACTTGTTTTTGTTTGGCATGGGTTACTAATATCGTCCCCCCCGCGGAAAGTATGGTTATGGGTGTATCTAACTTAGTGCAACTAATCCCATGTTTGGTGATGAATTGTTGAGAAATGAATGATGTAGTTGCACCGGTATCAAAAAGTACTTTGCCGGGATGAGTGAGTATCCGGAGCGTACCTATCACCGCACTGGTCGAGTTGACCACCTCCTCCAGGCTGAGTACAGTTCAGCTTGCCGAAGGGCTTCTTATTCTTCCGGCTCCCTCCGGTGTTTCCTCGACTTCCTCCTCCTCCAGATTGACCTCCTCCCGTGTTTCTCTTGGGGCAGTCCTTCGGCATGTGCCCCTCATGGCGACAACCAAAGCATATTATCTTTGGCTTCTTACAATCTTTCGAGGTATGACCTCGGAATCCACAAATGCGACGAGACAATCTGATTTGCGGTGCTGAAACGCTTGGTTCCTCCTACTACCGTAGTAGTTCTTGTTGTTGTTCTTGTTGTTGTTGTTGTATCTTGGCTTGAAACTCAAGCTGGTATTGGGCTTGTTGCTAACAAACCTTTTAGGCTCAAACTTGGCCTTCTTCCTCTTCTCTTCTTGCAGTTGTTTGAAATCATCTTCAAGAGTGATGGCTGCATCCACCGGCTCTTGGAATTCCGTTGCTCTCATCATCCGTGGTTGTACCTTGAGCTGGGGACTTAACCCCCTCGAAATCTCTTCTTCTTCTTGTCCTCGGTATTAACTTCCTCAACCGCGTACCTGGACAGCTTGGAAAACTCACGACATAGGTCGGGATTGCCTTGTCCTTACGCTCGAGACTCTCGAACTCTCGACGCTTCAGTTCCACGATACTTTCGGGGACATTGGATTCCCCGAACTTCCTTGCAAACTCCTCCCGGGTAAATACCTTTCTGCCGGATACACGGCTACAATGTTGTCCCACCATGATGCGGCAGGTCCACACAACAGATGGGTAGCATATCGGACCTTCTCTTGGTCATTGCATCCAACAGTGTTGAGCTTGCGCTCAGTATCCATCAGCCAATCTTCCGCGTCCATAGGCTCGGGCGCGTATGCGAAAGATATCGGCTTGGTGTTTTGGAAGTCCGCTAATGAGACTCCCTGGTTCTCCGGTCTCTCCACCCTATTCTGCTGCATTAGATCCTGAAGGAATTTGTTCTGCAGCTCCAGTGTTACACGCTGCCTCTCTTACGCCAGTTGCATGTACTGGATAAAGTTTTGCTGCGTCATGGGTGGTGGTGGTGGTGGAAACTGATCTCTGGCTGCACCCTCAGCCTCTTCCTTTTCCTTTGCTTCGCGCTCCATGCGGCTGCGCTTCGATCTCGTTTCCTAACGTTCCCGACATATCCCCCTAGTTACGCAACACAAGATGATACTCATAATTACTCCATGCGCAAGTTTTACGAGCTCAACATTGTGCACGAGAACTAGTCACGCAATGGAAATCAAGAAGCAAATCCAAATCATACAAAACATATACCATATATTTACATACATAAGTGGTCTTATTACATAACTCAAGTCGATGTGAGTATGCAAACTCACTTATTAAAGTATATGTACAAATTTATACAAATGTTACAAACTATAATACACGTGGTACTTGTGTATTATAGCCACGCCTCCCTTGGTGGTCTTCTAATCGAGTCTTCACTCCCGGTACATTCCGGGCTTCCATCCGGTCGAACGTGTCGTCCTCTGATAGACCACTGGAACATAAGGTCTCCCCGTTGGCTTGTAATCCGAGTCGGATGATGATCCTAAGGAGAAATCGGTGTTCATGAACTGATCGTTGAGTGCATCATAATCCACCCATCGGGTGTACTCTCTGTAGTCCCACCATAAGGGTTACCAAAACCCATACCCGACTCAACTTTGTGTCGGATATCCTCCATCCACTCCTTCATTACTAGGATAGCTGCGGTTACGGGTTGTGGCATCATCGTTCATCTCTCCATCATAGTACTCGGTAGTACTATGGGTTCCGATATCACTACCCCAACGCCAACCCCTAGAATTCTCGATCGGAGTCTCGGAACGCTGGTTGTTTCCGGATTCCGCTCCGCCTTCGTATCCCCCATAGGAACTATTCGGATAGTTCCCGGGTGTAGCAGTGTAGGTTCACGTGCAAGTGGATCAAAGCTGATGTAGTCACCGGCTGAGTAAGCGGGTGTGTGTACCACATTCTCCATAGGTTCTTTGCCCCTACTCTCCTCCTTGGGTTCGGTGAACTCCTCAAGCATCGTATCAATAGCTCCTATCAGATGATTATTCAACTGAAAGAGTAATGATATGAAGTTACGGCTGTTATCCATATATTTGGCTGCTTCGGCTGGTTTTCTTTTGGCATATTTGAAATGGTTCAGCATGGGATCATTATCTTCCTCCGTATGAGGAATGTGGGTGAATTCGGAACCCATAAGTGCTTTCGTCTTATGCTCCCGAATGTCTGTTATGGCTCTCATAACAGCTATATGGTAGGCTGTATTGGTTGTCCTTGCTTCTCCAGCGGGCATGACTACGCTCATTCCCAAAGATTCGGGAAGTCGCAATCCTACTCTGCACTTGGCCAACACCGGACCATCATAAAACATGTACTTCTTTACTGGAATCTGGGGATCACACCCAAATTCCAATAGCATGGCTCGTAAGATATCAGCAAGTCCTCCCTGGTACTCGTTCAGCGTTGAATCCATAACTTTCACGTTTCTTCCCGATCGTGCACTTGCCATGTTGGCTGTAGAAATAGAAAGATTATAAGATTAGTAATAATGCATCATAATAGAGATAATAAAGAATTATCGCACTAAAAGATATGATTGTTGTATTCTCAATTGAATATACACCATATTTTTAGAGAATTCTTTACTAATCCTATTTGACTCCTAACGTTTTAGTCCCATTTACTAGGTTCCAACCTAAGGTCAAAGCTTTTGCTCTGATACCAAGCTGTGGTGACCACATACCACTTGCATGTTGTAGTATGCCGGTCGTTGATATAACATTCGCGAAGTACCATTCCGCAAATATTACATCCCTCGAGTAGTACAACGAGAACATAGCGGGGTCCATAACTCATTCACATATTATTACAATCATCATACACAAGTCGTCTTGGAGCTCCTCTTGGGTCCTAAGAGGATAACTCTTGGGTTCGAGGTGAACCCAACTTAGCTTACAATACCATTGTCTCATTAAACTAAACATTTATTTAATCGAGCGGCTACATGGTAAGGGTTTGTGCTGCTCGGCTACTACTACTCCTCGAGATATCTCTAGGCTTGTTCTCCTCAGGAAGCCTCCCGGATCCGTAGACGATGATGTAGTCTACGCCTTCAACACCTCTGAGAGGTCGGGTTCTTCATAGCCGATGATCTCGGCTCCTTCATTGTTGTCGCAGTCCTCCTCCGGACGATTCGGACAATCTAAGCATGGGGTTTAAGAGTGGTATGAGTACGAGCGTACTCAACAAGTTCATTATAGATAAGAGGTGTTTAATGCACTAGCTACGATATTAGACCAGAAAGTCTAATACCAATGCAAGTTTTGATAAACATTTCTTCAAGAGATTGCTTTTATTTCAAAGAGCTATGTCCGTCGGCCTTCACCGGTTTACTAGAACTTCATGGAGCTCCTTTCCGGCCGCGTTCGCGGTTCCTCAATCCCGGAACGGGGAGTGACGGGTCACGATTCTTTACACTCTGCGAGAGGTGTGTTGCTTTACCCATAAGAGATCTTAACCTTGGTGCCAACCGGGCAGCTTTCCCGTCCACACTTCCTTCGGTGTGAGGCCCGGTATAAGGTCTAGCCAATCATGTTCCTCCGCTACCTCGAACACCCACCCTTTGTTGCATACCCCGACCACTGGGTCCTCGTCGGTCCCATTATTCCCGTAATTTCAGGGTGGACCCCGACCACGACAACGGTTTGGGACTCGTTAACCAAACTCCTTCGCCGGTAGCTGCAACCCATCATAGACCACATTACCGTGGGGAATTAGAAGGGGATCCCCACCCTCAAGTTGTTCGCAAGCGATAGCCGCTACGGTAAGCAACGGCTATACCGTGGGGAATTAGAAGGGGCTCCCCACCCTCAAGTTACTCCGCAAGACACAAGCTGCTACGGTAAGCGCATCCGTTGATGAACGAGAGGTGGAAACACTTTTGACTACTCCGTCCCACTCCGGATCTTATGGTTAACACGGGTATTACGGCACAAGAATCATTGGCGACATTTGTTGTTTAATCCTAGATGGATAATAACCCTTGCAATGGAACCTCCACCATATCAACACAATCCATGGTTCCATTGCCCACCACATAGTCATATTCATAGTTATGAAAGTAGTGGTTTTGGTTTTTATGCAATAGTGATAACCATAGTACTTTGCAAGTAATTTGATAAAGATACTCAAATGACATGAGCAAGTGATGAACTTGCACGAACAACTGCAAAGCTCTGCGGTTGGTAGGTATGGACTGACCCTTGTCCTCTTGTTACGAAAAATAGCATCATTGTCCGATAAGGGCAATGGTTAAAAAAGCGATAATGCATGATTCCAGTTTTAGGGTTTGTTTCCCCACTTTCAGATGTCGTTGCTATTTTATGAGAGGTTAATACTAAGAATGATTTGGGAATCCTTGATTTAGAGTAAATCCAACCTTGAAATGTTGTCAAGGTGTTTTGAAGTCCAAAGGCATTAATAGACTTATTTTTGTTATTGAAAAAATATATATGTGATTTAAATGATTATTTAAATCCTCAAATTAAGACCCATTCTTAATTGTCTTCAAAAATTCTCTTTGATATTTTATTTAGGTAGAGAATTTTATGCTTGATACATTTTCATATTTTTATTTATTTTTTTGGAGTTATAATTAATTTCTATGAAATTTCCAAGTTTCTGGTTTATTTGGTATTTGTGAATTACCAAATTTGCCCCTGGGCCCACTGTCGGGGTGGCCCGGCGGGTTGGGCTAAGCCGGCTCGGGTCCAACCGACCCGAGCGGTCGCTCACTCGCCTTCCCCCTCGTGCCACTCGACCTAACCCTAATCCTCTCCCGTCGCTGCGGCGACCCGCGTCGCCGTCGTCGTCGCCGAATTAATCCGGCCATCCCCGGCCGGCTCCGGCGGCGTGGTTGGTCGCAAAATGACCGCCGCTCGACGGCGCACCGGATCCTCCGCGTCGATCGGCCTGCGTCGCCCACACCGCTCGCCTCCAACATATACGCACGCATGGCGCACGGATTTGAGTTGCTCCATCGCACGCCGGGATTCCGGACGCGATGGCGCTACCGTGGGCACGCCGTGGTGGTCTTTGGAGCGTTCGTGCCCCGCGGCCGCTGGCCTGGCCGCGGCACAGCGCTGCCTTGGTCGGCCGTGCCGTTGTGCCGCCATGGGCACGCGGTGGTGCTTCTGCTCCAGGTGCGTTCGCCTCTCTCTCTCTCTCTCTGTCTTACTCATCTTCTTCGCCTTGCTCAGCTGCTGGCTTGCATCTCCATGTTGAGATGCTTGCCGTGGCTTGTCTTGTTCTTCTTTGTGCTTGCTGCTCTGTCTGTGCTATGTTCTTTGCGCCACTGCGTGTGCTCTTGCTGAGTTGCCTATCTTGATGTGCTTCTTGCTTGCTGCCATGGTTTGCTAGGCTGCTGCTTGCTCTTCTTACTTTGCTCTATGCACTACTTGTTATATGCCATACTCCTCTCTGTGGCCTTCCTGTGATTGCTCATGAGCATCCGGTGATGCTCATGGCCTCCTGGCTTGCTCCTATGATAACTCTTGCCACTAGGGTATCCTGTGTGTGCATAATCTTGTAAATTTACAAGAGCCAGTATTTCTGTGTGCTCTTCAGTGTGCTATACTTACATGACTAGGCTCAATTGAGCATTGTTACTGACTTGGCGGCTCCATCCCTTGATGGAGTGCTTCTGGATACAATTAAAATGCTCTATTCATTTGTCCGTGATGCAATTGTTCAATTATCTGGTTAGCTTAAGCTATGCGGGCCTTGTGATGATACTATGCTTGGGCTGTGGTGACTGTAGCAAGAGCAAGTGATGCTTTGATGGTTAATTGATCATTGTTTGCTTGTGAGCAAGTGTGTGTTTCTCTCTGTGATTCATTGGTGCTCACCAGTCTTGTTTGTGCTTCATTCGGGCTTAGCACGGTGTGTACTATTGCTGGCTTAAGCATCTGCTTGTTGCTTGCGGTGATCCAATGATTCAGCTTGCAAAGCTGCGGTGTTTTGATTTATTTGCTTAGTTCACTTATACTGTATTTGCATGAATCTTCTTGAAGTGGATAAGTGATGTGAGCTGCTTTCTGCGGTTGTGATCATCCAATTAAATGTGATAGAGCTAGATGGATGCCCACGGTGGTTGGGAACCCTAGCCCCTATTTGAACCCACTGGGTGATGATATACTGTGCATGGCTTATTAATTTGGGCTGGTTCGGTGGTTGAGGTGACCTTGACAACAATTCATTGCTTTGTTTAGGTAGCTCCCACCTTTGTTGGCTTGCTATGGCTTAGTGAATACATCCTTTGGGTAATTCTTTGTTGGATTTCCGGTGATCTTTGATGTTGACAAACAAGAATAGACACATATTGTCTATCTATCGATGGTGTGCTAGGTTTTAGGTGCTAGGTGGCTTTGGTTGAATAGATAGGATCACTTCCTTGTTGGATTGCCTTGGTTATGCCCTTGTTTTGGTATAGCCGGTGTTCCCTTGGTGATTTCCTATTGGCTTCACCCATTTTTGCTTGCACCAAGCTGACTTGGTAGCCGGATGATGATACAATGCTGGGTATTCTACCCTTACTGTGTTCTGTGATGCATTGTATGCTTATTTATGAGCAAAACTTGGTTTTGCTCGGGTTGATCTGTTTATACCTCACTCCGGCTCCTAGAAAATGGTGTGTTGGTGTAGAGGTTTTGCTTGTCTGTTGCTTTCTTGGCTTGCCCTGCTCCTCCTTGTGGCTTGTGCTTGATCTACTTCATGGTTTACTTCTCAACGGAAGCGAGTTCTTTGCTTGAGTACTGTTCTGGATGAAATTCTGGCTATGTGTTCTTGTGTTCTAAGTGTTCTTGTTTGCCAATGACTTACCAAGATGCCTGCCGATGAATGAGCTAGGGTTTGGCTCAAAAAGGTTATATATGATGCCCTCTTGCCCTCTGCTGGTCGACGGCTTGGCCTGGTCACTTTGGTGACTCTCCTGATTGTGTGTCTTTGTTGAGCATGCACACTTGCACAGTGAGCGGTGTGGCTGTGTGTGTGTGCACACGATGCTACGAACTTGGTTTGGAGATGATCGGCTCGGCGGAGCTGATCCATATCCACAATTTTCCATTTCTTTTTAAACTGCCAAGTGGCTTTGCCACTTGGCTTAATTGTGTTATTTTTGCTTTGATTTGTGCAGGGATAATGTGATGATCAAGATGAAGATCAAGATCTTCTTGAGCAAGAATTACATGATGATCAACAATGTAGTTTAGGACATTTAATTGACTTGTAATTTTCCTTTTTCTTTTTTTCTATTTCTTCAATTCTTGTGATGTGTTGTAAATTCATATATTTATTACTGAATATTGTAATGACATTGTATCATGTGTGTGATTATCAATAAAGCTCAAAGTTTTCTCTAATGAGCTTTACTTTAATATAATTGTTCATCTTATTTATTATTGATCATTTACTTAATGAATTTCCTCAATTGAATTATTTAAGTAATTATTTAATGTTTGAATTTGAAATTCAAATTCAACCTTGTTTTGAATTCAATCATGTCATAACATTTAGAATTCAATCATGTGAACTCTCCCCTCTCTTCTCGAAAACCCTAAACTAGTGAAGTGAGAAGCAAGTTTGTCGCACTCTCGAAACCCTAACCCTGTAAGGTGTCGAGAGAGAAACTTGTCCCCCTTCGATGCAGTTTTTGTTTAAAAGCGCGAAATTTCCCCAGAATTTACTATGCAATGCACATCCCTTTCTAAAATCTACCCCTTGATCGTCTCTAAACCTGGGACATTACACTTTCGCAGCGTCGTAGCAGAGTCGGAGGACACCGTCACCGACGCTGTTGTCGTCTCAGCGTCGCGAGACCTCCCGCCGTCAGCAGCTTCGCCGTTGCCGCCAGAGGTGAGCTCTCGTGCACCATGTTTCCAGGCCGCAAGTCGGCCGAGACGGCCATTGCCTGTAGGTCCCTACGGACGCGTTGGATGGCCTCCGCCTGCGAGGTGTTCGATGAAATGGGCGATCTAAAATTTGTCCCATTTCATCTGTAGATCATGGTGGACAGCGACGACGAGTACTTCTTCAAGAACTTCATCGACACGTCGTCAGATGAGGAGTACGACGACGACTTTCTCCCAGAGGCTGCGCTGATCATCCACGAGCACAATGTCTCGCAGATCCCCGTGTTCCGGGGGTCCTTGCCGGGGCGCGCGGCCGCCTTGGACCTCTAAAGAGAACGCGACCACGACCAGCTCTTCCACGACTACTTCTACCACAAGGCATTGTTCACGCCGGCCATGTTTCGCCGTCGTTTTCGGATGTCCAGACCGTTGTTCACCCGGATAGTGGATGGCGTCAAGGTCTACGACAACTACTTCTGCGCCAAAGTGGATGCAATTGGCAAGGTAGGCATCTCTTCGTACCAGAAATGCACGACAACGATTAGGATGCTCGCATATGGTGTTGCCGGTGATTTCGTAGATGAGTACACGCGCATGAGTGAGTCGACCTGCTTGGAAGCGATGTACAGGTTCTGCAGAGCAGTGATCGGTGCGTTCGGAGAACAATATTTTTGGCAACCTAATGCAGAGGACACAGCTCGTCTGTTGTCAATCAACGCTTCAAGAGGGTTTCCTGGGATGCTTGGCAGCATAGACTGCATGCACTGGGAGTGGAAGAACTGCCCCTTTGGTTGGCGGTGGGCGTACATCGGCCATTCTGAGGGGTGCACAGTGATTCTTGAAGTTGTTGCTTCACATGACACATGGATTTGGCACTCATTCTTTGTAATGGTTGGCTCGCACAATGACATCATTGTGCTGCAGCGCTCTCCGGTGTTTGATAGGCTAGCGTACGGTCAGTCCCCTGATGTGAATTTTGAGATCAATGGCCACCACTACAATAAGGGGTACTACCTTGCTGATGGTATCTATCCACCTTGGGCTACACTCGTGAAGACAATCCGGCGTCCCAACTCAGAGCAGGAGGCAAGGTTTTCCAAAGAGCAAGAGGCACCCCGGAAAGATATCGAGCGGGCGTTTGGCATCCTCCAAGCTCGTTGGGCTATCGTCATACACCCTGGTAGAGAATAGATTGAGCAAACTCTGTGGAAGGTGATGACCGCTTGTGTAATCATGCATAACATGATTGTTGAGGTAGAGCGGGATGATTCACTGTTTGATAATGAGTGGGATGGCCAGGGAGAGTTGGTTACTCCTCAAGGTGGTCTGGCATCATTCCAAGATATCCTCCATGTGCACCACGAAATTCGGGATCTAGCTGTACACAACCAACTCCAGGCTGATTAGGTGGAGCGCATGTGGCAGCATGTTGGCAATAATGCTTCAAATAACAATGAAGGAAATCCCGAAGAAAACAATGTCTATAGCATTTGTATCGTTTTTATATTTTTTTTAAATAATACTTTGTCATTGAATACGTGGACAATAAACTTATGTAATAAATCTTGAGTATTTAAACTCAGTTATATATTTTTTATGATTTTGTGTGCTTTTATAGTGAATTTAGAGAGAAATAGCAACTTCTATGGCGTCGCGACCAAAATCTGTCGCGTTGGGCGCAGCGCGCGATCAAAACGAACACGTGGATGCGGGGCTCCATCCATGTATCCGCGCAGCCACCCAAACAACCTAAAACGAACAGCATCAGCGCATCCGTTTGATCGCCGCGTTAAAGATGCCCTAACACCTGAAATCTGCGGGAGGCACATGCACCGAAGCAGATAGGCCTCGCACCAATTGCTAGGCGGGGCCGGGGCTATAGCTATTGGTCACCCGCGCTGACCGCGGGGATGCACTGGCCGCTAGCCTGGGGGCCGACGATCTTTTGACTGTACAAACGTAAGTTGCCACTTTTGATCGTTTTTGTTAGGTTGGGCATCTCCACCGTAGAGACCTAAATCGGATGCTGGGTTGTTTCGTTTGATCCGTTTGGGTTACCGCGCGGACATGTGGATATCGTCTCGTATCCGCGTGTTCGTTTGGATCGCACGGTGCGCCTAATGCGTGACCCATATAAGCCGCCATGTGGCTCTTCTTCCCTGGGCGTCCCTACGCCATGACAGGCCTCGACGGGATAGCAATGGCGGGCGGGAGAACGCGCGGAAAAGTTCCCGCGCGCGCGAAAAGGCCTAGGGCGCGGTCACGCCCAAGTTTCGCGCCAAGGACGCCAGCTATAAAAGACGGCACGCGTGGCCACGTAGACCTCACCCCGCTCTACCGCCCTCTCCCCATCTACCTTCTCCGGACACTCTCTTCCTCCATCGCCATCCGCGCACCCTGCAGAGCACGTGGGCGAAACTCTCCATCGCCGCCCGCGCTAGGTTCCCGTGGACGGTGGAGGAGGAGCGGCAGGACGCGCGGTGGGTCACCGACGACGAGGCCATCCGTTGCCTAGCCGAGAGGGCGGTGAAGAAGGCAGAGGACACGGAGCTGGTGGAGGGGGCCTACGACGGCTAGTACGAGGCCGCGGAGGAGGGGCCCAACCCCACCGCCGAGGAGGAGGGGGATGCCGTCGCGGACTCCGACGAGGAGGAGGCCGTCCACGACCGCGAGATGGCGAAGCTCAACGTCGCCATCGAGGAGCGTCTCGCCGAGCTCACGCGCGAGACGAGGGAGCACGAGGCCTCCGTCCAGTCCGGTTGCCGCCGTTTAGGCGACCTCATCGGGCGCAAGAACGAGCTCATCGCTCAGGAGTCTGCCGCCGCCTCCTCCAGATGCCCTCGCCCAACCGGCGTGCCCACGAGGAGGCTGCGGGGGTGGAGCAAGGCCGACAATAGCGGCAGCATCACCTGCTGGTGAACAAAGGAGGCCCGGGACGTCGGCCACGTCCGCCTCAAGGCACGGGACATTGTGGTACGCGCCGCCGCGCGAGCTCGAGTTGTACGGAAAGCGGATCATGATGCTGCAGGAGGAGGAGCGCGCCCGCGCCCAAGCTGCAAAGACGGACATGAGGAGGGCGGCCGCGAAGGAACGCTGGAGGAAGGCTGCAGCCGGGCCACCCAGCTGATAAAGCTGGAGTGGAATCCTCACGCGTAAAGACCGCCCGCGTCGAGTGAAATCCACGTTCGAGGTGGCGACTCAGCGGCGAGTACTGGATAGCTACGCTAGTAGTAGGTAGTATTAAGAAAAATACAATATGTCTGATTTTAATGAAAAATAAAGTTATCCCCTATAACATGGGAAGGACATGGCTAGGGGAGGACAGGGCCGGATGCGAGCGGCCAGCGCTTGATGTCCGCGGCCACGCAAACGAGGTCCAGATTTAGGCCAGGTTTGAGTTGTCACGGACATCGTGGCCATCCTTTTTAGATGGATCCACGCGGTAGGCCGCGTTTTTGTCCGATTTAACCTATCCGAATGCGCGGCCGCGGGATGCGTCGTCCCGTTGGAGATAAGAGCATCTCCACCGGCTCCCCCGATAGAGGCCCCGATAGTGTTTTGGGGGTCGGCGTGGATTTTAGGCTCGCACCGGTGCGCCCCCAATTGCGTCGGCTAGTTTTCGAGCCCAATAGAATCGCCGACAACCCCGTGCCGGCCCCTTGGCCAAGGGTGCGAATTGGACGTGCCGGCGCCTCACGGAACGTCAGAAAACGAGCGTGGGCTCCGCCTGGCAGCCAGACACACCCATTTCGCGCCTTCTACCCACTCCCGAGCCGACTCCCACCCCTCTAGATTGCCACCGTCACTGCCGCGCCCCTGCTTGCAATAGACACCGCTGCATGTCAAGGAACCGTCGTCCATCGACACGGCCACCACCCCCTCGACCGGCGGCCGCTGTTTCGACCGGAACAGAGCTCGCCGCCACCGCGGCACAACCTCCCCGCCCACAAGGTGTTCATCCGATTGCCGCGATGGACAGCGACAACGAGATGATGGTGCGGCTATTCACGGAGGAGCAGAACGCTGAGGCTGTCCGGCGGCAACAGCAGCATCTGATTATGACGAGCATGCTGCAACGTTCGCTAGCCTTTTCTTCGCCGTGCCTCGTCGCGGCGGTTCAAAGCCAGGCAAGAGGAGTAACATCAACCGGCATCATCAAGTCGGCGCAATGCTGCTTGACGCCGACTACTTCAACAATGACGCGACTCATTCGCCGAAGGAATTTCGGCGCCGATTTAGGATGAAGAAGGAGTTGTGTTCTTGAAGATTATCCACGGAATTAAGGAGTATGACAACTACTTCATTGCCAAGCAAGATTGCACAAGTTTATGGGGCTTCACCTCAATTGAGAAGTCCACTGCTGCAATGCGCTGTCTTGCATATGGAGCTCTGATACGTCTCAAACGTATCTATAATTTCTTATGTTCCATGCTAGTTTTATGACAATACCTACATGTTTTATATGCACTTTACATCATATTAAGGTATTTATTGGACTAACCTATTAACAAGATGCCACAGTGCCAGTTCTCGTTTATTATGTCCGTTTATTGCAGTAAAAGGCCCAAAAACCAAAGTGCTCGGAAAAATCCAGAAAAATCACAGAAATTCTATTTCGCCAGAAGACTCACGGAGGCAGAAGGGCCAGGCCAGAGGAGGCCCAGGGCCTCCTCCCCAGCAGCCGGCGCGGCCAGGAGGGGGGCCGCCCCACCCTATGGTGAGGGCCCCTCGGGACTCCACCGACGCTCCCCTTTCACCTATATAATCCCTCGCGACGCGAAAACCCGAGATCAATCAATCATATTCCAGAAACACTCCAGGGGCGCCGCCGCCATCGCGAAACTCCGTTTCGGGGGACAAAAGTCTCTGTTCCGGCACGCCGCCGGGACGGGGAATTGCACCGGAGTCATCTCCATCGACACCACCGCCATCTTCATCGCCGTTGCTGTCTCCCATGATGAGGAGGGAGTAGTTCTCCCCCGAGGCTGAGGGCTCTACCGGTAGCTATGTGGTTCATCTCTCTCTCCCATGTGATCTTTATGTGATCATGAGCTTTGTATCACTATTAATCTATGTGCTACTCTACTGATGTTATTAAAGTAGTCTATTCGCCCTCCATGATGTAAAGTTGACAGTGTGTGCATCATGTAGTACTTGGCGTAGGTTATGATTGTAATCTCTTGTAGATTATGGAGTTAACTATTACTATGATAATATTGATGTGATCTATTCCCCCTTTCATAGATATTGTTGACAGTGTGTATGCTATGTTAGTACTCGGTCTAAATTGCAACGGTCTATTATGCACTCTAGAGGTTACTTTAATATGAACTCCGTGAAGTTGTGGAGCTTGTTTACTCCGGCTTGAGGTGTGCTTTTATAGCCCTACACAATGAATGGTGTTCGTTATCCAACAAGAGAGTGTTTGAAGTAGCACAAGTGAAGAGAAGTTATTTATTTATGTGATCATTGTTGAGAGTGTCCACTAGTGAAAGTATGATCCCTAGGCCTTGTTTCTAAGCATTGAAACACCGTTTCCAACAAGTTCTGTTACATGTTTGCTTTCTGCCATTTTTATTTCAGATTGCAATTACTACTTACAATCATCCATATTACTTGTATTTCACTATCTCTTCGCCGAACTAGTGCACCTATACATCTGACAAGTGTATTAGGTGTGTTGGGGACACAAGAGACTTCTTGTATCTTAATTGCAGGGTTGCTTGAGAGGGGTATCTTTGACCTCTACCTCCCTGAGTTTGATAAACCTTGGGTGATTCACTTAAGGGAAACTTGCTGCTGTTCTACAAACCTCTGCTCTTGGAGGCCCAACACTGTCTACAGGAATAGAAGCGTGCGTAGACATCAAGCTCCTCCAGATACAACCAATGACTACCTACTGATGGTAGAGTCGACATGTACTGAGACTCTCTACAATTTTTGCCGAGCCGTCATAGCGGTGTTTGCTAAAGACTATTTGAGAGCTCCAGGAGAAGATGATACAGCTTGGATCCTGCAAAAAAAATACAGCAAGAGGGTTTCCTGGATGCTCGGTAGCATTGGCTGTATGCATTGTGGCTGGAAGAATTGCCCTTTTGCTTGGTAGGGATCTACAAGGGGCATACTGGTGAGTGCAGTGTCATTCTTGAGGCGGTGACAGACCAAGACGTTTGGATTTGGCATGCATTTTTTGGCATGGCAGGAACAAACAATGATATCAATGTGTTGCAGGCTGTCCGATGTTGCAGGCTAGCCGAGAAACAAGCTTCTGCCGTGAACTTTGAGGTAAACGGTCACGCATATAATAAGGGGTAATATCTAGCTGATGGTATCTACCCGACATATTTGTTTGATAGATCGTATGAATAATTTAAGTACTATTTGTTTGATTGCAACTATAATTTAATTATATTTGTGTGATTGTATGAATTATTGAATATATTATGAATAAAATGTGATTGATATGTTATTTCAAAATATTGTAAAAAGTAAAGAAAGTTTTGGGAGCCACCGGTGTGGGAACAACCTCACCAAATAGACGATGCACTGCCGATAACCCTACGGACGACTATTTAGGAGACGCCGGTGGAGAAGCTCTAAGAGCATGTCTAATGGAACCCTTAAATCTCTATACAACCGTTTTTTTACGGATTTAAGGGTCCAAATGCCATTTAGTGGAACCCCTAAACCCCTAAATCTGTAAAAAAAATTAGAGGTCGAGGCCCCAACCCGTGCTCCGACCTGTACACGTAAGGGTTGAAGGGGCCAACCCCTACCACAACCTGTACACGTTCCGCGCGAGCGCGCGAAAAGTCTTCCCCATCTCCCACCTCCTCCTCCTCCCCACCCGCACCGCCGCCACCCGCGCGACCGCGCCGCCTCCCGCACCCTCCCTCGCCGCCGGCGCGCCGTCGCGGCCTCCTCGAGCTCCCCTGCCCCCGCCCCCACCCCCGCGGCCACCCCCTCGACCTCCCCTGCCCCCGCCCCCGCCCCCACCCCACCTCCGCTGCCATGGAGCCCGCCCCCGCGTCGGCCCACACCTCCGCGGCGTCCGGCGGCTTCCTCGCCGCCACGTCAAGCTCCCCCGCCCCCGCGCCTGCCCCCTCCTCCGCCCGCTCCACCTCGAGCTCCCCCGCCTCCGCTCCCGCGGCCATCCCGAGCTCGGCGCAAGTGGCGGCCACGGTGGCGGCCACCCACGTCGGCGTGAAGCGGAGGCACGCGGGGCAGCACCTCGTCGCTCCCACCCCCGCCGTCGTCGCTCCCACCCCCGCCGTCGTCGCTCCCTCCCGCGCCGTCATCGCTCCCTCCCCCGCGCCCGTCGCCGCACCCGGCCCGGCCCCCGTCGCGGCGCCCCGTGGTCGCTGTAAGAAGCCGGTGGGCGGGCCGAAGAACGCCGCGGCCGCGAAGCGCGCGTTGGCTCCACTGTCGAGGGTACTCCTCGCTAATGCCCTCCGATAGGGGCTTAGGGTTGACGGAATCCTGCAAGCTGACACGAGACATCGGTTCACAGACAAGCGGGGAGAGCGATTTACCCAGGTTTGGGGCCCTCGATGACGTAAAACCCTTACGTCCTGCCTGTCTGTTCTTGATTATGATGATAATGGGTTACAATGGGGTGCCGAATAGTTCGACTGAGATCTCGTCGAGATGGCTATTGCTAAGGTGACCTAGCTCTAAGCTTTTGGCCGGCTAAGATTGCTAAGATTGATTGTGTCCCTCGACAGCCCCTCTCCTGACCTTTATATAGGAGGCCAGGTCTCAAGAGTCCTAACCGAGTACAACTAGGTTTACAGTAGTTTTAGATCAGATCTTTCCTTGTTTGACCGCTTCCTTGTCTTGCCCGTCAAGGAACCTTCTGGTGCACCGTCCTAGTGGCCCATCTCGCCTTCATGTGTCTTCATGGGCCTCCAATTAATCAATACAGGATAGGGCAATGTTGGTTACCCGAAGGGTAGTGCCCACGTCAGTAGCCCCCGAGTGTCTAGCCGAAGATAGTTCGGGTAGAGACTAAAATACGTCTCCTCCTGATGTTCTTCTCCTTTATCGTCCTTGTTCATCTTGAATCCGCTTCATCTTCTTCTATCGGGTGCGCGTCAGCGCTCCCGATGGGAGTAGCCCCCGAGTCTAGGTACGGATGCTTGCAATCCGTGCGTAGACTCAGGTTGTACCACTCGAATGTTCTCTTCTGCCGAAGTTTTTCGCAGGTCTTCATAGGTCATCCGACATATTTTCTTGATGCAAGGGATAATGAGTAACGTGCCCAACTTTTGTTGGTTAACTGCCGATGGCAAAACAACGTTACCCTACACAGAATCAAGTCCCCGGGCATGATCCTGGAGTGCAAAAAACTTATATCGGGTGTGCATCACGCGCTCCCGATGGGAGTAGTAGCCCCCGAGTGTCTGGGCGCGAGCGCTTGCAACCGAGTGCAGACTCAAACCTTCTTCCTTCGACTGCTCATTCTGTCGAATCTTCATTTTATCAGGTGCGCGTTAGCGCTCCCGATGGGAGTAGCCCCCGAGTCTAGGTACGGATGTCTGCAGCCGGGCGTAGACTCAAGTCCTTCATCCGATAGATTTTCTTTTTTTCCTTCGAATGCTTCAAGTTTTTTTTATGACGTCACTGTTGATGTGTAACTGATGTGGGCTGATTGACAAGACTTGACCTGACGGGCCCACCCTAGCTCTGCGCGGGCAGTTTTTAGGGCTTGACCAATGCACGCGTGGCGATCGAGGCATCTCCTCGATTTTCGCACGACGTGGGAATAATGGGCCGCCGGTTCCACTCCTTCTTCAAGCGCCACGTGTACAGTCAGATCTGCCCCACCCCCACGACATTTTGTGGAGTTATGGCCACGATTGGGCACAAATTCTTACGGGATAAATAGGGGGCCTCCTCTCTTTTTTATCTTTTACCCCGTTTACTGCTCATCTTCTCCCTGAAGCCTCCCTGTTCCTCTGCCTCTTCACCAGAAGCTCCGTTCATCATGGGCAAGAAGAAGAGCCGGCAGCACCTCGGAGGCGGTCAAAGTTAGCCGTGATTGGAACGCCTCCGCCATTCCAACCGTGACATCAACAAGCTTCGCGCTCTCGGCTTCATCTCCGCATCTGAGGGAGACATTCGTCTTCCAGGTTCGGTTACTCGCCCTAAGCCCCCAAAGGGCTTCACTGTCATGTTTGCAGTTTTCCTGTTTCGTGGCCTCTCTCTTCCGGCCCACGAATTCCTTCGTTCCCTCCTTTTCTTCTATGGGATTCAGCTCCGGCAACCGACCCCAAATTCCATCCTCCACCTCTCCATTTTTATTACCGTTTGCGAGGCCTTCCTCGGCATTGAGCCTCACTGGGGTCTTTGGAGGAAGATCTTCTATGTGAAGCGTCACAACGACAGTAATGGACCCCCCGTTGTTGGTGGCGTTGGCTTCGTCGTCAGGAAGGATGTCGACTACTTCGACTACCCAATGAAGGAATCCGTCCAAGGCTGGCGCAACAAGTGGTTCTACCTACGCGATACTGCCGTTTCTGGGCGGCGTTCAAATCTCCCCCCTTTGATGATGTCTTGGTGGCTCAGAAGAAGAAGTCTTGGCAAAACGCCCTTTCTCCCGAAGAAAAGGCGACAGCCGATGAACTGTTTGAGCAAATAGTCACCTTGAAGAATACAGGAGGTCTGACGATGTGCGGCACCGAAGAAGTTTCAGTGTTCCTACAACGTCGAGTACAGCCGCTGATGTCTCGCCCTCACCAGTTATGGCTTTATACTGGCAAAGGCGACAAGTCAAGGATCAACTCTGCCGACCTATCGGCAGATGAGCTTCGGGACGAGGTTCGTCGCCTAACATGCCTCAGTACGAAGGACACCATCGTCCTGACATCGGCTCGTCCTCCCTACGATCTCGACCACCTCCCGTCCGAGGCAATCTTACTGCCCCTTGCATGCTTTCATTCCTTTTTGCTTCGCCGTATTTTACAATTTTCTTTACTCTTTTTGATAGGCCCCAGTCGTCGTCCGATGCTATCCTCCTTCACCAGAAAGTGGTGTGGAACCGGAGGATGATGAAGATGATTCTGACGGAACTGAAGGCGCCCAGCAGGTCCTTGAAGACAGCGATGTTCAAGAGGGCGACACTGCCGAAGATGCCGCTTTTACCAGGAGCAAGCGCCGCTTGCAGATAGATGATGATTTCATCACGACGGCTGAATCTAGTCCTAGCGACCAAGATAATGATGCCGTTGAAACTCCTCCGCCGTCTCCTGTTAAAAAGAGTTCAACATGTTTCTTCGTGGACGAAGATGATCTGGAGCTGTGAGCATCTATACTCTTTTTTCTTGATTTATTTCTTGTCATCCTGCATGCTAACTGTGCACTTTACTTAAGTAGCTCTGATGATGACCATGTTCCTCTCGCAAAGAGGGCCAAGTTAGTCTCTGAGAGAGCAGCATCGGCTAAGGAGTCAGATCCTTCTCCCGCCAAGTCAACGCCTCCTACCAGGACGACTGTAGAGAAAATTCCGGTGTCGAAGGTTGTTCCTCCCGGTGATCCCCCTGCTTCGTTGGCTTCTCGTGACCACGTAAGTTTTTATGTTGCCTTGTTTTGCTAAATTTCTCTTTTTATCGACTGAATCTCCCTTCTTCCTTGCCGCAACCGATTTATGCCACAGTCGACGCTGTGGCAGATTTTGCTGAGCAGTTTACCCGACTGGAGGCTGAAAACGCCCAGCTTCGGAAGAGCGTCAAGACCTCGGCTGATCAGGTGTTAGAAGCCAACAGGTTTGCTTCCGACGCCAAGAACGAAAATGCCTCGCTGAAGAGAGAGCTGTCGAAGCTGAGGCAACAAATGAAGGACGAACAAGAAGCCAGGCGAGCGGCAGCGATCGCAGTCGATAAGAAGGAAGGCGTCCTCCGCGAATCCGTCAAGGATTTATTAGGTGAAAACCCACGGTATCCCGCTTTTTATATTGGTGATTATTTATTGGT
>NC_061510.1:268466933-268556725 GCF_022539505.1 Lolium rigidum | reverse complement strand
ATCACTCACGTAAATTGGCAGATTTTTTCTGAGTTACCTACTGAGAGAATCTTACCCAATTCGTGACAGCAAGAAATACTGTTTCTACGCGGTAATCCAAATCTAGCATCACCCTTCTATTAGAGACTTCACTTGGCACAACATTGCAATAAAATAAAGATAAGGACAGGTTGCTACGGTAGTAACAACTTCCAAAACACAACAAAACAGTAGAAAAATAAACACATGGGTTATCTCCCAAGAAGTTCTTTCTTTATAGCCATTAAGATGGGCTCGGCGATTTTAATGATGCACTCGCAAGAAATAAGAGTTGAAGCAAAGAGAGCATCAAGAAGCAAATTCAAAACACATTTAAGTCTAACCCACTTCCTATGCATAGGAATCTTGTACACAAATAAATTCATGAAGAACAAAGTGACAAGCATTGGAAGATAAAACAAGAGTAACTTCAAAATTTTCAGCATATAGAGAGGTGTTTTAGTACCATGCAAATTTCTACAACCATATTTTCCTCTCTCATAATAATTTTCAGTAGCTTCATGAATAAACTCAACAATATAACTATCACATAAAGCATGCTTTTCATGATCCATAAACACATAATTTTTATCAAACTCAAACATAATGCGATCAAAACTTTCAAACCCACTTTTATCAATAATATAACAAGATGATTGATCAATCTCAAAAGATATGAGACTCCTAGATAAAGTCAAGAACTCTCCAATCCCATTTTCATTAGTAGTACAATTAATAGTATCAAGTAACATAGGACCATCATCTAGAGATTTATCATAAACATTTTCCAAACAAAACTCTTTAGTACCATGCATTTCGACATCAGGCACAAACAAAGCATTATCATAAGATTTATAAAAGTAGCATGGATTATCATAGATAACAGTAGCATAATTATTCTCACAAGTTTTACTCATAGGGAATATTTCAAGAGAATCCACGAGAACATAACATTCATCCTCCTTTGGTAAGCATGGAGGACAATCAAATAGTGTAAGAGATAAAGAGTTACTCTCATTAGAAGGTTGGCATGGGTAGCTAATCCATTCTTCCTCCTTTTGTTCATCACTCTCCTCTTCTTTTTCATCCAATGAGATTTCAGGTTCATCAATTTCCTCCTCTACTGGTTCCTGCAAATTGTGAGTGCATTCTTGTGCATTAATGAGTCTCTCTTTATAATCAATGATATAAGGATTATCACTGTAGCTTTCTATGAAAAAATTAAGGATAGAAGAGACATAATCTTTAAGGTCCTTACAAACAACACAAGTTTCATAATTTTTAGCAATGAAGAATTCTATCTCAGAAGCTCCCATAAACAAAACAAATTGTCCTACTTCTTCGAACCCAAAATGAATATAACTATTCCAATTATAGTTCTTAATTAAAACTTCCTCACTAAAGCCACATTGAAATTTCAGATGTTTAGTATCCTGTTTAGAGCAACAGTTTATATCATGGCGTTTAAGCAAGATTTTAGCAATTGTATTCAATTTTTCTATCACAGCACTCATAACTTTACCCGTTCTTGATTCTCTATAATTATTATATAATTCAATAAGGACAGGGTGTTTCTACACCCGGGTGCATATGCACCCTTTATATGAAATGCATATTAAATATATTTTAAAAAATTATAAAAATACAAATAAAAATTCCCCGTGTATATCTTGACATGTTACACGCTTACAAAGTTGTTTCAGCAAAAACCGATATGTTTCGTGCCTTGTGCAAAAAAGACAAATCTTTGGTGCTAAAATAGTCTATTTTTTGAGGCATTATTTGTCTTTTTTACATAGGGTACAATTTTTATGGTTTTCTATGAAACTTTAAGTGCACACATAAAACATGTCCCTCTACATGCTAAATTTTTTTCCTAAATTTTTTACGGTTTGTAATATGTTTTATACGTACCGGGTGCATATGCACCCGGGATCAGATTTGGTTTTCCGATTCAATAAGCTCCAAATAGGTTGTGGGTTCTCCCATAACAACAGTTTTTAATTTTTCGGTTTTTCAAAATTTTATGGATTTTCGGGTATATAGAGAAAATAAAACAAGACAAAAATAAACTAGGCAAAAGTAAACTAAGCAAAACAAAATAAAATAAAACAGAGAGACAGGTAGAGTGTACTCCCCAGGTGAACTTATGAGTAGAGCTATGCCTCCCCGACAACGGCGCCAAAAAATAGTCTTGATAACCCACAAGTATAGGGGATCGCAACGGTCTTCGAGGGAAGTAAGACCAAAATTTATTGATTCGACACAAGGGGAGGTAAAGAATACTTATAAGCCTTAACAACCGAGTTGTCAATTCAGTTGCACATGGAAAAGCACTAGTAACGGGGGTGATGTGAAAGTAGCGGTGATATGAGAGCAATAGTAACATGTAACGTGTAACTCACACGTTCGTTTGAACCCCAAGAGGAAGGTATGATGCCGCACGGCAGCAAGTTTTCCCTCGGAAAGAAACCAAGGTTTATCGAACCAGGAGGAGCCAAGAAGCACGTTGAAGGTTGATGGCGGCGGGATGTAGTGCGGCGCAACACCGAGGATTCGGCGCCAACGTGGAACCTGCACAACACAACCAAAGTACTTTGCCCCAACGAAACAGTGAGGTTGTCAATCTCACTGGCTTGCTGTAACAAAGGATTAACCGTATTGTGTGGAAGATGATTGTTTGCGAGAGAAAACGGTAAAAACAAGTATTACGACGATTTGTATTTCGAGTATAAAAGAATGGACCGGGGTCCACGATTCACTAGAGGTGTCTCTCCCATAAGATAAAAGCATGTTGGGTGAACAAATTACAGTCGGGCAATTGACAAATAGAGAGGGCATAACAATGCACATACATGTCATGATAAGTATGGTGAGATTTAATTGGGCATTACGACAAAGTACATAGACCGCCATCCAGCTGCATCTATGCCTAAAAAGTCCACCTTCGAAGTTATCATCCGAACCCCTTCCAGTATTAAGTTGCAAACAACGAGACAATTGCATTAAGTATTGCGCGTAATGTAATCAACAACTACATCCTCGGACATAGCATCAATGTTTTATCCCTAGTGGCAACGGCACATCCATAACCTTAGGGTTTCAGTCACTCCCAGATTCACTGGAGACATGAACCCACTATCGAGCATAAATACTCCCTCTTGGAGTTACTAGCATCAACTTGGCCGAGCCTCTACTAATAACGGAGAGCATGCAAGATCATAAACAACACATAGGTAATAACTTGATAATTAACATAACATGGTATTCTCTATCCATCGGATCCCGACAAACACAACATATAGCATTACGGATAGATGATCTTGATCATGTTAGGCAGCTCACAAGATCCAACAATGAAGCACAATGAGGAGAAGACAACCATCTAGCTACTGCTATGGACCCATAGTCCAGGGGTGAACTACTCACTCATCACTCCGAGGAGCGACCATGGCGGTGAAGAGTCCTCCGGGAGATGAATCCCCTCTCCGGCGGGGTGCCGGAGGAGATCTCCGAAGTCCCCGAGATGGGATTGGCGGCGGCGGCGTCTCGGAAGGTTTTCCGTATCGTGGTTCTTCGTCTCGGGGTTTTCGCGATGGAGGCTTTAAGTAGGCGGAAGGGCAACGTAGGGGGTCGCACGAGGGCCCCACACCACAGGTCGGCGCGGCCGGGGCACGGGCCGCGCCGCCCTATGGTGGCGGCTCCTCGTGGCCCCACTTCGACTCCTCTTCGGTCTTACGGAAGCTTCGTGGCAAAATAGGACCACGGGTTTTGATTTCGTCCAATTCCGAGAATATTTCGTTACTAGGATTTACGAAACCAAAAACAGCGAAAACGACGAAGCGGCTCTTCGGCATCTTGTTAATAGGTTAGTTCCGGAAAATGCACGAATATGACATAAAGTGTGCATAAAACATGTAGATATCATCAATAATGTGGCATGGAACATAAGAAATTATCGATACGTCGGAGACGTATCAGCATCCCCAAGCTTAGTTACTGCTCGTCCGAGCGAGGTAAAACGATAACAAAGATAATTTACGAAGTGACATGCCATCATAACCTTGATCATACTATTTGTAAACATATGTAATGAATGCAGCGATCAAAACAATGGTAATGACATGAGTAAACAAGTGAATCATAAAGCAAAGACTTTTCATGAATAGTACTTCAAGACAAGCATCAATAAGTCTTGCATAAGAGTTAACTCATAAAGCAATAAATCAAAGTAAAGGTATTGAAACAACACAAAGGAAGATTAAGTTTCAGCGGTTGCTTTCAACTTGTAACATGTATATCTCATGGATAATTGTCAACATAGAGTAATATAACAAGTGCAATATGCAAGTATGTAGGAATCAATGCACGAGTTCACACAAGTGTTTGCTTCTTGAGGTGGAGAGAAATAGGTGAGCCGACTCAACATAAAAGTAAAAAGAATGGTCCTTCAAAGAGAAAAGCATCGATTGCTATATTTGTGCTAGAGCTTTTATTTTGAAAACATGAAACAATTTTGTCAACGGTAGTAATAAAGCATATGAGTTATGAAAATTATATCTTACAAGTTGCAAGCCTCATGCATAGTATACTAATAGTGCCCGCACCTTGTCCTAATTAGCTTGGACTACTGGATCATTGCAATACACATGTTTTAACCAAGTGTCACAATGGGGTACCTCCATGCCGCCTGTACAAAGGTCTAAGGAGAAAGCTCGCATTTTGGATTTCTCGCTTTTGATTATTCTCAACTTAGACATCCATACCGGGACAACATGGACAACAGATAATGGACTCCTCTTTAATGCATAAGCATGTGGCAACAATTATTATTCTCATATGAGATCGAGGATATATGTCCAAAAGCTGAAACTTCCACCATGAATCATGGCTTTAGTTAGCGGCCCAATGTTCTTCTCTAACAATATGCATGCTCCAACCATTAAGGTGGTAGATCTCTCTTACTTCGGACAAGACGGACATGCATAGCAACTCACATGATATTCAACAAAGAATAGTTGATGGCGTCCCAGAAGCATGGTTATCGCACAACAAGCAACTTAATAAGAGATAAAGTGCATAAGTACATATTCAATACCACAATAGTTTTAAGCTATTTGTCCCATGAGCTATATATTGTAAAGGTGAATGATGGAATTTTAAAGGTAGCACTCAAGCAATTTACTTTGGAATGGCGGATAAATACCATGTAGTAGGTAGGTATGGTGGACACAAATGGCATAGTGGTTGGCTCAAGGATTTTGGATGCATGAGAAGTATTCCCTCTCGATACAAGGTTTAGGCTAGCAAGGTTATTTGAAACAAACACAAGGATGAACGGTGCAGCAAAACTCACATAAAAGACATATTGTAAACATTATAAGACTCTACACCGTCTTCCTTGTTGTTCAAAACTCAATACTAGATGTTATCTAGACTCTAGAGAAACCAAATATGCAAACCAAATTAGCAAGCTCTAAGTGTTTCTTCATTAATGGGTGCAAAGTATATGATGCAAGAGCTTAAACATGAGCACAACAATTGCCAAGTATCAAATTATCCAAGACATTTTAGAATTACTACATGTAGTATTTTCCAATTCCAACCATATAACAATTTAACGAAGAAGAAACTTCGCCATGAATACTATGAGTAGAGCCTAAGGACATACTTGTCCATATGCTACAGCGGAGCGTGTCTCTCTCCCACAAAGTGAATGCTAGGATCCATTTTATTCAAACAAAACAAAAAACAAAAACAAACCGACGCTCCAAGCAAAGTGCATAAGATGTGACGGAATAAAAATATAGTTTCGGGGGAGGAACCCGATAATGTTGTCGATGAAGAAGGGGATGCCTTGGGCATCCCCAAGCTTAGACGCTTGAGTCTTCTTAGAATATGCAGGGGTGAACCACCGGGGCATCCCCAAGCTTAGAGTTTTCACTCTCCTTGATCATATTGCATCATACTCCTCTCTTGATCCTTGAAAACTTCCTCCACACCAAACTCGAAACAACTCATTAGAGGGTTAGTGCACAATAAAAATTAACATGTTCAGAGGTGACACAATCATTCTTAACACTTCTGGACATTGCATAAAGCTACTTGGACATTAATGGATCAAAGAAATTCATCCAACATAGCAAAAGAGGCAATGCGAAATAAAAGGCAGAATCTGTCAAAACAGAACAGTACGTAAAGATGGATTTTATTAGGGCACCACACTTGCTCAAATGAAAATTCCCAAATTGAATGAAATTTGCGTACATATCCGAGGATCACTCATGTAAATTGGCTTAATTTTTTGAGTTACCTACAGAGAATTAGACCCAGATTCGTGACGACAAAGAAATCTGTTTCTGCGCGAGTAATCCAAATCTAGTATTTACTTTACTATCAAAGACTTTACTTGGCACAACAAAACATAAAACTAAGATAAGGAGAGGTTGCTACAGTAGTAAACAACTTCCAAGACTCAAATATAAAACAAAAATACTGTAGTAAAAACATAGGTTGTCTCCCATAAGCGCTTTTCTTTAACGCCTTTCAGCTAGGCGCAGAAAGTGTAACTCAAGTAACATCAAGAGATGAAGCATCTACAGCGGGGTTTGGAGTTTTCTCAACCATGCATAGTATATTGGATACATAAGTTTCAGCGTCTCCCTTTTCATTAGTCTTGGGCTTGCTACTCTCATCGAACAAATTTTCAGGAACAAGCCAAGCATAGTTATTTTCTAGTGCATCATTCATAGCTAGGAGTTTACATGGTATTGGTGCTTTGATCTCCCCACCATCATTAATGTTATTAGTGTACCTTATTCTATCCATATCCATTTTTTCAAGGAGACCAACAAAATTAGTATGAGAACCAAGCATATTAAATTTAGCAAAGACCTTTCTAGCCTCTCTTGCTAGACCACCAAATTCTCTAAGAAGGGTTTCTAAAATAAAATCTTTCTTTTCCCCCTCTTCCATATCACCGAGTGTAAGAAACATGTGTTGGATTATAGGATTGAGATTAACAAATTTAGTTTCCAACATGCGAACTAAAGCAGCAGCAGCAATTTCATAAGTAGGAGCAAGTTCTACCAAGTGTCTATCTTCAAAATCTTCAATGGTACTAACATGATTGAAAAATTCTTCTATATTGTTTCTCCCAATTATAGACCCGCGTCCTACCGGTATGTCTTTTGTGGTAAAATTAAAAGGAAACATGATGAATCAAGTAAAGTAAATGCAAGTAACTAATTTTTTTGTGTTTTTGATATAGCAAACAAGACAAGTAAATAAAGTAAAGCTAGCAACTAATTTTTTTGTGTTTTGATATAATGCAGCAAACAAAGTAGTAAATAAAATAAAGCAAGACAAAAACAAAGTAAAGAGATTGGGAAGTGGAGACTCCCCTTGCGGCGTGTCTTGATCTCCCCGGCAACGGCGCCGGAAAAAGAGCTTGATGGCGTGTAACTCACACGTTCGTTGGGAACCCCAAGAGGAAGGTATGATGCGCACAGCAGCAAGTTTTCCCTCGAGAAAGAAACCAAGGTTTATCGAACCGGGAGGAGCCAAGAAGCACGTTGAAGGTTGATGGCGGCGGGATGTAGTGCGGCGCAACACCGGGGATTCGGCGCCAACGTGGAGCCTGCACAACACAACCAAAGTACTTTGCCCCAACGAAACGAGTGAGGTTGTCAATCTCACCGGCTTGCTGTAACAAAGGATTAACCGTATTGTGTGGAAGATGATTGTTTGCAGAGAAAACAGTAAAAACAAGTATTGCGAGCAGATTTGTATTTCGGTATAAAAGAATGGACCGGGGTCCACAGTTCACTAGAGGTGTCTCTCCCATAAGATAAAAGCATGTTGGGTGAACAAATTACGGTCGGGCAATTGACAAATAGAGAGGGCATAACAATGCACATACATGTCATGATAAGTACAGTGAGATTTAATTGGGCATTACGACAAAGTACATAGACCGCCATCCAACTGCATCTATGCCTAAAAAGTCCACCTTCAGGTTATCATTCGAACCCCTTCCAGTATTAAGTTGCAAACAACAGACAATTGCAATAAGTATTGCGCGTAATGTAATCAACAACTACATCCTCGGACATAGCATCAATGTTTTATCCCTAGTGGCAACAGCACATCCATAACCTTAGGGGTTTCTGTCACTCCCCCAGATTCACGGAGACATGAACCCACTATCGAGCATAAATACTCCCTCTTGGAGTTACTAGCATCAACTTGGCCGAGCCTCTACTAATAACGGAGAGCATGCAAGATCATAAACAACACATAGGTAATAACTTGATAATTAACATAACATGGTATTCTCTATCCATCGGATCCCGACAAACACAACATATAGCATTACGGATAGATGATCTTGATCATGTTAGGCAGCTCACAAGATCCAACAATGAAGCACAATGAGGAGAAGACAACCATCTAGCTACTGCTATGGACCCATAGTCCGGGGTGAACTACTCACTCATCACTCCGGAGGCGACCATGGCGGTGAAGAGTCCTCCGGGAGATGAATCCCCTCTCCGGTAGGGTGCCGGAGGAGATCTCCAGAATCCCCCGAGATGGGATTGGCGGCGGCGGCGTCTCTGGAAGGTTTTCCGTATCGTGGTTCTTCGTCTCGGGGTTTTCGCGACGGAGGCTTTAAGTAGGCGGAAGGGCAACGTGGGGGGCCACACGAGGGCCCCACACCACAGGTCGGCGCGGCCAGGGCCTAGGCCGCGCCGCCCTATGGTGGCGGCTCCTCGTGGCCCCACTTCGACTCCTCTTCGGTCTTTTGGAAGCTTCGTGGCAAAATAGGACCCTGGGTTTTGATTTCGTCCAATTCCGAGAATATTTCGTTACTAGGATTTCTGAAACCAAAAACAGCAGAAAACAACAACTGGCTCTTCGGCATCTTGTTAATAGGTTAGTTCCAGAAAATGCACAAATATGACATAAAGTGTGCATTAAACATGTAGATATCATCAATAATGTGGCATGGAACATAAGAAATTATCGATACGTCGGAGACGTATCACCGACGTCTTTTCTTTTATCGATCGTTGAGTGATCACTTCGTAAAACACTCCGTCTGGGATGGGGGAGCATGTGGACCCGATGTTTGCCAAAGTGTCGGCTTCCTCATTACTGGCTCTGCCGATATGTTTGAGCTCGCATGCTTCGAATTTAGCTTCCATATTCTGATACTGCCGCTGGTAGGCGATCATATTGTCGCTGACTGCGTCGCATAGGTTCATCGACTGCTGCACCACCAAGTTTGAGTCTCCGTAGATCTCTAGACGAGTAGCACCACACGCCTTTGCCATTTTCATTTCGTGCAACAGCGCTTCGTATTCTGCTTCGTTGTTTGTCGGCAGAGAGAAATTCATACGCGAGTATATACTTCATCTTATCTCCTCGCGGTGATATCAGCACCACTCCTGCTCCTGCACCTCGTACTCCGTTTTGACCCATCGAAGTACATTATCCATGACCACGACATGTCGGATGCTACGCGGCGTCTGTGATTGGATCCAATCTGCCACGAAATCTGGGAGGATTTGGGATTTTATCGCCGTTCGATTAACGTAAGTTATGTCATGTGGCGCTAGTTCGATAGCCCATTGGGATACTCGACCCGTGGCTTCCGGATTGGTCATTATGCTCTTTGAGGGTGCTTCGCTTACAACTTTAATCGGGTGCTCCGTGAAGTAGTGCTGCAACTTGCGAGCCGACCGCCATACCGCATACGCCGGCTTACGGTGATGGGGATACCTCGCCTTGCGAGGAGTGAGCACTTCGCCGAGGTAATAAACGGGCCTCTGCACACCATGAACTCTCCCTGCTTCCTCTCGTTCGATGACTAAAACGCTGCTGAAGACTTGTGCTTTGTTGCAGCTATGTACATGAGCAACGTCTCCTTCTCGCGTGGAGTCACGAGCACCTGGGAGGTCGATAAGATTTTCTTCAAGTTGTCGAAGGATTCCTGTGCCTCCTTTGTCCACTCGAATTTTTCCGACTTTTTCTTCAGGTTGTAGAAGGGCAAAGCTTTCTCCCCTAGCTTTGCAATGAACCTCGCTGAGTGCTTGCTAGCCGGCTCGCCAACTGCTGCACTTGGTGCGGATTCTTTGGCGGCTCCATATCAAGAATAGCTTTGATCTTTGAGGGATTGGCTTCGATTCCTCTGGCTGATATGAAGTACCCAAGTACTTGTCCTCCCGGCACTCCGAAGAAGCATTTTTGGGATTCAACTTGATTTTGTATCTGTCCAGATTGTCGAAGGTTTCCCGTAAGTCATCGATGAGTGTGGCTGCGTGCTTCGTTTTCACCACGATGTCGTCGATGTAAACTTCAATATTTCTTCCAATCTGCTCCGCGAGGCAAGCTTGCATGCGGCGTTGGTAAGTAGCTCCTGCATTTTTCAACCCGAAGGTCATGACGTTGTAGCAGAAAACGCCGTGCGGAGTGATGAACGCGGTTAGCTCCTGGTCTTCCTTCTTCAGCTTAATCTGATTGTACCCGGAGTATGCATCGAGGAAAGAGAGACGGTCGCACCCGGCCGTGGAGTCGACTATCTGGTCTATTCGAGGCAATGGGAAATGATCTTTCGGGCAGTGCTTGTTAAGGCTGGTGTAATCGATGCACATGCGGAGGGTGGTTGTGTCCTTCTTTGGTACCATGACGGGATTGGCCACCCACTCAGATTCCTTAAGCTCCCGAATGAATCCTGCCTTGCGGAGCCGATTAACTTCTTCGCCAATTGCTCTTCTCTTTGGTTCAGAAAATCGTCGCATTGATTGCTGCACTGGTTTGGCTGTCGGGTCAACATTTAGGGCGTGCTCAGCGAGTTCCCTGGGGATACCTGGCATGTCGGATGGTTCCCAGGCAAATATCTCCCAGCGCTCACGGAGGAACTCGATGAGCGCGCTTTCCTATGCGTCAGTGAGGTCAGCCGAAGTATTGACCGTCTTCTTCGGATCAGTAGGGTGCACCTGCAGCTTCTAGTTTCCTTTGCAGCATCGAACTCACCGGACCTTACATTTCGATTGTCGGCTGGTCTGTGACGGTATCGATCGCGTTGAGTTCTTCCTTGGCTCCAAACTTCGAAGCGATCTTCTGGAATTCCCTGTCGCAGTTGTCTGATCGAGCGAAGCTGCCGTGAACGGTTATTGGGGTCCCGTTGTTGCCTGGCATCTTCAGTTTCAAGTATGCATAATGAGGCACGGCCATGAATCTAGCAAACGCAGGCCTGCCGAGGATGGCGTGGTACTGAGATTCCCAGTCGACTACCTCGAACTCGATCTTTTCTTTCCTGAAATTACTGGGCGTGCCGAAGACTACGTCCAATGATGTTTTGCCTAGCGAGTAAGCGGGTCGAGTCGGTATAATGCCGTGGAACCCTGTGTCAGATTCTCTTAGCATGTCGACTGTTAAACCCATTGCTCTCATTGTGCTGGCAAATAGCAGGTTCAAGCCGCTTCCTCCATCCATGAATACTTTGCCCATACTGTACCCTCCAATATGTGCTTCAAGGACAAGGGCCGCGTGACCGGGTCTTGGGACAGCTTTCGGGTGATCTGCCCTGCTAAAAGTGATGCTTTGTTCTGACCAGTCAATGAAATCCGGCGTATCAACCATGGCGACTTCCGCATATTTCACTTCTCGGGAGAACTTCTTGATTTCTCTCTTCGAAAAGCTGGTTTTATGGATCATGCTGATTTGTCCACGTAGTGCTGGGAATACTTCGGCTGGTACATATTCATCTTTTTTCCATTGGCTCGTATGGTTCTGGTACATACGGTTCTGGCGGATGGTCGTAGGACCTCGCCTTCTCCTCCATCATGTGAACTCTTGATATAGCTTCGGCTCTAAGATCATCACGAACTCGTCGAATCTCTAGGAAGTGTCGGCAGTTCCTCAACAAATGACTAGACTTCTCCCGACCATCCTTTGGATCGAAGTATGAGTGGAGGTAACATGGCGCCTCGAGTTGCTCAGTAGCCGAAAGATACGGAGAACGGGTGCGGCCCCTGATTGCCGATGTGTCGTGGCATCCTTGCTCGAACTGTCGAGGATGAACTGCTGTTCTGCCTTCCTCCTCACGGTGTGAGCTTCTTCGTCTCTTTCTTTGTCCAGCCGTGGTGTCGAGATTCCCTCGGTCTCTCCCTTGTATGCTTCTGGGCGAAATTTTTAGGGTTGTCGCTGAAGGGACACCCTCCGGAGGTACGGCCTTTGAATCGGACGCACCGGCCCTAGGGAGGCGAAGGAAACCTCCGGAATCGATGACGAAGTGGACGCCACCGAAGATAGCCTCCGCGTCATGAGATGATGCCATAGAGTTTGGGTGAAGTACTTCGCGGCGCGGCACGAACTCGAAGGACCCGCAGCGGATCGGATCTGTTGACTCTGCTGGCGTTGGTGATTCGAGTAAGAACGCCGCGGACGTGGCTCGGTACTGCCGATGACTTGCCTTGTGCCGACAGGCTTCCCACAGATGGCGCCAATTGTCGAGGGTACTCCTCGCCAATGCCCTCCGATAGGGGCTTAGGGTTGACGGAATCCTGCAAGCTGACACGAGACATCGGTTCACAGACAAGCGGGGAGAGCGGTTCGGGGCCCTCGATGAGGTAAAACCCTTACGTCCTGCCTGTCTGTTCTTGATTATGATGATAATGGGTTACAATGGGGTGCCGAATAGTTCGACTGAGATCTCGTCGAGATGGCTATTGCTAAGGTGACCTAGCTCTAAGCTTTTGCCGGCTAAGATTGCTAAGATTGATTGTGTCCCTCGGCAGCCCCTCTCCTGACCTTTATATAGGAGGCCAGGTCTCAAGAGTCCTAACCGAGTACAACTAGGTTTACAGTAGTTTTAGATCCAATCTTTCCTTGTTCGACCGCTTCCTTGTCTTGCCCGTCAAGGAACCTTCTGGTGCACCGTACTAGTGGCCCATCTCGCCTTCAGGTGTCTTCATGGGCCTCCAATTAATCAATACATGATAGGGCAATGTTGGTTACCCGAAGGGTAGTGCCCACGTCATCCACCCACGTTCGGGAAGAAGGTGGTCTCCCGGAAGAAGGCCGCGCCGACGCCTCCAACCTCCGAGCCCGTCGTGCACGACGTGTTCGAGAAAATCCCCGAAGGGACGTCATACATGGATCTTCTCCAAGATACCGAGGTAGACATTGGGGCTCCTCCTCTCGACCCCTTTGAGTTTGGTGATGACTTGCATGGTGAGGAGGAGGAGGTGGGAGAAGGAGAATAAGAGGAGGACGAGTTGACCGAGATTGGTGTGGAGGCCTTCGCCGCCGGCGGCCGTCGCAAGGCATCAAACTATAGTGAGGCCGAGGATATCATCTTGGTTCGGGCTTGGGCCTCGGTGGGGATGGATGCTTGCACCGGTACCGACAAAACCGGCAAAAGGTATTGGCAACGTATAGAGGACGCCTATTGCAAGATGAAGCCGAAGACCGGTGGGTTCGCTCCTCGTACATTCCGGTCGCTTCAAGGCCGGTGGGAGTTGATGAAGCCCTCATGTGCTCGTTGGAGTGCGGCAATGTCAAATGTGATTGATGCACCCCCTAGTGGTACCGTGGAGAGTGACTATGTGAGTATATATGCATGTTTTTACATCTACTTTGCTATGCACCTACAATGCTATATGTGTGTATATTATGCCATTTGTGTCTTTGTAGGAGGACATTGCCGAGAAGAGGTACATGCAAATGGCCGGTTCCAAGGGCAAGCAATTTCCTTGGAAGCATGTTTGGAAGCATCTTAAGGATTTTGAGAAGTGGAAGTTGAGGGATCAAGAGACCGCACCCAAAAAGGCGGCAATGGAGAGTATGGATGATAGTGACGAGGAAGAAAGGAACGCCGACAAGCCCGAGGGAACCAAGAAGGCAAAGCTTAGGAAGAAGATGGAAGGAGATGTGTCAAGCATTAGGGAGAATATGGAGACTATGATGAAGGCAAGGGAGACATTGACATTGAAGACATTGGAGATAAAGCTTCTTATCACCGACAAGAAGAAAGAGGTGAAGCTTGCACAAGTTGAAGCAAGGCGTGAAGAAGCCAAGCGCAAGGCCGAAGAAAGGGCTCGCAAGGCCGACTTGGAGGAGAGGATGCTTGCAATGAAAGAAGCAAAGGCATGGAAAGAACTCATGTTGGAAGAGAAGGAGCACATGATGATGTCCAAAAAGGACATGGATGAAGACCAATTGAGGTGGTGGAAGGACTACAAGGAGGACATCGCGGCGAGGAAGAGGATGGTCCGTAGTGCCTCCTCTTCTCTTCGAGGTGACACTCCGATGAGTGGTTGTGGTGATGGCGGTGTGGAGGACTCCACCACCGGCGCCTATGAAGGTGCTTGATGGCGCCATGGTGGAAGAGGAGGAGGAGATGGCGCCGTGTTGCATTTTTTGGTGATGGTGCCGATGAGAGGGGGGAGATGATGATTTTGTGATGTAAACTATTAAACCATGCATTTATAGTCTTCATTTCCTAGTTTGTTTGGAAGACAATTGTGATGAATTGTGATGATATTTGTGTTTATGTGCAATGATATTATGATGAGAGTTTGAGGGTTTGAGGGTTGAGGCAAATAGTGGAACCATCAAACCCTTAAATTTTAAGAGTTTGAGGGTTCCACTATTTGCCTCAGTCCTTAAAATTTAAGTGTTTAAGGGTTCCACTAAATGCCTCCTGTTTTTCACACCTTCAACTCCTCCAATTTTGTCAATTCTCGACCCTTATAGCTATAAAGGTTTAAAGGTTCCATTAGACATGCTCTAAGTACCTTCTAAATGCCCGAGTGTGTTCGAAGGTGTCCAATTTGTGTCCGGGCGTGAGTGTGTCCGGGCACGATCTCGACCCTCTGACCGGAGATGATCTTTCAGTTTTGAACCCAACCCCAAGCATCAGAGTGATCTGCATGTGGCTGATAACTGCACGTGTGTAAGACCTGGGACGTTGACTCCGGTACGCAGAGCAGGTGATGAGCAGTACAGATGGATATGCACAGCGGGACGCCCCGGAAGGCTCGTTACAAGGAGCAACGTGTCTTCCTTGGCCACGATATGTTATACGAAAGCTCTCCACGTAGAGAAAGCCAGAATATTCCCACCAACCTTCATCAGAACAATATACTATCCATTTATACATAATATTCTTGTCAATTAGCCCGGCCGGTCGCCCAAAATGCTGGAGCTTCAGGAAAGGAAAACAACACGTGTGATTTCAGCAGCACACTATTGTCCAAGGAGGTGCTTCCAGGCAGGACTACAGTGATCTGTCAGACAAGAGAGCTCTAGAAAGCGCAACGTGCACCATATCATTCCAAAATAATGCTGAAATCCGTGCCTTTTCTTCCGTATCTTATTTGCATGGGGACAAATAAGTAAGCCAGCAATTGCACTACGGAAAAGGAGCAACTGAACGAAAGAACCAAACCAGCAAAGTCGCATACGTGTATCTTTATTTGCTTATGTTATTCAGAAAATAACCAAAAGGTCACGCACTGGGACTAGCTAAACAACGGATCTGCATTCACCTAATGCCCATCTATACCCTTCTCCCGGCCAAAAAAATATATCCCATGTAACCCACTAGGCATTGCACGAAAGCAACGCCACCTCACTGCCGAATACTTCAGGGCTCCAACACGAAGCAAAAGCACTCAGAAATGCCATTTCACGAGCAATGATATTGCTGAATTCTTAATTGTAAAGGTAAGACACGCTGATTAGTACGTATATCCCTTACTGTCCTGTAGAGGCATAGGGCCAATACCATAAACATGTCTTGTCCTGAACTACATGCGCCTTTCCTGCTGGATCCAGCCATTAAAACAGCATTATCATTTTTCGTTTTACCTGCTAGGTTCAACCAAATTCTTGAACAAGAAAACGGCACACATATGGTGGAAGAAATAGAGGAAGAGGATTGGTATTTTTCAAAACTTAATAGAAGGAAGTAAGCCTCAAATGGAGGTTAAGATGAATGTGCTACACAAGCCCATGTCTTAAGAGATTTTAATTATTGAAGTGCAACAATTGCATTCTTGCGACTAACTTGAAAACTACTATGCCCGCAAAAGAAAATAAATGTAATTATGAATATATGTCAGAGTAATATTTTTAAAATTGATCTAGGCTAAGTTTACTATGTGTGCTATAATAATTTTATCCTAGGTGAGCAAGATAATTAATATAGTTACTCATATGATATAAGTGTGTAACATAACCAATCGTTTGGTATATAAAAGATCATGCTGATAGCACACATTAAAATATCAAACTTTATCGAGATGTCACCATTTAGATATTTTGGACGGATATATATATATATACCTCCACTTTTTAATATACATGAGATACCCATTTTACAAGATGTGAGGTTGTGACCTTCCTCGCATGTGACAAAACTGTCTTATCCTTTTTTTTTTGGAAAATAAGTATTTGTTGCTATTACACTTTCTCATATATGTGTATAAACTTGTGAGTACCTTGAATTTTTATAGTTATTTCCCGACCATGTTCTTTTGAAGATAGAGACATATTATTTATCTTAGAAATGATATTTACTTATTTATTATTGAAGGGTATAGATACTTCATTTCAGCAGAGAAGTGCAAAAGCAAAGGACAGGGACACATATATATTGCACCAATTTTTTTAACATACTCACTTCATCAAATAACTAACTTTGTTTTCATGAAAACAACCCTTGGAATTAATCAATATCATAGGTCCATGTCCTCTTTCATTTATTTGAAGGAAATATTTTGTGTGGTGAATTCACAATATCACTCCTCATCATTGAATGCATGAGATATATTTCAAAGCAAGTGCATGCACTATTGATTCCACTCTATATTAATTAGCTCTCATCTTCAACAATGATCTTCTATATTTTTATTTATTTATTTTTCAACGGAATGGTAATTCACTAATCACCTGCTAGATGTATTGGGTACACCATCCTTTATCAGACTACCATCCCAATATATTCATGTACAACAGTAGTATGTAATAGTATATCCTTTGACCCCAGATTGTGGAATACCCCCCATGACCTACTTATGACTTAAGTGGCTTAAAATATTTATAAATAAATAAATTTACTTGACAATCATATGTTATAGAATAGAAGGAGAAACTACAAAGATCCATACAAGACACAAAAAATTAGATCATCTTACTGATAATATGCCTGCATTCTTTCCATGTATCTGCGATTGTTTTTCCACGTACTTCTGAACCTTGGGGTGCTTTAACAATTCTGAAATATGCACATCGCATAATGTGGAATATAAATATTTTACGTCATTTGACATCATACAAAAAACATTTTCTTTTCTTCCCAGTGGTTCCTCATGAATCTAGATATGATATGATGAGTTCCATAGGCCCACTTGCATGTCACTTTGCCCCGCCTTCTTGAACATGTGGACAATCGAAGCGAGTGACTAATTCAAAGTTGTATACATGTTAATTTGCATGAATGTAACATCACCAATTGTCCGCAAGTTCACAAGTTAAAAACAGTGGGGCCAAGTGAGATACAAATTGACCCATGGAAGTTGACATACTGTATAGAGACTTACCATGCACACTAGTACAAAATGAGTTAGTCTTGTATGTTCTCTATGGTCTAAAAGTCATGGGAGTTCGACGGCCTACTGGTATAATTACATAGTGCCCTAATAAGGACAATCGCTTGACCAATTGTGCATTAATTTGGTTTCAAAGGTAGTAAGATAAGTATATAGGAGACACAAATAAAATAAAATAAATCATTTTTAGTGAATTCACGTAATCAACTTTTGGTTTGAGAACCTAAGCAAGATTAATCTTGTGAATAATTTCATGATTAGAAAAGTAGATTCTCGTAATATCATTCAAACTTTCTACTTCATATTCTTTTTTTTTAAGGAATACGGTAGGTGAAGCCCCTACAGTGATTTTGTTTTTTTTAATAATAAGAACCCAAATTCGCATCCCTGAAGATTTGAACCTGGGTGGATGGGTTGTACATCCACTTCCCTAACCAAGTAAGCTAGGCTCACTTCTTAACTTTCTACTTCATATTCAAAACGTAATAGAATAATAAAGTTCCCCCCTATGAGAAAATTTAGCTGAAAGTTTTGTATATAGGTAGATTAACCTTAGATATGCATTTTTGTTTGTGTTGCATAGGTGTGTGTGCAACCAAAGATGATTGCAGGTGACAGGAGTAGGGAGGTGAGGTAAGCGGCTTATATGAACAAATGTTTGGGCTTATGCTAATTTTTATACATGAAAGTGAAGCTCAACTTTGGTGAAGGTAATAAATAATGACGATATATTAACCTTCAAGTTAGAATATTTGAATCTTTATATTGTAGAGCAAACCAAAAATTGTTTGAATGTCTTATTGTCTCGATTAGATTTTGTGAGATGATGATTGATCCTTTTATCCTGCCCGTTTATGCTTATATTCACCCAAATCTTCTACATTTGCTAAAACATGCATGTGGGGTTTGTTATAGATGAAACTGGAGACTAATCCAGCTGTAGGAAAATGTGCATATACACCACAAATAGCACTCACAAAGGATGATTAGAACAATACACAAAACATATTCCATTGTAGTGTTAACTAGATGACTCCCCACGCGTTGCTGCGGGAATGTTTTGATAAAAAAAATGCACCCATCGGGAAAAATTAAGACAAATAAGGAGCAAATGAAAGAGTATTGGTCCAGAAAATCTATGCTCACTCAGAGTATGAAACGGGAATATTAGTGATCTTCTCAATGTTCTTAATTTATTTTATCAATAGTTATAGGTTGGTATCCCATGATAGCAAAACAGAGAACATATTCAAAAATAGATACCAATGTAACTGATGTTAAGCTTTTGTGTCAAATTAAACATAACAACTTGATTACAAAAAAGAGAAACATAAGTAAGCATGAATGTTTATTGCTACCGGTATGATGGACAATTAGCTAACACCATGCACTAAATAAAAATGTGCCATAATATTGATCAAAGAATGACATCATCTGGACTCTTCAACCGATAATCGATGCTTTCTATATAGTTTGATTTTCAAGGATGCAAATGCATTTCAGACGTCACGCCATATATTTAGATCACCAAGAAAATTTAGAAAGTCGTCCAAATGAAAGTAGTACCAGGCAAGAGAAAGCTACACCTACTGTATTTTTTATGATCAAGGCGTTCAACCTCTACCCCTTGGACAGAAGCATGCTGAAACTGATATGTCAGTTCTAAACTAACTGATGCCAATATACCACTCGTGATGGCATGGTTGAAGAGAAGCGGCATGATGGATCTGACAACATATAGGAAAAACATTTCAGATTACATGTTTGAGGCGGCTGAAACTATTTTGAGATGACCTTGGCCATTCTTTAGATATTTGAACTCCGGTTCATTCCTCTTCGATTACGACATGCATATATTATCTCAGCACCAGCTTAGTACCCAAAGTATGACACAAATAGATTTCCTTATTTCCTCTTGGGTTTGACAATCTTGTTGATGTGTCACCAGAAAATTGAATAAATTCAGAAACATGTAGCATCCTTCTTTTACGAGGCTGAGACATCAAGTATTATCTTATATGTGGCCTGAAAAAGAAGAGCCTTATATGCCACTTCAGAGAACGTGTTGAACTTCCCTTGGGAAATATTAGCGTCCAGAGATTTACCGATGCAAAATAAAGAACTGATAGAAATTAGATGCAATAACGAATTTTTAAAAATGTGTGACAAAATAGATAGAAACAAATCACAAAATGTTATGGCTTAACTTGTTTGAGATAACCTGAATCTGAGCAAGGAATATGGAGAATTCCATTTGCAACCTTGAAGTGAAAAGCCTGAATGAAGGTAGTACTCCCAACGTAACCTCAGTTTGCAAGTTCGTAACAGCAATACCACATAAATACATCAGTATAACCTGTGTAGACATAAAACATCAATGTCAATAAGATGCAAAGCAAAATAAATCTAGCCCAAATTCCAAATGGCACTAAAACTTGCCAACAAATTCGGGGCCGTGAGTAGCATGAGCAGGTGAATCTATCTGATCCTGGGTGGAAAGCATCATGTACGATCTGCTCAAAGTGGTAGAAGCTCACATGTGTACGGGAGATATGGATGAGTGTTGGCCACCAAAATTCACCTATGTACGGGGTATACTGTACGGATGAGTCTTGGCTCCCTTGGTGTCACCATTCTTCTCCTCAGCGCATGAGGACTCCATAGCGGCCGCTGACCTTGTAGCAGTGATAGCGGATCATGATGATTTCAGCTATGTACGGGGTGTCATTGTGGATTGGGAGAGGAGAGGAATCGATGCGGACAATCGAGGCACATAATAGAATTTATAGGGGGGGAGGGCGATCCTGCGCAAACCTCTCATATACCTGCATCAATTTCCAGTTCGGATGTTTCTCGCGGGGGGAGAGGAAGAGGTGTCGTGGACTGATTGAGAGGAGGTGGTAGTCGGTGGAGAGGAGAAACAATTTTGGGTTGGCTGCTGCTGTTACTTATGAGCCATCGTAATGGGCAGTATGATTGTAGGGCTAGTCAGTATTAATTTCATGAACCAATGACTGGACGGAAAATTCTCAAAGAAAAGGAACAAAAGAAAAGCAAAAGTGCTTAGAGAAATTTTTTAGTGGTGGGCCTGATGAGGTGGCATGGCTGCATGTCAAGAGAAATGGGTTAGTGGGGATGAACTTCTTAGTTATACTAGATTCAATCATTTATGTTGAGCCTATATGTGAGGCTAGAGATTTTTACGTAAGTTCCATTTAGAACACATGGATCTGTGGAATTTTCTCAATTACTCAACATCAAATAGTTTAATCACCACATAAAACCGAAAAATAAATTCCAACCAAGAGGTTTGTATCGTGATATTAGGCATCGAAGTCTGAATTGAATCACATAAGAATCGTAGGATTGTACCATACATATCGGGAATCACATAAGAGTTTGACAATGTTGAGCTTTGGTGGACCTCCACCGTGCTAGCTCATGGAGGCTGTAAGAAAGCTATGGCCACCCTCTTCATGTTGGTTGCGTGGGAGCTATGGAATGAACGCAACGCTAGGACTTTCAAGCATGTGGACACCATGCCTACAATCATCTTTGACCGTATCAAATCGGAAGCTAGAACTTGGGTTATTGCCGGTGCTAAATATTTGGGTTTTTTCATGGCGGGAGAGTAGGCTTTTGTGACCTCGGTGTGGTTGTAAGACTAAACTAAATCTTGGCTTCCCAAGCTTCTTCTTTATTAATGAATTAAGGCAAATCTTTTGCCTTTTCTTCAAAAAAAAAAGTGTATGAATATGTAATATGTTAACTTAACTAGAAATTAGTTAGGAATCTCCAAATACTCGCTCCACTCCCATGATTAAAAATCACGAAGCTTAAACATACGGTGTTTTCGTTGTAACTTGGTTTCCACTAGATACTTCTTCGAAAAACGTGCCAAAATACAGCCGATCCAAGGGGTGTAATGCAGGATGCAGCTATCGCAAGTTCATATAGAACAAAAATGACAAGTGATCAGCAAAGGAGCCATCCTTGATCAGGTATAAATTAACTACACCTGTGTAGGCCATCCATTTGATAGACAGCGATCTCGCGTAAAATGAGAACCAAGCTTTAGGTTCGCATTGTCACGGCATTGTAACTTGGTTTTTACTGGACACTTCCTGGAAGAACTGACCAAAATACAAGCGATCCAAAGGAGTGTAATGCAGGATGCATCCATCTCAAGGTTATATATAATGTCAGACAGTGACAAATAGTAATCAGCACGGGAACCCTTCATGACCGGGCATAACTTAACTGCACCTGTGTAGGCCATCCATTTGATCGATAGTGACCTTGCCTGAAATGAGAACCAAGCTTTAGATTCGCATTTCGCTGTCTAGATTCGGTTGATGGCGGTGTTTAACATTTGATGATGCTGCAGTTGGAATAGACCTGGTGGAGGTCTAGATCTGAGGTCCACTAATGCCACGCTCGGACTAAATATTTCAAAGTTGTTGAAGGGTGACACCAACTGAAACTGTTCAGTATTATTTAGGTACGCTCGGCATTACTCATTTCAGGATTTACCTGGTGAAAATTTTACCTGGTTTGGTCGAGCTAGCTATTCTTGTCAGTTACTCCATATGAATGAATGCATGAACGCACATATATATATGCTTCGTAATTTAGCAAATACCAGGTTATGTTAACGAACTGGAAGTTAATCAGGCGGTTCAGGCCATGCTTCACAAATCACCATAATACACACCACTCTTGCCGGCAGTCCGGGAATGGGTCTCGGCCAATATTTGGGGACGATTCAGATCAAATTCCATGCATATATAACAGAAGCGTATTATGTTGTTCCGGAAGTCCTTGTCAGTACAATAAAAAATATGACCCTAAATTAGAATTTGAAATTCCTAGACCACATGGAGAAAACAGAAACAAGATCTGCAAGAGCAAATCTTGCTACCTATATATCTGATACAGACGGTTCATGGTTGGCAGTCGCCATCCCCACTGAATCACATCACTCGTGGTCCGTATCATCTGAGCAATAATATCTAGGGCGATGCCACCAACTAATGGAGCCCATCGCCGTTGTTTGCTACTACTGAAAACAATAAATTAGACTGAATCGGAGAGATGGAGCCAATCGGGCTCTTTGTTTCTTGCTAGTGATGGTATTATTATGCGTCTCATCAAGCATTAGCGTCTCTGTTCTTGGGCCTACGGGATATAAAGTTTTGGTTAAACAAAGACAAATGGTGATTGGGGCTTTCTAGGTACCACATGGGGAAGGCAAAATCGACAAAAATAACTCAAACGAGAAACTAATTCAAGAAATAAACCTTTGACGAAACTATTTTTCACAGAAGTAACACTTTTTGTCGCGTCTGCAACGGGGGCACCGCAAACCACAACACCGCACCGAGGTGCACGTCGCTAGTGTGGACTAGCGGGGCCAATGGGCGGCTAGTGTGGCACCCTAGGAGGTGGCGTTGCACTGTTTCTTGCGGCGCCGAGGAGGGGGGCACAACACATCGACCCGGGTAAGTCGGCCCGAGCCGGCCTAGCCTGAGCACTTCATCTCTCAGGCGCTCGAGTTGCTTGGCTGAGAGCAGTGGCGGCGGCTAGGGTTCCTCTCGCCCTCTTCTAATCCTCTACCAAAACTCCACAGATCTGGAGCATTTCTCCGTGAAGTTCGACAACCTCAAGTTCCTAGAGGTTCTTTCCCTCATTTCTCATGTATTTTTGATCCATTAGATAGTTCTTATTGTTGTAGACATGTCCAAATCTTCGAAACCCTAGCATATGAATTGACCCAAAATGCATGTTTGATTCTTGTTGGTTTGGCCAATGTTGGCTCCTATGATGTATATGAAGCATTTTCTTAAGATTACTAGGTTAGGGTTACGATTTTTGTTAGTTTATGGTTGGGTTGTTGTTATGTTAGGGTAAGTGTTAGAGTTATTGTTTGTAGTTTAGGTTACGGTTTCGGTTGTTGTTATGTTAGGGTAAGTGTTAGAGTTATTGTTGGATTTGTAGTTTAGGTTATGGTTTTGTTACTCTTTGTTAGTACTAATGTTGGCTTCGGTATTTATTGAATTTTTTCCGTTGTATTGTCATGCTTATTTTAGGTTGGCGAGAATTGTCCATGTTCATCACGTGGACAAGGACGTTTTTTCGAAAGGAAACATGGAGCCGGGCCGGATGAGGTTGACTTGGTATTTGAGCGTAGTCCTAACTATGCGGAGGTCTTGGAACATGTTATGATTGATTTGAAATGGATGGACCCGAGTTATGTTGTTGAGTTGGAGGGAAGGCATAATGCAAGTTTCGGAATGCATGTCCGTTGGAGGATAATGCTTATCAACTCCAAGCAACGTTGGGTTGCATACATGGAGGTGGTGACTAGATAAGTTTTTATCTGATGTGCTTTCTTGGTATCCTAAATATAAGGTTAATATTTGAAGTTGTTGAGTTGAGTAACTCAGATCTGATGTTGGATCGAAACAAAAATGCAAAAAGACAACACAAACGTAAAAGATCAAAATCTAATTTAGATACAAAAGGTTGGTTCTGTTGTGATATCCTTTAGGAGCATGTGTCATTATCTGCACCGGCAAATGATGACAGTGATGAGGTAGAAGATGTGTATGGTGAGTCGATACTAAAGCAATCCCGGAATTTCTCATTGGATGGCAGTAAAGAGTCTCCTTCGTTACCTACGTGGTACGATGAATCTCGCCCTTATGCTACCAAGGTGGTAGTTTTCATTTAGTTGGATACAGCGATGCCGAGGGATCTGCTGATAAAGATGGACGAAAAAAGGCAAGGGTATATGTTTATCCTTGAAGGAGATCGCCACCAAAAAGGTTGATAGTACTTTGCACTTGGACTTAATCCAGCTTGCCTCCCCATTGAATCGTAGGAGTTCTCAACTCTTGAACCAAGAGGAAATGAGCGGACCTCTTTGGACTCAACATGACGTGATGCAAACAATGAGCCCGATTTCAAAGAACCAAGACTAAGTATTGGAAAAGAAAATGAGTATGGGGACGATGAAAATGATGTTGAGCTCCATGACAACAATGTTGGATATTTTGATATGTATTATACACAAGAAAATATGGACCGTGGCATGCCCTATACGCAAGAAAACATGGAGGGGTTAACGGCCAATGATGCCGAAATCAACGATACGATATCGGGATAGGATCATCGGGTAACTTTGTTTTGTGATCTTAGTCTCTTTGGTGATGTGACAATTCACGGTGGCAAGGGCATAGTGCTTGGACCAAGGCCAAGTTCTCACCGGAAAAAAATGATAATCACGAGAAGAATAGGATTTCTCCTGGATTAAGATTTAATACCTTGTTGAAATTTAAACATTGGATCAAGGACTACTTGGTTAAGAATCATCGTACGTACAATGTGGTTCACTCGGACCTGAAGAAGCCTTACAGGGTTAAATGAGAGGAGGATGGATGCCCTTGGATTGTGAGTGCAAAACCATGGAAGGGAGGCCCCAATTGGCACATATCTAGTTGTGTATCAACTCACATATGCCGAGGCAAGAGGATGGATGGCCAAGATGTGAAGCACGAGCAACGACAACTTACCTCCAAGTTCATCTCTTATAAGATTCCCAACGACATCTCCTCACTTCCAACAATGAGCATCAAGAGCGTCATGGAGCTTGTGAAAGCTCTTTTTCACTACAAGGTCCGTAGCCAACCAAGAAGTAGGTAACACGTTCGTAGAAAATCAAGAGGGAGCCAACTTGGCCTTATAAGACGACGTGGTGGTGTTAATCCGGCTAGTATGATAGGATACCTAGCGGGACCAATTCCGTATTTGTCCCCATTATATGCTCCACTATTGTTACTTATATTGCTTACTTATCATTGCTAACTTTTATCTTTCAATTGTCCTTCTAGGTACGACTTCTCAACCTAACAAGGGGAAGGGTGTGGGAGGAGGACAATGATGGTGATAGTGGGAGGCCGAGAGTGTGGGAGGAGGCTGGGACGAGGGTGAGGGAGAAGAACGCGGCCAAACATAAGAAGAAGGACAAAGAGGTAGAAAAAAGCGAAGATGGAGGAGCGACATTTGGGAGAGGGAAATTGAGAGGGGGAGAGAGGGGAGCTGCCAACCTTGAACCTCTTCTTTACTTGGGAAAATGGATGGCTGACTAGGGCTGGGCCGGACGAGTGGCTAAATCAATGTAAATGTGTCGCAGGGCCCGGCACACTTGTGCAGTTGAGACCCACTCGTCCACGCTGGTAGTGTGTGTGGTGCTTTGCACTATGGCGTGATAAGGCTGGGTGCGTTGCCCTAGTGTCATGCGGGAAAAACGGTTAGATCTGTGACTTTATTTCGCCAAACAAATATTTTTTGATTTTTTTGGCTTTAGATTATTTTTGCCCATTTTACCGTCTCAAGGCGCAAGAGCTCTGATGTCGCTGGCAGCGCGAGCCAATTTGGCACATGGTTGTACAGAGCATGCGTATATGGACTGGATAGTCAGTGACTGCGCCAAGTTGTTGCTTTAGTTGTTATTAGACTTGTAGCAGCCAGCTGGTAGCTTCATCAGTGTCAGTGTCGCAAGAAGGTGCAGGGAACGAGCTGATGCCGCTAGCGCCAATCCAACAGAAGAACGGCTAGGTTTCTCTCGGGCGTCAACTTACCTTGGCCTGACGTGCAGGGGTGATGTCTAGTATCCACCGTGCGTCACCGTCACACTCACACCGCGTGCTCTCTACATCTCCAGTGCCATAGACATGTATGCCAACGGCCAACCAGCTGCAGGCTCAGCTCCGGTTTCAGCTTCGACGTCGTGTAGTTTGCTATTTCAGAGAAGAAAAACAGAGGAGGGAGATTTATCTTCCAAGAGGGAGATTGCTATATAATCAACCCAGGACCTGAAGTTCTGAACTCACACATACATCAGATATCTGCTAGACTGCTTGTGGTTGATTAGCCGAACATATAGTACAGATCGATATGCGCATGCCAGTAGGGCTCGAAAGGCAACACACTTTGCTCCTTGTAATGTGTAAATTCTTGGTGCATATGTTCCTATCAGAAAGTAATAGTTTAAAACCTAAAAAAATACCAAAAAATTTAGCGAGTACATCTCGATATTCTATGTGCGCGCACCAAATTTTGCTGAAAATCAATATTTTTTGTGCCTCGTGTGAAAAAGATTAATTTTTTGAAATGGAGGATAAGACCTCTAGCCTCTTCATTGGAGAGATAAATGCACCTCTTTCAAGAGCATAAGTCTATAAACCCGACAATTGATGAAGAACATGATAGCAGCCCCTTATATCCTAAATCAAAAATGTCGCCGCACCAGCTAAATACCAGGCTATAACGAAACAATCTATTGGCGAACAATCTCATGCACTCGCTACAGAATCCATTTTCACCATCAAATGTTGTCTATTTTTCACGAACAGTTCTGCATAGTCTTTGCTAGGTCTACCGTCGACGCTAATTAACATGCTGCCAAAAAGCGCTCTCACCCTGCATGAGTCCATCACACCCGTAATTTGCCACCCAGGCTAGGGCTCACCTACATTTCACCTCCGTACGACGTCGCTCGCATCGCAAGCTCAAGTACTCGCTCCGTCTAAAATTAGGTGTCTTAGTTTTGTCTAGATATGGATGTATCTTTTTTCGATAAAGGGCGCTTCATTACTCAAAATATTTAAGCATTACACCCAGCCTCTGCATAACTAAGATGCACACAGCCGTTCAAGTATCAAGTCTGAACAAAAAATAAAAGATCAATCGAAAGAGCCAAACTAGACTATGCTACGTTGGCTTCAATCCGCCTAGTATGCAGCCACCCATGTCGGGAAATAAACTTCTTGGCCGTGTTCTCCAACCGTGTAGACACTTCCATAAAGAGGTCTCGGTCCTCCAAGCACTGAAGTGGCGACCATGAACGGAGCAAAGCCGTACATCGGTAAATGACCTGCATGAGAGAAGAATTCTTGTCATTGAAAACCTTGTCATTTCTACAAAACCATAGCGTCCATACGACTGCAATGGCGCCCATTCTGATAAGTGTTTTATACCTAGTATCTACCCCATTTAGCCAATTGCCAAATATATTTGCAACGCTACGAGGCGGGTATAAGGTAAAACCCATTTGAATGATTGACCATATAGATCTAGCAAAACCAACAGTTGAAAAAAAGATGTTTTATTGTCTCATCTTGATGACAGAAAACACATTTCTTACAACCGTGTCAGTTGCGTTTAACAAGGTTGTCTTTGGTTAAAATCACACCGCCATGCAAAGAACTTTTGTTTTCAGTGGTATCTTCATCTTCCAAATGTATTTATTATTAATAACCGGTTGACTAGGAATGGTAAGCGCCCTATACAATGAATTGACCGAGAAAACACCGTTCTTGGTGAGGCTCCATCGAAATTCATTAGTCCCCTCAGATAATTGTATTGAAGCTAGCATCTGTAGTAATTCATTCCAACTAGTCAATCGGGGGCCAATTAGATCACGCCTGAACGTCATGGAGGGAGGAGAAGTTTCCATAACCTTCTGCAAAGTGTCTCCCTTATAACGAACAATATTGTACAAAGCTGAATATTGTACCCGAAGAGTAGTTATTTCCCATAACCTAATCTCCGCCCCATTCCTTATGGAGAACAAACCAAAAGGAAAAAATGCTTCTTAGTTAACATAATGCCAGCCCAAAAGTGAGAGTCTCCAGGTTTTCAAAATACCTAAGATAACGCATTTGAACCCACCTAGTTTTTCCTTAAGAGTTGTTGCCACTGTGTATCTAGATAAACTAGTTATAGATACATTCGTATTTAAAAAAATTAAGGCACCTATTTTTTAAACGCATGGGATTCGAGCGTACATATACGGACCGGCTACGCTAGCCACTGTGCCAAGTTGCTTTTGTTGTTATTAGATCGGTAACAGCTAGCTGGTATATTCATCAGCGTCGGTGTCGCAAGCAGGTGCACGGAACAAGGCCGCCCCGCGCGCCAGCGCCAATCGAACAGAAGAGGGGCTAGCTTTCTCTCGTGCGTCGGCTTGGCCAGACATGCTGTGATGTCCAGTCGTCCATTTCCATTCGTGCTATCTACCGTGCGTGTCACCTTCAGTTCGTCACACCGGCTTCGCGTGCTCTGTACCTCTCTATTGCCATGACGTCCATGCCTACGGCGAAACTGCTGCCGGCTCAGCCCGGTTTCAGCCTCGACATCGTGTAGGTAATCATCTTCTATCTATCTATTACATATTAATAACAAAATATAAATGTCTAAAATAGAGACACGAGGTTATTCTAGATCACTAAAGTTATCTACTTCGTTCAATTTTCGTAGGACCTCGTTCACATGAATATGCACAAGAACATTGTTTGTCACGTGTACATGCATATGGTGCACATTGACGGACTTATATTTAACTTGAATTAACCGGACCCAATTGGTGGCATAACAACCATATCGAACTCCCGACGATCTCACGGACGAGTCGGCTGTTGGGGTGTCATCAGACTTTCCAATGTCCTCTATGGGCTCAGCCCAACGATAGGGGTCGCGAGGAAAGGTCCCTAAGAGCATCTCCACCGACGGCCTCTAAATAGTCACCAGCAGGAACATCGGCACTGCTGTATGGGGGCCGTCGGTAGTGCATCCTCCATTTGAGTACGCTGTTTCCACACCGGTGTCTCCCAAGCGGGGCCCTCAATATTTTTTCCTTTTTACAATGTTTTGAAACAACATATCAATCACATTTTAATCATACAATCACACAATTAGAATTAGATTATTCATGCAATCAAACAAATAGTACTTAAATTATTCATACAATCAATCAAACAAATAGTACTTAAATTATTCATACAACCAAACAGTACTTAAATTATCATACAATCAAACAAATAGAAATAAAATCATGCATTGTTGGCGGTTTCTCTCCTCGCCCACAAATACGCAGCTAGATCCGCCTTAAGTTGTGCATGGACATCTGCATCTCGAATTTCATTGTGCATATAAAAAAAAGCGGCAAATTCTTGAGGTACATGCTCTACCTCAGCAAGTGGCCCTTGATAATCAAATGGTTGATCATCCGTGCGTCGCGCTCGCTCTCAATGATCTTGTTGTACATGATCACATAGGCGTTCATCACCTCCCACATTTGAGACTCAGACCAAGTGAGAGCAGGGTACCTGACAATGGCTAGATAGTACCCCTTGTTATATGCGTGGATGTTTACCTCACAGTTCACGGAAGGAGCTTGTCCCTCAGCTAGCCTGGCAAACACCGGGGAGCGCTGCAACACGTTGATATCATTGTTTGTTCCAGCCATGCAAAAATATGCATGCCAAATTCAATGCTCATGGTCTGCCACCGTCTCAAGAATGACACTGCACTCACAAGTATGCCCCTTGTAGATCCCCTGCCAAGCAAAAGGGCAATATTCTTCCAGCCCCAATGCATACAGTCAATACTTCCGAGCATACCAGGAAATCCTCTTGCTGCATTTTTTTGCAGGATCCGAGCTGTATCATCTTCTCTTGGTGCTCTCAAATAGTTTTTAGCAAACACCGCTATGACGGCTCGGCAAAACCTGTAGAGAGTCTCTGTACATGTTGACTCTGCCATCCGTAGGTAGTCATTGGTTGTATCTGGAGGAGCTCCGTATGCAAGACAGCGCATTGCAGCAGTGCACTTCTGAATTGAGGTGAAGCCCCATAAACATGTGCAATCTTGCTTGGCCATGAAGTACTTGTCGTACTCCCTGACGCCATAGACAATCTTCAAGAACAGCTCCTTGTTCATCCTAAACCGGCGCCGAAATTCCTTCGGTGAACGAGTCGCGTCGTTGTTGAAGTAGTCGGCGTCAAGCAGCATTGCGCCGGCTTGACGATGCCGGTGATGTTCCTCCTCTTGCCTGGCTTTGAGCCGCCGCGCCGAGGCACGACGAAAAAAGGCTAGCGAACGCGCATCATGTTCGTTAGAATCAACTGCTCTATTGCCGCCGAACAGCCTGAGCGTTCCGCTCCTCCATGAACAGCTGCATCATCATCTCGTCGTCGTTGTCCATCGCGGCAATCAGACGAACACCTTGCGGGAGGCGCGGTTGTGCCGCGGTGGCGGCGAGCTCTGTTCGGGGCGAAACAGCGGCCGTCGGTCGAGGGGGTGGCGGCCGTGTCGATGGACGGCGGTTCCTAGACAGGCGGCGGTGCCTATTGCAAGCAGGGGCGTGACGGCGACGGTGGCGATCTTGTGGGGTGGGAGTCAGCTCGGGCGTGGGTAGGAGGTGGGAAATCGGTGTGTCCGGCTGCCAGGCGGAGCCCACACTCGTTTTCAGAAGTGTCGCGAGGCGCCAGCGCGTCCGATTCGCGCTCTTAGCGAAGGGGCCGGCACGGGGTTACAGACGATTCTATTGGGCTCCAAAATTGACCGGCACCGTTTGAGACGCACCGGTGCGAGTCCATTTTCGCTGCCGGCCCCCAAAACACTTATCAAAACCGTCGGTGAAGATGCTCTAAGAGCTGAAGCTCTCGATCCAAGATACAGATTGTTGCCTCAGCAGTGATCACCGTGCATGCTGGTCTTCACGGCCACCCCACGAGGAGAGCGGCTAGAGCCAAGGAGACGGACATATTTTGTAGTATATTCAACATCGCAGCAACAAATAAATCATGAACTTGATCAAAATGTCAAAAATGTAGCGAATGAACCGGATGTAAGATACAGACCATGCACGCAAATATCATACGGAAAATAAATTATGTTGGAGTGAATCTATTTTAATATATCAACCCCTCCACCCATAATTTATCAATGGTAAATGTAAAAAGTTATCGACCATATAAATTAATTCAATTTAGAATATTATGGGATTTTTTTTAGCTTACAACTTATCAACCCCTCTGCCCATTATTTATCAACGGTAAAAATGAAAAGTTATCGACCTGAAAAGCTTTATTTAGAATATCATTGGGACATTTTTAGCTCCAAAAATTATGAACCCCCCTACAAGTTATTTTTCAACAGTAAATGTGAAAAGTTATCGACCTGAAAACCTAATTTTATTTAGAATAATTTTGGGAATGTTTTTAGCTCAACATTTGTCAACCGCTTTGTTCCTTATTTAGCAATAGTAAATGTGAAGAGTTATCAACCCAAAAAATAATTTTATTTACAATATTTTAGAAAAAAATTAGCTCATAATTTATCAACTTCTCCATCCGTTATTTATCAATGGTAAATATGAAAAGTTATCGACCCAAAAAGCTAATTTTTTAAATATTGTGAGGATATTTTTAGCTCACAATTTATCAATCGCTATGCCCATTATTTACCAAAGGTAAATTTAAAAAGTTATCGACCCGAAAAACTAATTTTATTTAGAATAAATTTAGAAATATTTTAGCTCACAATTTATTAACCCCCATGTTCGTTATTTATCAACGGTAAATGTGAAAAGTTATCAACCCGCAAACCTAATTTTATTTAGAATAATTTTGGGAATATTTTTAGCTTACAATTTATCAAACCCTCTGTTCGTTATTTATTGATGGTAAATGAGAAAAGTTATCGACCCGAAAACCTAATGTTATTTATAATACTTTTGGGATAATTTCATTTGAAATTTATTGACCCTCTATCCGTTATTTATCAATGATAAAATATAGTAAGTTGCCGACCGGAAAATCTAATTAAGTTGAAAGTGATATTTATTTGAGTTGCAAGTGTACTTTTAAGTTGCGAGTGGTAGTTCATTTGAGTTGCAAGCAGTTTTCCCACCCGTTATTTTTTCCCTCTTAGAAACCACTAGCCCAAAAAATGGGAATTATAAACATAGTCCAAATAACATGATTTTTTAAATAGAAAAGTAACAATAATATAGGAAAAAAAGAAAAAAAATGATACTGAATTTCTAAAAGGGAATTGAAAAAAATTGCATAGCTAGATTAAATTTGAACAAATTTACGGAATCAAAAATACTGTTACAAATGAAAATATCACAAAAGGCAATTCGTGAAAAAAAAAAGTTCATAATTTTCCGTTCATAACATGTACATTCGCTACTACAAAACGAAGTTGTCTCTGTTTCGCACATGAAACGCTGGTGGCTCATATGGTTAGCCTAGTAGGCGAGTGGGGGTAGGAGGTCGCGGGTTTGAATCTCGGAGGAGCCAATTACTTTTTCTGGCGTGGGGGGCGCGACAAAAAGCGAATAGGCGCGGGCGGCGGGTGGGTTTCGCGATACAAACTAACCGCTCCGGCGGTTGATCGCGAGAAAGGGAATTCAGCTTGTAGAGTAGTGCAATTGTGTTTGGCATGCCCGCAAGGAGGCCTGTGTAGCAGGAACGGCTTTGGCGCTTTGGATGACAGTGTGGACTGCAGATGGTAAGTCTGAACTTTTGCAATACGTTGCTCTATATGCATAGTCAAACCAAGACCTTAAGTTTTCAGCCCAATCCAAGCATCACAGAATAAAAATCTTCATGTGGCTGATAACAGCACGTGTATAAAACATGAGACGTTGACTCAGATAAAAGCAGAGCAGGCGAAGAGCCTAACATAGACTACAGATGGATATATCATATATCCTCTGCAGGGCTCAAAAGGCTGCTCGTTACAAGGAGCAACCTGTGTTCCTTCTACAGTATGCCAATACGGAACATCTCCACGTAGAGAAAATGCGAAGAACATTCCTGCCTCACACCTACCAAAATAATATAATCGTTTATATATGTTCCTCAAAGTAGCTCGACAGCCCAAAACGCTGGAGCTTAAGGAAAACAACGTGTGGTTTCAGCTGGACACTCTGTCGTGTCCAAGGAGATGTTTCCAGGACTATAGTGATCTGTAAGACGAGCAACCTCTAGACACTTGCAACGTATCCCGTATCCTTCTAAAATATGCTGAAATCCGTAGCTTTTCTTCCGTACCAGGTCGCAAGGGGACAATTAAATATACAGAGCGAGCAATTGCACTACGGAAAAAAGAGGGACCGACGCATAAAAAACAAAGAAAGTAGCATACGTGTAGCTTTATTGGCTTATATTAATCACTCCATCACGAAAAGAACATGCACTACGACTAGCTAAATTAACTGATCTGTATTCACCTAATGCCCATCTAACCCACAAGATATTGCAGAAAATTAAAGCCATCTGAATACTTTAGGGCTCCAACACGAGCTTGAGAACCCGCAGGAGATCTACGTGTCATTGTATTAAGCTTATAGAAATGGACCAAGAAGTCCAATACAACCGGAAGAGAAACATCAACCATCGACTGCCCTAAGGGCAAGAACTAGTGGACATTCTCTCAATTGCCTACCTCTACATTCCGACCAAACTCTCCACTCCTCAAGCACTAGGTTTAGAGTGACATCCATCGGCGCCATCTTCCCATCGAAGACCCTTGCGTTACGCTCAAGCCAAAGCATGCGCGGGGTTAGCATGATGAGCGAGTTAGCCTTCTTCCTCGCCACCGGCGGGAAGCCAGCAGCCGCAAAGATCCACCACTCGTTGATGCCGGTGTCCCCCGTTGGGAAAATATCTAGCAGCCCTAGCCTCACCACCAGCTCGGACTATACCCCCGTGCGAACAAGCAATGCAGCGAGAGGTGGTCGAGAGTTTCATCCGCGACATGGCACAGAGGGCAAAGCGTGTGGGTGGGCAAGCCGCGACGCAACCTCCGGTCCGCTGTCCAACACCGATGTTGCAGTGCAAAACAAGCATGTAGCTTGTACTGCAAGGGTGCGAAAGAATCCCAAACAAGCCGCGCCCCCGGGAGGCCGGTGGTACCTTGCCAAAGCATGCGATACCCCGATTTTGAGGAGAACTGCCCATCGCCGCACCACTTCCAACTGAAACCATCCGCATTCGCCTCGTTCCGCGGCACTTGGACAACGGCAGCCCACAGGCGAAGGTACTGGACAACCGCGGCCACCGTGAGCTCACCGGCGATATCAATGCCATTTCACGGCATTGCTGGATACTCTCTCCGTTTCATGAATTCTGTTGTGGTCTAAACTCACGATTGTTGTATTTGTGTCGAATATAGTATGTACAAGTTGGGTTACGTTAGGACTCTGAGTTGTACCATGTGTGGATAGGTTAGTAGGAGTTGTGTCGGAACTCTTGTAGCCTGGGCCTCCTATATAATGTGGGGGTACCGCACGGTTGTAACCTATGACGACTTGATAGCAATAGGCTCGCAGGGGAGCCGGCGACTTGTGCCGGCGCCTAGGGCGGCCGTTGCGGTATCAGTGGGGAGGAGCGCCCGTAATCATTGCCCCGCAGAGTAGGCTTATGCTGAACTGCGTTACCAAACATCGTGCCTCGGTGTCGTCTATGATCGTGCATGGCGGTTATTATCGTAGCAAGTGGTATCGTGCATGGCGGTTATTATCGTAGCAAGTGGTATCAGAGCATAGGTGAGGCGGGCTATGCAGAAGATCATCTAGAGGTATGAGGATCATGCTCGGCGGGTGCCTGGAAACGTCCGATAGGCGCAAGGTGGAGCATGGCGGCGATCGCGGATGCGGTCGGTTGTGTCGGAAACTTCGGGCAGGTGGCCTGAACCGTCCGATGAGCTGCAGCGAGCAGGGACGCGCCAGGCATGGCGGTCGGGCTGGCAAAGTGGCTGGAGAAGGCGTCGAGGAAGCGGCGACTTCGGCTCGCGATTAGATCGGCGACCAGACGCGGGGACGGCCGAAGAGATCGGAGCGGGAGAGCATCGAAAGATGCGCTCGGGTGTCGTACAGGGGCGACGGCGTGGCACTGCGGACGGGTTGTGTCGACGACGTAGATGGCCAGGATACAACACGGCTCGTGCACGGAGATGCGTGAGGAGGCGGCTGTTGTCACAGGGTCGGCGATATGGTACGCTCGACAGGGCAGGCAACAAATCGCGGGCGAGAAGTCTAGAAACGGGTGAAGCTCTTGTCATCAGATTAGATCGGCGAAGTTTTTCCAGGCAAATACACGAAATTGATGAGCAGGTGGTGTGCGACAGGAGATGTCCGTTGTTGTTTGCAATACGTCGAAAAAAGAAAAAAATCAGGAACTACGTATTGCCATTGGAAGTCAGGGGATTACCATACTTGCGTACAAGCTATGCGTGCACATACACGATGCAAGTTTGGATTTATCTAAGGACAACATGTCAGCGTGAGGTATGATTTGGAAAGGCGACGTGTGTGTTTGTTTTTGAGTCAGTTCGGACTCGTATTATCAAGGGACAATGCAAGTCGTAACAGCCTAAGACTTAATTAGTTTCCGTAACTGACAAGGAAAGAAGGCCGTGTATAAAAGTGTGGTGCCGGAGGCTAGCTAAACGCACAGAAAACCAATTTGCAAGTTCAGAAAAAGATGGAGCAGGCTGCGCGATACAGCAAGGTTCTACGGAAATTTTCTGAAGGGCGAGTCGACGGGTGTGGTTTAAGGTTTCTTGACAGATCGCGGCAAATTTTCTTTGGCGGAAAATCCAATCAGCGATACAGAGGTAGTTCATTGGGAGGCGTTTGACGATCAAGGCAAAGCAAGGTGTCAGGGTTGAGCAGAAGTTATCCATCGCGAGTCAGCTATCATGGCACCATCGGGTACCGGGTTTGAAGTGCAAAAGTTCGATGGGACTGGAAACTTCTCGTTATGGCAGACAAGGGTGAAGGATCTGTTGGCTCAACAGGGATGCTTGAAGGCGTTGCGGGATGTCATGCCGGCTAAGATGGACAAGGATGACTGGGAGGAGTTGCGGATGCAAGCAGCCGGCACCATACGGCTGTGTCCGTCGGATCAAGTCATGTATCATGTGATGGATGAAGTCGTGCCGAAGAAGATTTGGGAGAAGGCTGGAGAGTCGGTTCCTGTCCAAGACCGCTACGACCAAGGTGTATCTGAAGCGTAAGTTCTATAAGCTGAAGATGCAGGAGGGGTCGGATCTTGTGGAGCACATGAACGCCTATAATCAGGTTGTCACGGATCTGGAGCACATAGGTGTGAAGATTGATGACGAGGATAAGGCTATTCTTCTTCTATGTTCATTGTCACCGTCCTATGAGCATTTGATCACTACATTGACGTACGGCAAGGAAACCGTCGAGTTTGAGGAAATCTCTGCAGCGTTACTTTCTTATAATCTAAGGAAGAAGAACAACGCAGAGGAAGTCGCTCATGCTCGCTGGTTTGCTTGGTCGAGGGATGAACAAAGCGAGGAAAGGACAAGAGGCAGGGAAGAACAGAAAGAAGAAGAAGGGTCAATGCTACAAGTGTGGCGAGCGGGGACATTGGAAGAGGGACTGTCCAGAACTCAATGGTGGAAGTGCTAACGTGGTAGCTCGTCGTGGTGACTCGAGTAGTGACGGAGAATGTCTCTTAGTTGCAGGTGGAGTCATGGAGACTGGAGTTGCAGGGTTAACACAGGTGTTCCACGGAGGCGGCGAGCTTGAGGAAGACTTGTCGGGTAGCCCACTGTGAGCTACAAAGAAGACAACTCAAGTCCGGAGTACATGGACGTTTGGCGCATGAACGAATTCAAGGTGGCGGAGAAATATTCGCCAAGGTGGAGTTTGTTGTATTTGTGTCGAATATAGTATGTACAAGTTGGGTTACGTTAGGACTCTGAGTTGTACCATGTGTGGATAGGTTAGTAGGAGTTGTGTCGGAACTCTTGTAGCCTGGGCCTCCTATATAATGTGGGGGGTACCGCACGGTTGTAACCTATGACGACTTGATAGCAATAGGCTCGCAGGGGGAGCCGGCGACTTGTGCCGGCGCCTAGGGCGGCCGTTGCGGTATCAGTGGGGAGGAGCGCCCGTAATCATTGCCCCGCAGAGTAGGCTTATGCTGAACTGCGTTACCAAACATCGTGCCTCGGTGTCGTCTATGATCGTGCATGGCGGTTATTATCGTAGCAACGATAAGAATTATGAAATAGAGTATTTAGTTATAAGTTAATTACACTGCCTCGTGTATCCCCTAATGTCTAAAATCACAGTAAACATGTTATGCAATAAAGTATTCCTAAAGCGGACTCTTCTCAGACGTGAACATCAACAAAAATATCATGAATAGGTATGGATATGAACTAGAGTTGACTATGTTTATCCTTAGTGATAGTATTCTCTTTCTTTTTGCTAATCTTTTGCTTTAACCTGGACTACGAGAATAATCCTTCGTTGTTGTATCCAACCATTAAAACACCATATTATTGGAGCATTTTTACAGTACCCCTAATTAAAACCGGACCTCTATTTCTTATGGTCCAACGGATAGGATCGTTTAGTACTCCATCAATCTAATTCGGAGTACTACCCGCAAATAGTATAGAGTACCTCGGTTTGAGGGGTAAGATCGTAACTTCCCCTGCTTCCCATGTAGCAATCTCGTCCATAGCGATGCAGGGTGGCTGGCAATGCAGATCGTGGGGTTGGCGTGGTACTCGTGCTGTCAGTTGAGGACATATGCGACCGACGATGCTGATCGTGGGGTGCTGTGGTGCCTGCGCTGTCACTTGACGGTGTGGTTGACATGCTTGGACTTCTTGGACACGCAACGATCAACTGACTATTTTCTTGTAATTCATGCTAAACACAGGAATCAATCTAGACATTAATATTGCACTTACAACGAACAACGGCCGCATCAAGCAATACATGGAAAACTGGCATAGAAGGCGTACTAATCGATCTATCTACTCATTTTGACAATGAACTTTTGTCTAATCATCGTGCTGCAGCCAGACATGTGTGATTCCTGAAGATTAACTAGGCCGAGCTACCAATTTTCTATCAACTGGGGCTTCCCAACATGGGGAAAAGGTGAGCGTGCCAGACAAGCCGTTGTTATAACCGGGAGGAGGCACGGTGGCGATGCCTGCGCATGACGGGGGGAAAATGATGGCATCCGTCATAGTTTAGGTCAAGTTAGGCACGTAGTAATTAGATCAGGCGAGACCAAAAACAAATCACATTTAGTAGCCATAGAAAATGATGAAGACACCCTTCAAAATGTGTGGTCAAATTTAGGGCTCCTTTGCTTCATAGGATATGAAAGCATATGAATACAAAAGTCATAGGATTGGAGTAGAAAACCAAAATAATTACTGCAGTTTCTCATTACACATAAGTATAACATAACCAACTGTTATACTTATGTTAATAATTACTGCAGTTTCTCATAGATCTCACATCTTTTGTTCAGAGGTCGTTAAATATATTTTGTGAAAACCCCTCCCGTGGTGCTCCCCAGGGCGCCGCCGGGGGGCCGATCTCCCTCCTTCCGCTGCCCCCTCCCTCCATTTCTCTCCCTCCGCCGCTGCCGTCGGCGCTGGCCACGGTGGCGGCGGGCCCAGCGCAAAAGTGCCCGGGGGGTTGTTGGAGGCGGCGACCGGCGATGGCGGCTGGGGCGGCGACCTCCGGCTTCGGCGTACTCCGCGTCTAGGGCGGCGTCCCTGGATGTGCGGTGGATGGTGGTGGCGGTGGCTGTTGGATCTTGTGCCCGTCGTGATCCAGCGTCGGCTTCTGCTGGCGGCGCGAGGAAGGGGGCGGCGATATGCGGGGCGAGGTTGGTGTGGTTGTGGCTTCCGCCGTCCACCGAATTCTCCTTCGTCATCGTTGGTCAGCGGATGGCGGCGTGGGGGCTTGTTCGTCTACTTCAGATTTGAAGGTGGTGGTCCTAGGGTTCTTCTTCTGCGAAGATGAAGACCTACCGGATGTTGATCCTTTTCATCTAGCCGGAGTGTTGAGTTCCGGAAGGCTCCACCTGCGAATGCATCAGCGCATCTTTTGCCTGTAGTTTGCTGGATCGGGTGGTATTCGGTCGCGCGCACCCATGATTTTATTCCGACCGTTTGGTTCTGGAGGGAGCGACGTGAAGGTCTTTTTCTGTGTTTACATCATGTGACTATGGATCCATGATGAAAGTCGGAAGAAGAGAATTTCATGAAGGCCGGATGGGAGGACTAGCTAAGGGAGGTTCAAGTCTCCGTGCTGTTGAGGGACTTGCTTCGTGTTCCGGGCTTCACAGCAGTGGTATGAAAGTGGGGGCGACAACACAGGTGAAGTTCAGAGTCCTACCTTTCAGGGTGAAAACCCAAGGTCTGGCCTTAACTGGTTGTGCCTGGCAATGACCTTGTTGAAGGCATTGTTTTGAGAGCGGGGACTATCTCCAGGGTGAAAACCTAAGATCTTTGATCGGGCGACGATGGTGTTCGAGCATTGTTCCCTTCTTGAAGGCGTCGTTCTTGGAGAGTCTGTATTTCAGGTGTTGTCTTGGTGGTGGATGTATTGTTGTTGTTAGGCCCAAGATACTGTAGGGGGACTTTTGTTTCTTAGTTTTCTTTTCTATTTTTTGGCTGTGTGCATCCGTAGTGCCATTAGGGTGGTGCGTTGTGATACGTCTCCGACGTATCGATAATTTCTTATGTTCTATGCCATATTATTGATAATACCTACATGTTTTATGCACACTTTATGTCATATTCGTGCATTTTCTGGAACTAACCTATTAACAAGATGCCGAAGTGCCGATTCTTGTTTTCTGCTGTTTTTGGTTTCAGAAATCCTAGTAACAAAATATTCTCGGAATTGGACGAAATCAAGACCCAGGGGCCTATTTTGCCACGAACCTTCCAGAAGACCGAAGAGCATACGAAGTGGGGCCACGAGGCGCCGCCACCATAGGGCCGCGCGGCCAGAGGGGGGCCCGTGCCGCCCTATGGTGTGGGCCCCTCGTCAGCCCTCCGACTCTGCCCTTCCGCCTACTTAAAGCCTCTGTCGCGAAACCCCTGATGCGAAAAACCACGATACGGAAAACCTTCCAGAGACGCGGCCGCCGCCAATCCCATCTCGGGGGATTACTGGAGATCTCCTCCGGCACCCTGCCGGAGAGGGGATTCATCTCCCGGAGGACTCTACACCGCCATGGTCGCCTCCGGAGTGATGAGTGAGTAGTTCACCCCTGGACTATGGGTCCATAGCGGTAGCTAGATGGTTGTCTTCTCCTCATTGTGCTTCATTGTTGGATCTTGTGAGCTGCCTAACATGATCAAGATCATCTATCCGTAATACTCTATGTTGTGTTTGTCGGGATCCGATGGATAGAGAATACCATGTTATGTTAATTATCAAGTTATTGCATATGTGTTGTTTATGATCTTGCATGCTCTCCGTTATTAGTAGAGGCTCGGCCAAGTTGATGCTAGTAACTCCAAGAGGGAGTATTTATGCTCGATAGTGGGTTCATGCTCGCATTGACACCGGGACGAGTGACGAGAAAGTTCTAAGGTTGTGCTTTGTCTTGTTGCCACTAGGGATAAAACATTGATGCTATGTCCGAGGATGTAGTTATTGATTACATTACGCACCATACTTAATGCAATTGTCCTGTTGCTTTGCAACTTAATATCGGAGGGGGTTCGGACGATAACCTGAAGGTGGACTTTTTAGGCATAGATGCAGTTGGATGGCGGTCTATGTACCTTGTCGTAATGCCCAATTAAATCTCACTATACTTATCATGACATGTATGTGCATTGTTATGCTCTCTTTATTTTTCAATTGCCCGACTGTAATTTGTTCACCCAACATGCTTTTATCTTATGGGAGAGACACCTCTAGTGAACTGTGGACCCCGGTCCATTCTTTTAATACTGAAATACAAATCTGCTGCAATACTTGTTTTACTTTTTTCTCTGCAAACAATCATCTTCCACACAATTCGGTTAATCCTTTGTTACAGCAAGCCGGTGAGATTGACAACCTCACTGTTTCGTTGGGGCAAAGTACTTTGGTTGTGTTGTGCAGGTTCCACGTTGGCGCCGGAATCCCCGGTGTTGCGCCGCACTACATCCCGCCGCCATCAACCTTCAACGTGCTTCTTGGCTCCTCCTGGTTCGATAAACCTTGGTTTCTTTCTGAGGGAAAACTTGCTGCTGTGCGCATCATACCTTCCTCTTGGGGTTGCCCAACGAACGTGTGAAATACACGCCATCAAGCTCTTTTTCTAGCGCCGTTGCCGGGGAGATCAAGACACGCTGCAAGGGGAGTCTCCACTTCCCAATCTCCTTACTTTGTTTTTGTCTTGCTTTATTTTATTTACTACTTTGTTTGCTGCATTATATCAAAACACAAAAAAATTAGTTGCTAGCTTTACTTTACTTACTGTCTTGTTTGCTATATCAAAAACACACAAAAATTAGTATACTTGCATTTACTTTATCTAGTTTGCTTTATTTACTACTGCTAAAATGGCTACCCCTGAAAATACTAAGTTGTGTGACTTCACTAGCACAAATAATAATGATTTCTTATGCACACCTATTGCTCCACCTGCTACTACAGCAGAATTCTTTGAAATTAAACCTGCTTTACTTGAATCTTGTTATGCGAGAGCAATTTCTGCAGTGTTAGTTGTGATGATGCTGCTGCCCATCTAAATAATTTTGTTGAACTATGTGAAATGCAAAAATATAAAGATGTAGATGGTGACATTATAAAATTAAAATTGTTTCCTTTCTCATTAAGAGGAAAAGCTAAAGATTGGTTGCTATCTCTGCCTAAGAATAGTATTGATTCCTGGACTAAATGCAAGGATGCTTTTATTGGTAGATATTATCCCCCTGCTAAAATTATATCTTTGAGGAGTAGCATAATGAATTTTAAACAATTGGATAATGAACATGTTGCTCAAGCTTGGGAAAGAATGAAATCTTTGGTTAAAAATTGCCCAACCCATGGATGACTACTTGGATGATCATCCAAACCTTCTATGCGGGACTAAATTTTTCTTCGCGGAATTTATTGGATTCAGCTGCTGGAGGTACCTTTATGTCCATCACTCTTGGTGAAGCAACAAAGCTCCTTGATAATATGATGGTTAATTACTACTGAATGGCACACGGAAAGAGATCCACAAGGTAAGAAGGTAAATTCGTTGAAGAATCCTCTTCCTTGAATGATAAGGTTGATGCTATTATGTCTATGCTTGTGAATGATAGGACTAATTTTGATCCTAATAATGTTCCATTAGCTTCATTGGTTGCTCAAGAAGAACATGTTGATGTAAACTTCATTAAAAATAATAATTTCAACAACAATGCTTATCGGAACAATTCTAGTAATAACTATAGGCCATATCCTTATAATAATGGTAACGGTTATGCTAATTCTTATGGGAATTCTTACAACAATAATAGGAATACACCCCCTGGACTTGAAGCCATGCTTAAAGAATTTATTAGTACACAAACTGCCTTTAACAAATCTGTTGAGGAAAAGCTCAATAAAATTGATATTCTTGTTTCTAGAGTTGATAGTCTTGCCTCCGATGTTGATCTTTTGAAATCGAAAGTTATGCCTAATAGGGATATTGAAAATAAAATTGTTACTACAGCAAATGCCATCCAAGTTAGAATTAATGAGAATATAAGATTAATGGCTGAACTGCGTGCTAGGTGGGATAGAGAAGAAAATGAAAAACTAGCTAAAGAGAAAAATGTAGCTAAAGTTTGGACTATTACCACCACTAGCAATGCTAATGATTCACATGTTGCTGCACCTCCTACTATTAATGGTAAAATAATTAGTGTTGGCAAAGCTTCTACTCCTAGTGCAAAGCGCGCAAAATTACCTGAAACTGCTAAAACTGCTGAAACTGCCTGTGATAAAACTGCTGAAATTTTTTCCAACCTTGGGGATGATAATCCCATTGCTTTAAATTGTAATGATTTAGATTTTGATGATTGCCACATCTCTGAAGTTATAAAGTTCTTACAAAAACTTGCTAAGAGTCCCAATGCTAGCGCTGTAAACTTGGCTTTCACAAAACATATTACAAATGCTCTCATAAAAGCTAGAGAAGAGAAACTAAAGCTTGAAACTTCTATTCCTAGAAAGCTAGAGGATGGTTGGGAGCCCATCATTAAAATGAGGGTCAAAGATTTTGATTGTAATGCTTTATGTGATCTTGGTGCAAGTATTTCGTTATGCCTAAAAAAGTCTATGATATGCTTGACTTGCCACAATTGAAGAATTGTTATTTGGATGTTAATCTCGCTGATAATGCTAAAAAGAAACCTTTGGGGAGAGTTGATAATGTTCATATTATGGTTAACAATAACCTTGTCCCCGTTGATTTTGTTGTCTTGGATATTGAATGCAATGCATCTTGCCCCATTATATTGGGAAGACCTTTTCTTCGAACCGTTGGTGCTACTATTGATATGAAGGAAGGTAATATTAAATATCAATTTCCTCTCAAGAAAGCTATGGAACACTTCCCTAGAAAGAGAATGAAGTTACCTTATGATTCTATTATTAGAACAAATTATGATGTTGATGCTTCGTCTCTTGATGTTACTTGATATACACTTTCTGCGCCTAGCTGAAAGGCGTAAAGAAAAGCGCTTATGGGAGACAACCCATGTTTTTACTACAGTATTTTTGTTTTATATTTGAGTCTTGGAAGTTTTTTACTACTGTAGCAACCTCTCCTTATCTTAGTTTTGAGTTTTGTTGTGCCAAGTAAAGTCTTTGATAGTAAAGTAAGTACTAGATTTGGATACTGCGCAGTTCCAGATTTCTTTGCTGTCACGAATCTGGGTCTACCTCCCTGTAGGTAGCTCAGAAAATTAAGCCAATTTACGTGCATGATCCACAGATATGTACGCAACTTTCATTCAATTTGAGCATTTTCATTTGAGCAAGTCTGGTGGCCTAATAAAATCCATCTTTACGGACTGTTCTGTTTTGACAGATTCTGTCCTTTATTTCGCGTTGCCTCTTTTGCTATCTTGGATGAATTTCTTTGATCCATTAATGTCCAGTAGCTTTATGCAATGTCCAGAAGTGTTAAGAATGATTGTGTCACCTCTGAACATGTGAATTTTTATTATGCACTAACCCTCTAATGAGTTGTTTCGAGTTTGGTGTGGAGGAAGTTTTCAAGGATCAAGAGAGGAGTATGATGCAATATGATCAAGGAGAGTGAAAGCTCTAAGCTTGGGGATGCCCCGGTGGTTCACCCCTGCATATTCTAAGAAGACTCAAGCGTCTAAGCTTGGGGATGCCCAAGGCATCCCCTTCTTCATCGACAACATTATCAGGTTCCTCCCCTGAAACTATATTTTTATTCCGTCACATCTTATGTACTTTGCTTGGAGCATCGGTTTGTTTTTGTTTTTGTTTTGTTTGAATAAAATGGATCCTAGCATTCACTTTGTGGGAGAGAGACACGCTCCGCTGTAGCATATGGACAAGTATGTCCTTAGGCTCTACTCATAGTATTCATGGCGAAGTTTCTTCTTCGTTAAATTGTTATATGGTTGGAATTGGAAAATGCTACATGTAGTAACTCTAAAATGTCTTGGATAATTTGATACTTGGCAATTGTTGTGCTCATGTTTAAGCTCTTGCATCATATACTTTGCACCCATTAATGAAGAAACACTTAGAGCTTGCTAATTTAGTTTGCATATTTGGTTTCTCTAGAGTCTAGATAACATCTAGTATTGAGTTTTGAACAACAAGGAAGATGGTGTAGAATCTTATAATGTTTACAATATGTATTTTATGTGAGTTTTGCTGCACCGTTCATCCTTGTGTTTGTTTCAAATAACCTTGCTAGCCTAAACCTTGTATCGAGAGGGAATACTTCTCATGCATCCAAAATCCTTGAGCCAACCACTATGCCATTTGTGTCCACCATACCTACCTACTACATGGTATTTATCCGCCATTCCAAAGTAAATTGCTTGAGTGCTACCTTTAAAATTCCATCATTCACCTTTGCAATATATAGCTCATGGGACAAATAGCTTAAAAACTATTGTGGTATTGAATATGTACTTATGCACTTTATCTCTTATTAAGTTGCTTGTTGTGCGATAACCATGTTTACAGGGACGCCATCAACTACTCTTTGTTGAATATCATGTGAGTTGCTATGCATGTCCGTCTTGTCCGAAGTAAGAGAGATCTACCACCTTAATGGTTGGAGCATGCATATTGTTAGAGAAGAACATTGGGCCGCTAACTAAAGCCATGAATCATGGTGGAAGTTTCAGTTTTGGACATATATCCTCAATCTCATATGAGAATAATAATTGTTGCCACATGCTTAAGCATTAAAGAGGAGTCCATTATCTGTTGTCCATGTTGTCCCGGTATGGATGTATAAGTTGAGAATAATCAAAAGCGAGAAATCCAAAATGCGAGCTTTCTCCTTAGACCTTTGTACAGGCGGCATGGAGGTACCCCATTGTGACACTTGGTTATAACATGTGTATTGCAATGATCCGGTAGTCCAAGCTAATTAGGACAAGGTGCGGGCACTATTAGTATACTATGCATGAGACTTGCAACTTGTAAGATATAATTTACATAACTCATATGCTTTATTACTACCGTTGACAAAATTGTTTCATGTTTTCAAAATAAAAGCTCTAGCACAAATATAGCAATCGATGCTTTCCTCTTTGAAGGGCCATTCTTTTACTTTTATGTTGAGTCAGTTCACCTATTTCTCTCCACCTCAAGAAGCAAACACTTGTGTGAACTATGCATTGATTCCTACATACTTGCATATTGTACTTGTTATATTACTCTATGTTGACAATTATCCATGAGATATACATGTTACAAGTTGAAAGCAACCGCTGAAACTTAATCTTCCTTTGTGTTGCTTCAATACCTTTACTTTGATTTATTGCTTTATGAGTTAACTCTTATGCAAGACTTATTGATGCTTGTCTTGAAGTACTATTCATGAAAAGTCTTTGCTTTATGATTCACTTGTTTACTCATGTCATTACCATTGTTTTGATCGCTGCATCCACTACATATGTTTACAAATAGTATGATCAAGGTTATGATGGCATGTCACTTCAGAAATTATCTTTGTTATCGTTTTACCTGCTCGGGACGAGCGAGAACTAAGCTTGGGGATGCTTGATACGTCTCCGACGTATCGATAATTTCTTATGTTCTATGCCATATTATTGATAATACCTACATGTTTTATGCACACTTTATGTCATATTCGTGCATTTTCGGAACTAACCTATTAACGAGATGCCGAAGTGCCGATTCTTGTTTTCTGCTGTTTTTGGTTTCAGAAATCCTAGTAACGAAATATTCTCGGAATTGGACGAAATCAAGACCCAGGGGCCTATTTCGCCACGAACCTTCCAGAAGACCGAAAGGGATACGAAGTGGGGCCACGAGGCGCCGCCACCATAGGGCCGCGCGGCCAGAGGGGGGCCCGTGCCGCCCTATGGTGTGGGCCCCTCGTCAGCCCTCCGACTCTGCCCTTCCGCCTACTTAAAGCCTCCGTCGCGAAACCCACGATGCGAAAAACCACGATACGGAAAACCTTCCGGAGACGCGGCCGCCGCCAATCCCATCTCGGGGGATTCCGGAGATCTCCTCCGGCACCCTGCCGGAGAGGGGATTCATCTCCCGGAGGACTCTACACCGCCATGGTCGCCTCCGGAGTGATGAGTGAGTAGTTCACCCCTGGACTATGGGTCCATAGCGGTAGCTAGATGGTTGTCTTCTCCTCATTGTGCTTCATTGTTGGATCTTGTGAGCTGCCTAACATGATCAAGATCATCTATCCGTAATACTCTATGTTGTGTTTGTCGGGATCCGATGGATAGAGAATACCATGTTATGTTAATTATCAAGTTATTGCATATGTGTTGTTTATGATCTTGCATGCTCTCCGTTATTAGTAGAGGCTCCGGCCAAGTTGATGCTAGTAACTCCAAGAGGGAGTATTTATGCTCGATAGTGGGTTCATGCCTGCATTGACACCGGGACGAGTGACGGAAAGTTCTAAGGTTGTGCTTTGTCTTTGTTGCCACTAGGGATAAAACATTGATGCTATGTCCGAGGATGTAGTTATTGATTACATTACGCACCATACTTAATGCAATTGTCTGTTGCTTTGCAACTTAATACTGGAGGGGTTCGGACGATAACCTGAAGGTGGACTTTTTAGGCATAGATGCAGTTGGATGGCGGTCTATGTACCTTGTCGTAATCCCCAATTAAATCTCACTATACTTATCATGACATGTATGTGCATTGTTATGATCTCTTTATTTGTCAATTGCCGGACTGTAATTTGTTCACCCAACATGTTTTTATCTTATGGGAGAGACACCTCTAGTGAACTGTGGACCCCGGTCCATTCTTTTAATACTGAAATACAAATCTGCTCCAATACTTGTTTTACTGTTTTCTCTGCAAACAATCATCTTCCACACAATTCGGTTAATCCTTTGTTACAGGAAGCCCGTGAGATTGACAACCTCACTGTTTCGTTGGGGCAAAGTACTTTGGTTGTGTTGTGCAGGTTCCACGTTGGCGCCGGAATCCCTGGTGTTGCGCCGCACTACATCCCGCCGCCATCAACCTTCAACGTGCTTCTTGGCTCCTCCTGGTTCGATAAACCTTGGTTTCTTTCTGAGGGAAAACTTGCTGCTGTGCGCATCATACCTTCCTCTTGGGGTTGCCCAACGAACGTGTGAAATACACGCCATCACGTTGTTGTAGAGGTTGGGTGTAATTGGTATCGTTTGATATTAATATATTCCCTTTATCGAAAAAAGATAACCAACTGTTGATATATCAAATTGTACATAGATATACCTCTTCCCTTTTACACCGTAGGAGCTACCTACATTTTAAAAGATGTGAGGTTGTGAGCTCCTTCGCATGTGACAAAACTCTATTATCCTTATTTGGAAAAGTATTTGTCCTTATTATACTTTTCCATATATATATATATATATATATATATATATATATATATGTGTGTGTGTATACACTTGTGAGTAACTTAGATTTTTATAGCTGTGTTACAAATGTGTTTTTTCAAGATAGAGACATATTAATAATTTTAGAAATGATATTGACTTATGTATATTGAAGAGTATATATACATCATTTCAGTGGATGAGTGCAAAAGCAAAGGACAGGGACACATATATATTGCACCACACAATTTTGACATATTCCCTTCATCAAATAACTAGCTTTGTTTTTCATGAAAACAACCCCTGAAATTAATGACTATCATATGCCATGTCCTCTTTCATCTACTTTAAGGATTTTTGTGACGAATTCAGAACTTCAAAAATAACCATTCAACGCATGAAATATATTTGAAACCAAGTGCATCCGCTACTGATTCCACTTCATATTAATTAGCCCACGTCCTCCACGATGATATTATATATTATTCATTTTTTTAAACAATGGTAATAACTTATCACATGCTAAATGTACTGTGTACACCATCCTTTCTATTGAGACTACCACGGTAGTATGCACTAGTAGTATATCGTTTGGCCCAAGATTGTGGAATACGAAATTTTCGGGACATACTTATGACTTAAGTCACTTTATAATATTTAGAACTAAATTATGATGCTTAACCTATTTAATTTATAGTATAGCATGAGAAACTACAAATATCCAGACAAGACATATACAGTTACATCATCATACTGACATTTTTTGCACTATTTATATCAAAGTCTATGTATCCGTGAATCTTGTCCGACGTATTTTCAAACTTTGGGTGTGCTTCAACAATTCTGGAATGTGCACATCAATATTGTGGATGTAAAAATATTTTGCATCATTTGGCATCATGGCGAGATTCATTGGGCTGGAGCTAGGGAACTCCTTCATTGCGATTGGAGCCCGGCAGGGGCTGGGGACTTCATTGCACTGGCGCAGGGTCTGGCAGGCCCCCTTCGTAGACTAGTTTGGTTCACCTTTGCGACCCTCAGCTGGTCTCTCTGGAATATTAGGAATAAACTAACTATCGAAGGGAAGTTGATCGGTAACCCGGCTGACGCTTTCTATCATATGCTTATCCACATGCAGTCATGGAGGGTTCTGGTCAGACGGAGGGACAGGGCGCTGCTGGACGTGGCGCGGGACGAGCTCAGGAGGCTACATGCGAGGACTAGAGCTGCAGTTTAGTCTCTCTTTCGACCCGCTTCAGGGCTTTGTATCGATTTTGCTTTTCTAGGACCGTCTCATGTGGTGTCGGCTAGGGGCGATGTTCTCCTGATCTCGAACCGGGTCGTGTGTGTGGTTTGATGTTGCGAACTTGTATCGTCACTATGTATGATGTTGGTAGCTTTATCTATAAAGCTGGGCCATGAGGCCTTCTATTTAAAATCTAAATATGATAATACGACTTCCATAGGACGACTTGCATGTCATTTGGCACTACCTTCTTGTACATGTGGACAATCGAAGCAAGTGACTGTTTTAAAGTTATATACATGTTAATTTACATGACTGCAACGTCACCAATTGTTCACAAGTTCACAAATTAAAAATAGTGGGGCCAAGTGACATACAAGTTGACCCATGGAAGGTGAAATATCATATAAATACTTACCATGTACACTAGTGATAAAAAATATATAACTTATTTTTCGTGCACCTCATTACCATGGTTGTCAGCATCTGATACTACCGTAGTATCTTGCAATTTTACGACACTACCGCGGCTAAAAGATATGTATCGTGATGGTATCTTAAACTAGGAATACATATAGGATACATCCATTGTCCAACTGGTGTATGGATATGTAAACTTAACTAGAAATCAATTAGGAAACATCCAAACCCTCGCTCCACACCCAAGATTAAACATCACGAAGCTTAAACATACAGTTTAAGCTGTCCCATGGTGATTAGAAATATCTATCAGCAATTTGGATCATAGTTACACATGTTAATCCTTTATTCTTCTAATAATTGTCTGTGAACACTGCTAAAAAAGCTTGATAAATTGTCATTTGGAAACCAAGTTACGGTGAAACCAATTCGTCTAGTTAGTTAAAAAACAAAATTCGGATGCGAATAGTGACAAGTAGTGGAACAACACTATCCTTGTATAATTTGTTTCTTTCTACCTCCCAAATGAATATGAGTTTGAACTTAAAATTTCATATGTTCATAAACAACACCTTTAGCATGACATTTAAAAAAAAACAAAGAAATGTGGTTTTCTCCATGGTTTTTTTTTTCTGCGTGGTGCACACAAAACGAACTATTATTTCGCCTTTTATTTCCAGGGTGTTTCCATTGTAACTTGGTTTGAGCCATATACTTTCTCCAAAAGCTTTCCAAAATACAGCCGATCCAGTGGGTGTAGTGCAGGATGCAGCTATCACACGTTTATATGCAATTTCAGACAGTGACAAGCGATCAGCAAGAGAACCCTTCCTGATCGGGTATAAATTAACTGCACCTCTATAGGCCATCTATTTTGCAGATAGTGATCTCGCGTGAAATGAGAACCAAGCTTTAGGTTCGCATTTCCACGGCGTTGTAACTTGGTTTTTTCACTGGATACTTCCTCAAAAAACTTACAAGCGATCCAAAGGGGTTTAATTCAGGATGCATCCATCTCAAGGTTATATATAATGCAAGACAGTGACAAGTAATCAGCAAGGGAACCCTTCACGATTGGACATAAATTAACTGCACCTGTGTAGGCCATCCATCTGATCGACAGTGACCTTGCCTGAAATGAGAACCAAGCTTTAGATTCGCATTTCGCTGTCAAGATTCGGTCGATGGTGCTGTTTAACATTTGATGATGCTGCAGTTGGAATTAACCTGGTGGAGGTCTATATCTGGGATGAATTAATGCCACACCTGGATTAAATATTTCAGAGTTGTTGAAGGGTGATGCATTCCTTCTGAAAACTGTTGATTATTAAGGTTATATACTCCTATACTCCGTATTAATTATTTCAGAATTCACAGGGTGAAAGTTTTACCTTGATTGGTCGAGCTAGCCAGCTAGCTAGATATGTTCTTGTTAGTTACATATGTTCTTTGCAATCTAGCTTGGAGTATTACTAATACCAGGCTATGTTAACGAGCTGGAACTTAATCAGGCGATCCCTGAGTATTCGTCATGATATACACTCTTGCTGGCTGCGCATCTGTCCTGGAAAGGGTATCTTCCAATATTTAGGGACGATTCAGATCAAATTCCATCCATGCATATAACAAGAATGTTTTATGTTGTGCTGAAATTCCTTGTCAATACAAGCAAAAAATGAAGGTATCTGAAATTTCTAGGCCACTACTTGGAGAAAACAGAAACAAGATCTGCAAGAGCAGATCTTGCTACCTATATACGTCTGATATAGACGCCTCATGGTTTGGCAGTCGCCATCCTCACTGTGGTGCAAGAATCACACCATTCGCGGTCCGTATCATCTGAGCAAATAATATCTGGGGCGATGCCACCAACCAATGGAGCCCATCACCATTGTTTGCTGCTGAAAACACTAAACTTGACTGTACTTAAAGGACAAAGGTCCGAAACGGAGAGATCGAGCCAATCGGGCTCTTTGGTTCTTGCTAATGTTCGTATTATTATGCGCCTAATCAGGCATCAGCGTCGCTGTTCTTGGGCCTAGGGGACTTAAAGTTTTGGTTAAACAAAGACAAATGGTGCTTGGGGCTTTCAGAGAAAGCAAAGGACCATTGATGACTGCTTGTTTTCATATGAGTTTTCTAGGTACCAGTGGCCATGACACCGTCCGGGCAGGCCTAGCCGGCACCATGCGTGGTCAGGCTGGTCCTGAGTCTCCCTCGGGAAAACATCTTCTGCTGTGAAGACAAATGGTTCTGGCCTTCGTAGCGACGTACATATATGGTTTGTGAAACTTCTATTTGCCGTGCAATTTTTTTAGTACAACCTAGAGTGTCACGAATACAAAGTCAGGAAGTTCTATGACCGACCAGTGACAACCAACGCCTAAAGAAATAGAACCCCGCGTTTACATATGTGCCTAGACATTACAAAATTGACTTCAACAAGTATTGAAATTAGATGATACTACTTTGCGCATTGCAGCGGAAAATTATGTTCAGAGTGGTTGTTTCCTAAACTCTGTGAGAATAAGCAAATAAGAAGATTAATTATTTTAAACTGTGATTGCTAGTACTTTGAACATTTTAAATAAGGCGCACCAATGCCAGTTTGATATATTACATTGAGATGAAACATGGATAGGAAGTTACTACATAATGTTTAACACGAATCGCCGATAAATTCAGAATAGGTAAGTCTGAACCTGAACCAAGTGTATCGGTGGACTGTCACCGAAGAATCATTCACACCCAATACTATGTAATCTCCTCGTGTCTTGTGAGACCTAAGAGAACAATACATTGAAAACAAATGGTTCATAGAGGTTGAACAAAATAGCTCATGACGAAGATCTACACACTTGATCTTGCACTACAGCACCATTTAGTTTCAGAACTGTATTATGTAGTAAGAAGGAGAAGATGCATGTAAATTACTAAGATCTTAGGATCCGACAGCCTCACTTAAATTCAAATGTGCGTGTATCTAACTTTCCTGTACAGCCATGCTTAAACTGTGTTTCTCTCTTTTTATCACAAAAATCAGATAATAAGTTTTCGGGTGAAGGAGTGGCGTAAGGAAGTTACCTCCATTCAATGTGTATTCTTGTTTTTCGCCCTTAACCTGCATGAATCATGATATGAAAGTTTATTTTACTCTGAGTAGAGCACTATTTTTAACTCACTCTTGTTGATGAAGAGTATAAAAAATCATGTAAAAAGCGATTGAACATGGCAAACAGTAATTGATTATTAGACCAACTGTATGAAAGTTATAAACTCATGAAAGTTACAGAGTTGTTGGTTATCCTACACTTAATTGTAGCAAAACTTTGCTGCGGGACAAGCTAATCAGTAAATCATATTTCTTTGATCTTTATACAGAATTTGTTTTCCCAACAGAAAAGAAAAGCTACAATTTAGTACGCAGAACATATAAGTCAAGCAATTACTCGTTGTGATAGTGGTTCTGCATCACGAATAGATTTTTTCAATTTCTTCAGTTAGCAAAACTCACAAATTGCGTAATTTGCACAACAGATGAATGTCATCATGCATAGTTCAGTGATGATCATAAATAACAAGTTTTCATGCCCCTAGCGGCATATAGAATAGTTGAAGCAATACAAAAAGATAGCCTTCTGAGCAGGAACACTGCCAATGGTCAATGGAGCTCTACTCGAAACACAGAGTATTAACAACCACATCATTTGGTTCACGCACCAACAACAGCCAACATGCTGGTTATTCTATCAAATCAGAATACGACACAGTTGAGGCTAACTTTCAAAAAATCATGGTGGTTCCCGTTTGATGTCAAGATGTTAACCTTGATGATGTGCTCATGGGCTTGCCGGTCATCCAGATGACCTTCCCCTTGAAATACATTGGTCTCCCGCTTTCGGGTTGGCAATTAAAAGGAGTGGACTTCCAACCTCTTGAGGTCAAGATGGGTGGAAATCTTGTTAATTGAGACGGGAAAATATCGATTTGGCCAGTAGGGGGGTGCTTGTGAAGCCCGTCCTCACCATCATCAAGGATATAAATTTATTTGGGTTTGAACTAAGGAGTTCGATATGGGAATGTGGTTAGAGCATCCCCACTCGTTGGCGCTCCCCACGCCCAAATCCGGCGAAATTTTCGTCCGGATTGGAGGAAGATTTGGCGTGGGGAGTAGCAGTTTCCCAGCCGCGTGCCCAGGCGAAGTCGACGAGGCGAATTGAAAAAACAGAAACTTGACAAACTACGGCTAAAAACGGGTGAATATAGACTAAATTTAATGATATTTACTACATAACGGGCGGAGTTCATACATAGAGGCCAAATTCGACTATATTTCGAATTCGGCTAGGGAAATCCAAATGCTAATTTTAAAACACGGCGCTCTACATGCCCAAATGGCGGTAGAACACCGTGTAGTCGCCGCCGTCGTCGTCGGAGCCGTCGTCGTCGTCGACCTGCGGTGGCGCGGCCTGGCTGCTGCTGTCCACGGCCGGCGTCTCCCCGCCGAGGCGGGGAAGGCTTGTACCATTCGTCGTCCGGCGCTTCGAGGTCGACGAATGGGACGGCGGCGGCGGTTGGAGCGGCGGTTGGAGCGGCGGCGTGGCCGGCGCGGGCGGCGGAGGTCGCCACGCGGCGGCCAGGTCCAACAGCCTCGCCCGTTGCTCGCTCGCCTGGCGCTCCCGGTCGCGCCTGGCCCGGTCCGGTGCGGCGTCGTCCGCGCGCTTCTCCTCCTCCATGTCCTGAAGCGATCGGCGATGGCCTCCGCCATCGCTGCGTCCTCCGCGCGCTCGCCTCCTCGCTCGGCGAGCTGGTTTGCGGCGGCGGCCTCTTTCTTCGTCCTCTTCCGGCCGCCTGCGGCGCGGAAGGCTGGTCGCGGATGACGAGGGCGCCGCTGCTGCGCCCTACCGGTCGGCGGCGGAGACGCCGGCTCCTCCCTCTTCACCGGCGCCAAGGACGACCTCGGCGCCGATCCGGAAGACGACGAGCTGGCAGCCATGCGCCGTGGCTGCCGAGGCGTTTCCCGGCGGCGGCTCGTCGACGCCCTCGATGCAGGGGGCATCGTGAGCACCGGAAAGTTTCCGCCCTCGATGTGATCGAGGACGTTCGCCAGCGTTCTATCCGGCGCGCTCCACCACCGTCGTCGTCCGCGCGGCGTTGTTGCGCGCAGGCGGAGGGTGGCGGGCCGTCGTGAGGCCGCCGGCTCCCGCTCCCGCCGCCGAAGGAAGTATGAGTTCCAGCGCGTGTAGTTCTCGGGGTGGTGGCGCGGGTCGGCGCGCTCCTCGTCCGTCATCGTCAGCCGCGCCTCCTCGATGGCGGCGTCGAGGGCGTCGCCCTGAGGCGGCGGCGGGATTGGTACGCCGCCACGGCTGAGTCGCCACCCGCCGCCGGGAGGCCTCGTGTCGGGCGGGCAGGGGTACCCCGCCTGGTGGAGGAGGTGCCCCTCCCAGCGACGGAGCGTCCGGCGGGGAAGCCGTTGGAGGCTGCGCCGTCGTCGTCGGAGAACGCCATCTTCGTTGGAGGTGGCCGGTGAGTGGAGGGGAAAATGGAGGAAGAGTGGAGCGAGGGCGTCGCGGCGAGCGGCCTCGGCCTTAAATAGGAGCGGCGGGCGCGGCGAGCGCCGGCGGTCATGCGCGCGGAAGACGATGCATGCGCGAATGACGATGCGACGGCATGGTCGCCGCGTGGAAGCTACGCGGCCGACGAATGCAGACCGGCGGCAGGCTTTCACAGCGCGCGGAAGACGATGCGATGAGGACGACGATCGGTTTCTCTCGCCGACAAGTTGGAGCCACCAGATGCGCGGGAAGTTGCGTCGCCGTTTCGCGCGCTTTCGTTTCGTCCGGAGTCCCGAGCGCTCCCCGGGGCCGGGGATGGCGTGGGATCGCCGGATGGATTTAGGCCCAAATCCGGACGAAACGAGGAACCGGGGGCGCGGTCGGGCCGAATTACGCCGTCCGGATGGAAAAAACGCTCGCCGGGGGCCTGTTCGGGGGGACGAGTGGAGATGCTCTTAGTAACTGGCCTCCACCGTCATCAACGTGAAAGGAAACTGAAAGCTGGCACTGCATCTTATTGCATGTTAGTTATTATTGCAGGTCAACTAAAACTTTGGTTATGTTATATTGCATCTTCTTTGGTAATAGGTATAATATTTTCTCAATAGAATGATAGGAATTTATGTAAGCCTGCGTGTGAGATGAATTAAAAGAGCTTCCAACCACATGTGTGGTTTCTTCGCGACCAACAACGTAGCACCAAACACCAAAGCCATAATCTTATTAGTAAATTGAGTAAGGAGCTGCTAAGAATCCGAATATCCACTATTTCACGGTTCTCGGAGAGCAATGTATAGTAAAACAAGTGATGACATAAAGAATTAACGAAATCTATCTTTAATACTTGCCGTTGAACTGACCATCCATAGGTTCAGCTTTGCACACCCACCTTAAAGCAGGATATTGCATAACCAGTTAAATAAATAGCATTCAACCATAGAAATTGAAATATCTTTATTTGCATCTAAGTAATATCAGGAGTCAAAAGCAAGTGAAATACCTAAGTTAGCTGAATTTGATGCCTCAATGGAAAAAAGATGAAACTTTACTTCTGAAGTAAGATTAGAACCGAGTAAAATGAAACAAGAAAAGGCACCTTAGTTATTGTTCCCAAGGTCTCAATAACTAGATATGGTTAGCATTGGATGAGAAAAATATAAAGTGAAGGTATTGAAGATATATGTAGCACTGAAGCATAAAAAAAATCAAAATATCTTTTCTTTTGCAGTCAAGACAGGAGTCAGCTCAGGAAGTGAAACACTTAGGTTAGCTGTTTTTGATTAGTAAAGCCTCAGTGGTAAAAGCATGAAAGTTACTTCTGAAAATAAGATAAGAAATAACAGAGTACATATATTAGACAAGAGAAGGCACCTGATTTGGTGTTCTCCAGCCCTCAATAATTGGATATACTCAGCATTGGATGAAAGAAAAAATAACAAAGTGAACGTACGCAGTCTTGTGCTTATTTCCATATACCAAAGTTTAACAAGATAAGATAAATGCAAAAAAAAAAATGGTATTGCTCGAGTAAATGTGCCAACCCTGATCGACTACACAATGGATTCGTCTGTGTAAGTGATTTGACCTTAAGAGTATATTTTTCTTGCTAGAATCTCTCAAAATAAATACGCCTACCCCACCAGAAGTAGCAAGTTAGCACCTACTGGATTCGTCTATGCAAAGTTCACTACAATGCCCATGGTAGCAAAAGGCTAGCAGATAAAGAAACCTTGAAATTATGTACCTCGGTGACTCGGTTGGTAATATTTGGTCCCCTTCTTTTGAGCTTATGCTTATGGAGAAGCAAGCTTATGGAAATTGGTGGAGATAACCTACGGTGGGGAGAAGCTCCTACAAACAGTCAGTCCCCTTCTTTTGGGTTTATGGGATTTGGGCCCACGAGATGTGTGATGTCTAAAATGCCCCTCTATAAATATAGCAAAATTGGCATACCCAAAATTATTCAAAACCTGAAATTACCACTTGACAGTTATCTGTACATACCATCTACAGAAAATGCAGACATGCATCTACGCGGAGAAAACTAGCGTGCACAAGTGTGTCCAGCAGCTACACGTCCAAAAAAATTCGAGCAAAACATGAAAAATTCTAGATCAGATCTCACTAATTGCTTGTTCAGCAGCATACAAATCATTCCCAGCAGTTAAGGTTTTCAACGTGGCCTTTTTTTTCATCTCACGAGGTGAATCAGTCTGAAGACCAGTAACGAAATCAATGAGGAGGCTCCCTAGGGTCTCTGCCAATTATATCTTTAAATTGGAGCAACACTTTCTATTGCTAGGAACAAGTAAATAGATTTTGGATCCAATCACAATCCAAGTTCCTGCCCTGGAGTGCAGTATTTATGTTTTACGGAAGCTACTATATGACCTAGCAGTTTGAGTTTAAATGAAAATGGTTCAGCATTTTAAACAGAAACAGCAGCTTATTTTCATGGAAACTGAAACAGCTGCTGATGCAGTTTATCCTCAGTTTACTTCTTGCCCAGGTGACAGTCATTAAGATAGAGCGTAGGTAATAACTATGCCCATCATCAAGCAACCTGGCAACAAAGTCCGATGACTTCGGGTTGGCCAACAGTTTATTGAATCAACCGTTTGCCACTTATTTTCTTACATTCATAAACATAAAAACATAATGAACCCTAGCAGTCTAGCACATATTTTCTTTTTACTACTAGTAGTATTACACAAATAAAGATCGACAGTCATGCCTATCATCTTGCAATGGCTATGGGAACAAGACTTTCAATGCAGGGAAGTACACCGATGTACATCGAGTTTTGGCACGCATACTTAATGGCGCATGACCCAGGTCCATCATACTTCAGGCCATCCAAGTGAGCTACATCCTCTGCTTTCTTACTTTGGAAATCATACTGGAAGACTCGATGCAGATCCACCAAAAGCACTCCACAGTGTGAAATCGATATGGCGAGGGAGGTATCAACATTAAGGATGCATCGGCGATACCATTGCGGGTTCACAGCATCACTTGTCATCCAGAGCACTGTTCGCTGAGAAGAGTCAAACTGAGCTAGGCACATTTCACCATCTAGCACGTTTAAGGCGAAGTCATCATGATCAAGATCAGGGCATGGGGGCTGCATAGTTAAGCTAAATACTTCCTCTTTTAAGCAAAAACGAAGCAATCGGCCCTCTGGAGATTGTATGAGATCAGGCCCATCGAGTCTCCAGAAAAGAGAACCCCGAAAGAATGTAGCGGTTTGCCAGCCGCTAAGCGGGTATGGTGGATCCACATCACTGCTCCTCCAAGCTCTGCCGGTTTCACTGATTGTACAAATCTCCATTCCCATTCGGGCCTCATCCAGTGAATAGTTAAAGAATCGAACGATCTTGTACTTGTTTGTAAATGAATCAAGACCAAAACCAACAATGGCGCGACATATGGAGGATGGCTGTAGCATACTGCGGATGCTCTCAGGTAGTGTAAGAAGTTCCCTAGTGGAGGGGTTGAGGACATACATTTTGGTGCTGGTGGGAACTAGCACGAGTCCGTTGCAATGTCCAAGAATGTATACTCGCACCGAAGCTCCTTCGAAGAAGTTGAGTGTGTATGCAAGACTTGCGCTGGCTTGACTCTTTTGCCATCTGTATAGGCTGATATTGCTCGAACCTTCTGCCAGAAAATACGGCGTGAGCAGGAAACACTGATGGCGCTGGTGGTTGGACACTGCGCGTTGGAGGTGCATGCTAATGAAGGATCGGCTGCAGATGGTGGTGTGCCAGGTCCTGCACACTGATTTGAAGCGCAGGAGAGATTTCACTGGGAGTCGAACCAGGATCTCCGATACAAGGTCATCTGGCATCTCAGGGATGGCTGGCCTTCGGAATCTCTTACGAGTTGACATGAACTCCGGCTTATTCGGGGCGGTATGCCTCCGCAGCACCTTCCCCGTGTTCACCGTGGCGCTGCTGCGCAGTGCCTTGTTTGTGGTCTTCAGGCCCATATAGTAGCCGAGTACATGCACCAAAAAACACTACTATGATTAACATAGGATATGTGCTGAAACGCGCTACTGCTTGAGAAGATATAAGCGCGGCGATCCTAGATCGGATCAGACTCGGTTTCCTTGTCCGTCTCGAAAACTAAAATAAAGGTCAGATTTTTTTGGGTGAAATATTCCAAATCTGGCCGTGGGATAGCTGGATGAAACTAAAAGATACTGCGTTTTCAAAGTGCACCGTCGAGCAACTTACAGGAACTAAAAGTACGGATTGACGGTAGCAACTTACAGGAACATGGGAATTCCTCTGCACCGTCGAGCGGTGCTTTCACCAGTCCCCATGGTCCGGCCTCCCGCGCCGCCGCTGTCGAACTAGCACAGGAATCGCCAACAGCACCCGCCCTTGGCTAAAACCAGGACGGTGCATGTGGTGGCGAAGCTAGGGCACGGAAGAGGCGGCGCGCACATGCAAAAAGGAAAGAGGGACAGGGGCCGCTAGAGGTCGGGTTTCCATGGCAGAGCATCTCCAGCGGGCGGCCCGACGCGAAACGGACAGACCTGTTCTCCGTTCGTTTGTGTCTGATCGTAGAAAATTGAATGGAAAGGCCCCAGCTACTGCTTACCTCCGGGGTGTTTCAGCGGCCCGACATAAAAAAATAACCCAAGTGCTAAAAAGTGCTCGGGTGCTATCTGGCAAAACGAGCACTCGCTCCGTGGCCGTCCGATGTGCATCCTTGATCAAGATGCGCGACGATTCTTTCCGAAGCGACTGGTCTCTGTCTTTCTCTTCGTTTCCATTCCCCTCTCACGCTTGCTAGGGTATCGCGCACGACCATTCCAGGCGGAATCAGCGCGCGGATTTTGTGGGATCCCGACGCCGGAGCGGCCGCGCGAGCTCGGGCCGGGAGCTAGGCGGCGGAGAGTAACACGCGGTCGAGGACGGGAGCCCCGACGCCGGAGAGAGACCCACGAGGGAGTTCGATGGTGGGTAGCGCGGCGGCGGAGAGCGGCAAGGCGAGCTCAGGCGGGGGGAGGGGGTCTGGGCAGCGGAGAAGCGACCCGCACGCGAGGGTTGGGAACTCGGCGGCGGAGAACGGCCACACGAGCTGGGCGGAGAGTTGGGGCAGCGGAGATGCAACCCGCGCGCGAGGGAGCCGAGCTCGGGCGACGAAGAGTGCCCGCACGAGGGAGCTCATGCGACAAGGAAGCCCGACGAAGGAGCAATTGAGCGGCTGCAGTTGCCATACTACCACTGCTCCGACGCTTACTGGATCTACGGCTGCATCCTCAAGCAGTTCCGGGAGGAGATTCTCAAGGATGTCCGTAAGAATAGTTAACTCTCTCACCCTCACTAATTTATCTGAAAATCTTGCTAGTTTATTGTGTAATTAGGCTTCCTATTTGTACCCTTCCATGAGCTCATGTAGCAGCAGGCATTCTTGTTATCAGTTGAAACACAATATTTAGCCGAGTGAGTAAATAGTGAACCTTTTTGTTTTAAGAACAGTTCTTAGTTGAGTTTATGCCAGGGCCTAGTAAAATCATCAATGAAATGCAAACCATCGGAACAAAGCGAAATGAAAACACTCTGTACAAATTATGATTTACTCAATGCTCAGGTTGTAGATTCAGATAGTTTGGCACAACATTTTACTTCTCAATTAGAACTTTCAGACTTGAACACGGATCGTTTTGTACAATTGTAACAAAACCATGTTGATTGGTGCCCAAATTCCTCTTATGTTTCTAGAGAAACGAACCTGATTTAGTGCATTTGTGTGCTCAGGTTCTATTCTGCAGAGGTACTTCTTACACTGGCCGGCGAGCAAGAAGGCGTGAGTCAAAATGCTGCCCTACTGCAAGCTGCAGCATCCCCCGCCCCCATCCTTCTATGATGAATTTGTTAGATGTATATATATTTGTCTATTGTAGTTTCTCCATATATTAGGGGGCTTTCTGCATATGTGCACCTGTACATGTACTATATATTGTGGCCTTTGGCCCCCTGGTAATACAACAAGTATATTGCCCTAACATGGTATCAGAGCAAAATTGATCCTGTCCCGTTACTTGTTCGTCTCTGCTCCGTCCCCGTCTTCGATCCGGCCGAAGTTGGTCGATCTCCGCTCGTCTGCCTCGATTCCCCAAGCCGCCTCGCCTCAGCTTCTCTCCCGATCGGCCGGCCGCGCAGCTATTCCTCTTCCGATCCGCCGGCCCGCTCCGCCCGGATTTCTCCCCGTCGCCAGGCGCCCCGATTCCGTCGCCCCGTTCCAGGCGCCCCGGTTTCCGTCGCCCCGTCGCCAGGCGGTCGCTCCAATCGCCAGGAGCCCCGATCCAAGCGCCCCGTTTCCGTCGCCTGGTTGCCAGGCTCTCGCTCCAATCGCTGGCCTGCTTGGCCCGCGTCGCCCGTGCCCGTGCTCTGCTTGATCTGTTCTCTGCTCGTTGACTTGCCTGCGAAAAAAAAAAAAAAAAAAAAAAAAAAAAAAAAGCAAAAAAAAAAAATGTCTTCCTCGGGCTATGTTGCGATCCCTCGCTGCCCGGTGATCTTCGACGGCGCGAATTACCCTGATTTCGCTGCCTTTATGCGCGTCCACATGCGCGGTCTTCGTCTTTGGGGTGTGCTTTCTGGCGAGGTCTCCTGTACGCCGCGTCCTGTTGCTCCTACGGTGCATGTTGCACCGCCACCTGTTGCCCTTGCCCCTGATGCTACTCAGGCGGATAAGGATGCAGCCAAGAGTGCTGATGACACTGCTCTGGCGGCGCACCTTTGCAGCTCTGGCCTCGCACCATTGAAGCTTCGGCCGCCGCTTGCAGCTCCGGTGGCACACCTTTGCAGCTCCGGCGGTGCACCATTGAAGCTTCTGCCGCCACTTGTAGCTCCGGAGGCGCACCATCGCAGCTCGCCCCGCACATGATTGCAGGTCCCCGACGCATGATCGTAGCACCGCCGCACCTTGCAGCTCCGACGGGGCAACTTTGCAGCTCCCTCAACGCATAATTGCAGCTCCGGCGGCGCTCCTTTGTCGCATCGCGTCCCCATGGATGGCAGCGCCACTGTATGCCGGGCACAGGGCGACGCGGTGGATGGCGGCGGCGCCCCCTGTATAGGGAGGCGGGTTGGAGGTCGGCAGCGGCGGTCCCCGGGCACATGGCGGCGCGGTGGAAGTCGGGGCGGCCTCCCCGGCGACGGTGCTCATCTTGTCGCAGCACCGAAGGTGCGCCGCCAGGTAAGGCGCGCGGGGGCGGCGCCCGGCACGGCGCTCCGGCGGCCCAACAATAGGTGCAGTGCAGGACGCAGCGGGAGCTCAGTCCGTCAGCGGGGCTCGGTCCGGCGGACACAACGCACGGTAGTGGTTTGGGGATTTTTTTCGGTGGAGAGAAGATGGAAACGAGATGCAAGAGGATAGGGATAGCAACGGGAGTGGGCCAAGGACGTGTGTGGTCCACGTGATGAGGAGCATCCAACGACGCTCGAGCCGGAGGTTACATCGCACGCAACCTCCAAAGGATATGCAGTATTTTCCTTACCGATTTCCGCGTGAGTTCGAGCTTTAGCACTCTACGCCGCTGTTTCGCGCGCGGAAAACCAGTGGCTTGTTCCCGCCCTGTCGTTGCCTTTTTAATGGCCGCCGCTGGATCGTTGTGACAATCACTATCTACGAGCCATGGACGACCACGAACGTACTTGCAGGCTCATCATCTCCATGGCTTGCGCCCGCTATCCGCAAGATCTGGATGCACCATATCTCGACGCGTTGCATGAGTTCGAGGCGAAGGAGACCACTGCCTACCTCCACAAGGACTCGCTCTACGGCCCCTACCAGAAGAGCATGGGGGAGGCGGCGGAGGCGTCGGTGCATGGCTGTCTCCATGGCCGTCGAGCGGTCGTCCCTCGATTCACTCCATCACCAACCTCCGCCGTCAACCACCGCCGAAATCCGGGCGCCAATGATGAGCTCGCCGAGGCGAGGGAGTCGTGGGAACTCATGCATGCCCTAATGTAGTGCAGTTGGGAAACCCCAAGAGAAAGGTATGATGAGCAGAACAACAAGTTTTCCCTCAGTAAGAAACCAAGGTTTAATCGACCAATAGAAGAAAGAAATCACTTCTGAAGGCTGTTGTTGGCTGGCGTTGGCAGGGCGCACTACCGGTGTCGGCAACAATGTTGAACCTGCACACAACACAACCATAATACTTTACCGCAACTTACAGTGAGGTTGTCAATCTCATCGGTTTTGCTGAAAACAAAGGATTAGACGTATAGTGTGGAAAGAGATGTTTGTTTGCAGTGTAATAAAGAGAACATTGCTTGCAGTAAAAAACAGGTATTTGCAGTAGATGGTTTTATCAGTGTAAAAGAAAGGACCAGGGTCCACAGTTCACTACTAAACAAATTACAACTAGGCAATTGACTGGATAAAGACCATACATAATAAGATGATTACTATGAGATTCATTTGGGCATTACAACAAGATTCATAGACCGTAATCCAACTACATCTATGACTAATAATCCATCCTCAGGATATCATCCGAACAATTTTGGGTATTAAGTTGCAAGCAACAGATTATTGCATTAAGTAAAGTGTGTAAAATAAACAATAGAATTATCCTTGGATAAAGAATTGTGGTTTTCTGCCTAGTAGAAACAACACATCTACAACCTTATAAGTTATTGTTACTCTCCCAGATTACTAGAGGTATGAACCCACTATCGAGCATAAATACTCTCTCTTGGAGTCACAAGCACATACTTGGCCAGAGCATCTACTAGCAACGGAGAGCATGCAAGATCACAAATAACATATACAACATATCATAATCAATATCAATCATAGTATTCAATATTTATCGGATCCCAGCAAACACAACATGTAGCATTACATAAGGATGATCTTCATCATGATAGGCAGCTCACAAGATCTAAACATGAGGCATAATGAGGATAAGACAACCATCTAGCTACTGCTATGGACCCGTAGTCCAGGGATGAACTACTCACACATCACGTCGGAGGCGGACATGGTGATGAAGAGGCCTCCGGTGATGATCTCCCTCTCCGGCAGGGTGCCGGCCGAGAAGAGCTTCAGATCCTTCCCGGGCTAGGGTTGACGATGGCGGCGGCGACGGAACTTTTCGTGGATGGAGGCTCGGGTATGTGGGGTTTTCCCAAGGATGTCGATTTATAGGCAAAAGGGCGAGGTCGGTGGACGCCCGAGGGCCCACACCACCCCTAGGCGCGGCCAGGGGGCCCCGCGCCTAGGCATGGTGCGGCCGCCTCCTGGTCCTCCTCTGTCTCTGCTATGGACTCCGTTTTCGTGTCGAGAAAAATAGGAGGTTTGGATTTTGTTTCGTCCAATTCCGAGAATATTTCCTGTGAAACATTTTTCTGAAATACAAAAACAGCAGAAAACAGGAACTTGCATTGTGACATCTTTTTAATAGGTTAGTTCCAGAAAATGCATTAAAATGCCACGAAGTGTAAACAAAACACATAGCAATTGGTGTAAAGCAAGCATGGAGCATAAAAAATTATAGATACGTTTGCAACTTATCAAGCATCCCCAAGCTTAACTCCTGCTCGTCCTCGAGTAGGTAAGTGATAACAAAATAATTTTTGAGGTGACATGCAGCCAATACAATATTGATCAAATTATTATAAAGCATTGCAAGCTGGGATCAAAGTACTCTAAACATAGGCATGATAGATAGGTGTTTCGGTCTCGTGTGGGTGTTCCCTCTAGGGTTCTTGGAACCCTTGAGGGTTTGTTGACCTTAGTGGTGTTGTAGCCTTTGTGGCGTGGTAGCCTTTGTGGCGTTGGAGCCTTTGTGGCGTTGGAGCCTCTGTGGTCTTGTTGCATGTGTTGCACATTGTAGCCTTTGTGGCCTTGTACTTGAGAGCTTCCGATGTTGTGGATTTTACCTCAAGCTTGATACTTGGGTGTTTGCCCCAAGCTTGTACGGGTTTGGTGACCACCCTCAAGGGTCCCTTAATGGATCAAGGCTTTCCCTTTGGTGGGAAAGACTCGAGGAGAATATGGTGTCCCTAGCGGCTCATTGGAGTGCCTTGTGCCTCCACACCGCTCCAACGGAGAGTAGCACCCTCAAGGGTGTGAACTTCGGGAAAACATCATCGTCTCATCGTGCACCGGTTACTCCTCAACCCGAGCTCCTTTACCTATGCGCTTTACATTGTGATAATCTTCGTGCTAGCTTGATGTTATATATCTAGTTTGCTATCACCGTGTTGCTTATCTTTCTTAGCATAGGTTGTTGGTGCACATAGGAAAACCGTAGTTTTTAGGCTTAGTGCTTAACAAGTAAAACATAGTTTTATTCCGCCTTGTTAAGCCCTCAAGTATAAGTTTTATAGCTCGCCTATTCACCCCCACCCCTCTAGGAGACATCCTTGTACATTCAACCGTCAACCCCAAGAAGGGAAACCACGTTCAACTACATGGGTTCTTGGTGGACCTCCTTGTCCTCACCGAATACTACAAGGGCCGTGGAAAGAAACTTGACGCCATGGACTATATTTGGCATGAGATGCGTGATTTCTCTCTCATGAGGAAGCTCCCGGCATTCACCCCTACATCATGCGCTTCATTTTTCTTTGTTGGGAAGCCGAAGGACGTGGTGATCTTCTTAAACAAGTGGACCAGCTCACTCCTCATGCAGTTTGGGGCCCTCTCATCAAGTCTCGTGCACTCCCTAGGGGCCAAGAAGAGGAGGATGATCCCAACATCGACCCGGACTATGAGTTGCCACTCTCCAAGACCAAGGGTTGGTTCACCAAGCTCACCGCCCGCCTCAAGAAATCCTTTTGCTTCACGGAGGACCTCCAAGAGAGGATTATTATGAGAATGATCAAACAAGAAGATTCGTCAATGTCAAAAGGCAATAGTGACTCACATGGGACTTCCCGTCTCCGAAGGCTCCGAGGGCGTCATCACGCCTCGTGAAGAATGGGTCTCCAAGCACAAGTGGACAAGCTCTGAGGACTCCATACCCGAGGAACCTCACATCTACACCCGGGATCCACCTCCGGAAAGCTCCCAAGGCTCATGATGAAGGTGATGATGAAGGCGAGGAGTACGAGGAGGAGGATGATGAAGATGCGGGCGAGGAGGAGGATGATGACGAGGATGACGATGATGATGACACTACTAGGAAAAAGGCTAGCCGTAAGATGGGTGTTAGTAGCGCACCAAGAGGGCAGTGCGCCACTACTACTTAGCAGTGGCGCACCGGAAAGTGGTAGGCCACTATTAAAAATGTAGTAGTGGCGCACCTCTCCTGCGGTGCGCCACCACTAAGTTTGACCATGGGTTTGACCCAGCCTTATACATAGCAATGGCGCACCGTGTAGAGGTGCGCCACGCCTATTTTTGTAGCGATGGCGCACCTCTACATGGTGCGCCATTACTATGTAAAGGGGAGGATGGAAATGTTTGGGCATGACTTAGTAGTGGCGCACCATGCTTGGTGCGCCATCGCTAAGTGGTGCCCAAACATTTCCACACCCCACCGTGGATCGCCTTTTGGAGTTTGCAAAAAATAAAAGAAATAGATAGAAAATTCAAAAAATTAAATCCTTTGAAATGCCCATGTAATATGTCATCTAGGTTTAGTGAAAATTGAAAAAAATGAATTTTGATATATTATGCAAAATGGCGTCATGTTTCGGTAAAACGGGATTTACGGTTGCATACGACCTCGGATGAAAAACTTTTTATATCAAAATCGATCTACGCGAAATTTCCTATTCGAATTCAACCGCCTACGGCCGTTTGGAGAAAAAATGGATTCGTCAAATTCAAAACAGAAACAGGACTTTTTTCGGGTTTTAGATTTTGGGCAAAAAATAGAAAAAAAATAGCGGTGGCGCACCCATGCCTTGGTGCGCCACTGCTAAGCTTCCCGCCCACGAATTTCAAAATGGAGGAGCCGGCCACTTAACCCCCTCCTCCCTCCTCCCTCCTCCTTCACATATTCTCCTCTCCTCCTCCTGCTCTCCTCCTCTCCTCTCCTCCTTTCACTCCGGCGACCTCCTCCTCCTCCTCTCCTCTCCTCCTTTCACTCCGGCGACCTCCTCCTCTCCTCTCCTCCTTTCACTCCGGCGACCTCCTCCTCTCCTCTCCTCCTTTCACTCCGGCGACCTCCTCCACTATGTCGAGCTCCGGTGACCTCCTCCATTTACTTCCATCCTTCGTCCTCTTGTTCATCCTCTCCTACATCTCCTCACCTCTCTTCACCTCTCCTACGTCCCTCATCCATCACCACCGGCGGCTAGGCTAAGAAAAATGAGAATGAACATTGCAAAAATAATTCTAGCAACAAGAACGAGAAAAAATAACGAGCCAAAAAAATTCGAAACGAAATGTGCCGGATCCGGATCCGGATCCGGATCCGGATCTAGAAATTTCAAATTTTAGTAGTGGCGCACCTTTTTTCTATCCGATGGCGCACCTCGGATGTTTAGGAGTGGCGCACCATGAACCTAGTAGTGGCGCACTACCGGTGCGCCACTCGCTAAGCCAAATAGCAATGGCGCACCACTAGTGCGCCACTACTAAAAGTTAGCAGTGGCGTGATAACAGTGGCGCACCACTAGTGCGCCACTGATGGGTAAAAGTGGTGCGCCACTGATTGCCCTTTTCCTAGTAGTGTGAGATCTATTGACCCTGTGGGCCGTTAGCTTGCTCATTCTCTCTTTTTGGTGTTCCGATGCCAAAGGGGGAGAAGTGATTATTAGGTTGCGGGAATTTGCATGGGATGATGCCAAGCGCCTTGGTGCTTCGTTTTGGTCTTTTTGGCCTTGGCATCCTTTTTATCCTCTTGATACTCAAAACTTTGCTCTATTTGTGTGACTTTCTACTTTATTCGGTCCATGAACCCTATGGTTTGTAATAACTATTTGGTATGGTGTGGGATTTCGGTATTCTCATTCTATTGGTCACACCATCTCATTTGAGGCACACTAGTTGTGTTTGGTTTTTTCTCAAGGCAAAGGTATGATTCTTAAACTCAAACTCTACATATATTCCTCAAGTGGCTCATATGCTATGTATCTTGTTATATATCTTTTGTTGCATATGTTGTCGGTTTGCAAAATCTAGGGGGAGTTATGCATCTTGGATGTTGTGCATTTTTATTGATTCACATATTCTATATATGCACACGTCTAGGGGGAGCTCCGTCTACATTTTGCAAACCATGCTCTTACCATGATATCTTGTGATATATTGCAAATTCTTGTGTTCTCATCAACCACCAAAAAGGGGAGATTGAAAGAGAATGCTCTCCGTAAGTGTTTTGTGTGTTTGTTAAAAATACTAGAATATAACATCACCGTGTGTGTAGTCTCTCATATGCTTGTAGGTACACGGTATACTCATGACCCACTCGAGTTTTGGAAGACCAAGATCATAGCTAGTTTAGTGTGATAGGCTTTTATGTTACTTGCGTGTGTGTCTTGTTGTAACAACAGGAGGAATTTCATGGGGCTGAGAAAATCACATGAGTCCCATTTGACCGGTAGTACCGGTGCTGGGAGCGGTAGAATCGCCGCCACCAGCATCAGGTACACGTCAGCTGGAACTGCAGCTACGGTACTACCGGCTCTCCCGCAGAGTCGGTACTGCCGCTTGCAGTACCGCTGTCGATACCGCCTGTTAGAGAAAACCCCCTGGAAGCCTAGCGGTACATGTGCGGTACCTGCACCGGAAGTACCGCTCGAAGTCACATGTTGAGTGACTCGTGGTACTACCGGTCGAGGTACCGGTCAAGTACCGCTTGGAGTCTCAAGTTGCGGAAGTTCTGCCCCTAGTACCACATTTTCTTGAGGCCGGTGCCTCAAGCGGTACAAGGACTGGCAGTACCGGTCGTGCGGGTTCTTCCCATCTTGGAGGGGTAACGGTAACACGTGAGCGGTAGTACTGCCCGCAAGGGCGGTAGTACCGGTCAGGCGGGATGAGTTGATTTGCTGGGTTTTGAACGACCCTATATATGAGGTGTCTTCTTCCCCAGCTCGCCCAAGCACCTTGAAACTCTCTCTCCTCCATTGTTGTGAAGCTCAAACCTTGAGGATCTCTCTCCTCATCCAACCAATCAAGCTCATACTTTAAGGAGTGGTGGAGGAGTCCCCGATCTATCATCCCACCAAGAAAGATCTACACAATCCCACCTAATCCTTTGTGGATCTTGTAGTTAGGGTTCCTATTGTGGAATCCCTTGGAGATGAGCTCCTATGGAGGCTAGCTTGGGTTGTGATGGTTCCATAGGGTGTTGGGATCCTACGTTGTTGTGGAGCTCGCCCCAACCTTGTGTGAAGTAATAGCCGCCTCGATCGGATTTGTTAGTGGAGAAAAGGGAACTCCTTTGTGGGGTTTCCTTGAGGAATAAGGAGAGGCCTGTGTGGCCGTTGGACCTTCGTGGTCCACACCTCCTCAATGCAGACATACTCCCTCTTGTGGGAGGAACTGCGGTGAAACAAATCCTCGTCTCTTCGCTCCGGCCCGGTTGTCCCGTTCTTTCATACTTGTTTATCTTCTTGTTTTACTACTTGTGTTACTTGCCGTATTGCATCGCATCATTCTAGGGTCACATTTACTATCAAGTTAACACCTTTACTTCTGCCTATCTAAAAACCGAAAAAAAAACATAAAATTGAGTAGCGCCTATTCCCCCCCCCCCCCCCCTTTAGTCGTAACGGTCCATTCAACCACGACGAAGATACCAAGAAAACACCTTAGTTTTCAGAGGTATGTTCATCTTCCATATAGATATGTTATTTAAACATGTTTAATGGGCTCTATCAAAGCTTTATATATGGATCCTACTGAGAATACCCCACTCTTGGTAAGTTCCCAGAGGAATTCATCGGACCCTTGTATGAAATGGACTGAAGCTAATCTCTATAGCAATTCATTTCAGGAGGCCAATCGCGGTCCAATAATATCTCGCCTAAACATCATAGAAGGGGGAGATGTTTCCATCACCTTGCGTAAGGTATCTCCTTTATGAAGTAGGAGTACTATATTATACAAAGCTGGATATTGTTCTCGAAGGGTGGTTAATCCCAACCATATATCCTCCCAAAACCTTTTCTCGCATCCATCCCTAATGGAGAACAAACCATGCGGGAAAAAGTGTTTCTTAGTCGCCATAACACCAGCCCAAAATGAGAATCACCAGGTTTCCAATTAACCTGAGAAATCGCTTTTGAGCCGATATACTTTCTCCGCAACAAGTTTTGCCATACGCCATCCTTAGTTCACAACCTGGCCAACCATTTCCCTAGCAGGGCCTTGTTCTTAACTTCAAGATCATGAACACCATGTCCACTTTGATCTTTGGGGTGGCAAACAACACTCCATTTAGTCAACCGGTATTTTTTTCTTCTCACTATCTTCCTACCGAAAGAATCTTGACCGGAAATAATCCAATATATGCACGACGCCTTTAGGTAGTTGGAAGAAAAAAATCATATACATTACCATGTTTGTGAGTACTAAATTTACGAGAACTAATCTTCCTCCTAGAGATAGAAACTTTCCTTTCCAACTACTAAGGTGTTTTCGTATTCTTTTCTCGACTATTTTCCATTTTGCCAAAGTGAGCCTCCTATAATGTATCGGAACGCCCAAATATCTTATTGGAAAACAGCCAATCCCACAACCAAAAAGTTCGGCATTAAGGTTTGCATCGTGCTAGTCCTCACCCCAACAAAGCAATTCGCTTTTATGTAAATTAATCTTAAAACATGACAAATGCTTGAAGGCTGAAAGTATTAACTTCGGATTTCTTGCTTTTTCTAAATCATGTTCCATAAAAAGAATTGTGTCATTGGTGTATTGAAGAATAGATAGTCCATCGTCCACCAGGTGGGGAATTACTCCTTCAATCTGACCATCAACTTTTGCACACTCAATTAAAATAGCTAGCGTATCCGCCACAATATTGAATAACATCGGTGACAATGGACCACCTTGCCTCAAAGCTTTCTTTGTTTGAAATTATTTAACCACATCATCATTGACTTTCACGGCAACAGTTCCTCCAAAAATAAAGTTATTAATTAAAACACCACTCATCAAAAAAACCTTTCATTCTGAGAGTTTGTTGATTAAAAGATCATTTAACTTTATCATAGTCTTTTTCAAAGTCGATTTTGAGAAAAACTCCGTTCAAATTTTTCCAATGTAACTCATGAACTGTCTCATGCAACGTGAAAACTCCATCAAGGATGTATCGACCTTGCATAAAGGTCGTCTGAGTAGGTCTCACCTCATGACCAACCACCGAATTAATCCTTATAGTAGCAACCTTGGTGAGAATCTTAAAACAAACATTAAGTAAACAAATTGCTCTGTACGGTTGGATCCTCTCCGCCTCATTAATCTTTTGTAGTAATATAATCTCACCAAAGTTAATACGGAATAGTTTCAGCTGTCCATCATGTAATTCAGCAAACAACTACATCAAATCCCCTTTAATGGTATCCTAGAAGCTTCGGAAAAACTCGGCAGGAAAGCCATCGGGGCCTGGCGCCTTGTTATGTTCCATTTGGAAAACCGCTTTCCTGACTTCTTCCTCGGAGTATGGAGCAATCAGAATAGCATTTTCCTCTTGGGACACCAGTGGAATGTCATCTATCCTAGATTCATCCAAGGATATATCTGATTCTTCACGGACGCCAAACAAACCTTTATAATAAGATGTTATGTATGATTTGAGTTGTTGGTGTCCTTCAATCGTGCCCTCGTCCTGAACCAGAGAATGAATACGTTTTTTCATGTGTTGACCATTGGCGACACTACGAAAATATCTCGTATTCGAATCTCCTTCGTGCAGGAACTGAGTCTTAGATCGTTGATACCATTTGAGTTCCTCCTCGCGTAGAAGACCAGCTAACTTTGCATTATACCGACTTTTAAGATCAGTTTCATGCGTTGTCAATGGTCTTACTTCCGCAATTGCCTCTAAATCATCAATAAGAGATGGCATGTTGAGTTTCTCTTGTTTCAACTGCCCAATCATATACCGCGCCCGCCCCCCAAGGTATCTACGTTATATAACATGTTATTTTGCCTTCTTTTGATCACATGCAATAATAATAAAGATAAGATGGTCATATTAAGCATTATACGGCTCCACTCTTACAACTATTTTTGAGTTTCTATTTTTTCAAGAAGAATCTAGATCTATTATAGAAGTTCAGAAGAAGTTCGTAGTACCCCAAACATAGTAAACACTATATATCAAGGTTCTTGATCGACATAACAACCACTATCGATGCCAGAACGAGCCTCCAACGTTTCGTTGTCGTCGCTCCCCTATCGGAGCCAGCCTAACATTGTTGATGATAGTCAGGAAGTATTCGTGCACGTGCCCCTAAGGACCAGCGCCACAAAGCTGATGTCATCACCATTGAAATCTTCAATTGATTTGAATCTTTTGACATCAAATATGTAACACGCATAGACTGAATGAGATCCACTACTCCATTGATGCAGCGACCAGAAGAATTCCCGCCTTCATCAACGCTCATCAGCGAGATTGCTGCCAACGAGGTGGATGGGGAGGTTGGTATACCTTATCGTTGTCTCGCACATCACCACTATAGTCACCAATAATATTGATGTTGGTTGACCAATCTCTAACTTTAGAAATCTTACCGTATGCCAAGCCTAGGTCCGTGGTTCTCACCCCATCCTGCTGCCGATGCAGGGAGCAGAGGAGGCAAGGACGTGTCATTCAGACCGGAGATGGGCAGATGGTGATGACGGATTTCTTCTTTCAATAATCCTAGAGTTGTAAGGATTCTTACGGGACTGACTTACGAAATTAGGAGATGCAGTTTCTCTTCAACCTCCACATAATCCGGTAGGTTGCATTTCGTAAGTCTGTCCCGTAGATGTAGCATTGCTCTTCTTCTTTTCTCACCGAAGGAAAACGATTCGTCCTTTTGCTTTATATTTTATCTATTCAATCCAACCAAATATGTAAGCTTACAAATGTTATGTGTTCTTCAAATATAATCCTATGTTTTTCGACTAACCCCCTTAAATCTGCAAAACTAGCAAATTGATGGATATAAGAGCATCTCCAGCCGCGTCCCCCAAAGGGTTTTGGGGCACGCCGGACAAAAAAATGTGTTCCAGCCGCGTCCCCCAAAGCCCATTTTTGTCCGGCGCGGTCCGATACGGTGTCCGGCGCCCCGAGCCCGTCCCCGTCCCACAGGGGACGCACCGGGGACGCCGGACACAACGAAAAGCGAGGAGGGCTCCCACATGTCGGCGACTATTTGCATAAACCGTTGGTTCGCGCCTCTTTTCTCGTCGCTCCTTCGTTTCCGCGCCTCCCACCCCACCGCCGCCGCTGGATTTCCCGGCCGGTTGGGCGTCTGATCTCTGCTGAGAGTCGGAACCGTTGTCGCGGCTGGGGCTCCCGCCGGTCGTGTCGCCGCCGCCGCGTCGCCAGCGCGTCCCAGAACGCGCCGTCAAATCCGCCCCACCTCCACGCACAGAAGGTGCTCGACGACTTGCCAGGTAGGCGCGATTGGCCGCTGTTTGTTGCGTCGTCTGCCTCAGCGCAAATTTAACCATTGATTTTGCTTCAGCCATGGACAGCGACGATGAGATGGTTGCCCTGTTGCTGGAGGACGAGCAAGCCTTCAACGACGACCTGCGGGAGCATTTGCTGATCATCGCATCCCTCCAGGAATTGCTCGACGCTGAGGCGGAGAAGAGGAAGAGGCCGCGCCGCGGAGGATCAACGCCGGGAAGAAAGAAGTCGAAGCCCCGGCAGAGGATGGAGGGGCATGCCATGCTGCACAACGACTACTTCGCCGACGACGCAACATAGGCCGACAATTTTCGGCGCCGGTACAGGATGAGCAAGGGGCTGTTCACGAATATCCTCCACGGCGTTCGAGAGTTCGACCCCTACTTCAAGCTCAAGGTCGACGCTGTAGGCGTCCTCGGGTTCTCGTCGATTCAGAAGTGCACCGCCGCCATGAGGATGCTTGCATACGGAGCACCTGCCGATACACAGGAGGACTACCTTCGCATGAGTGAGTCTACTGCCATTGAGTGCATGTACAAGTTTTGCCGAGCTGTGGTGGGAAAGTTTGGCAAATACTATTTGAGAGGGCCAACGCGAGGAAGAGACCGCAAGGATCATGGCACAAAATGCTGCTAGAGGATTTCCTGGAATGTTTGGAAGCATCGATTGCATGCACTGGGCATGGAAGAACTGCCCGTTTGCTTGGCAAGGTATATACAAAGGCCGTCATGGATATTGCGAGTGTGGTGCTTGAAGCTGTGGCAGATTATGACTCGTGGATTTGGCATTCTTTCTTTGTCATGGCGGGATCACACAATGACATCAACGTGTTGCAGCAGTCTCCGGTGTTCAGCAGACTAGTGGAAGGGCATGCTCCACCATGCAACTATGAGATCAATGGCCACGAATATACCAAAGGCTATTATCTAGCCCATGGTATATATCCAAAATGTGCCACTTTTGTCAAAACAATCTCGAATCCATCGAGTCCGAAGAATTCTCACTTTGCTACGCGACAGGAGGCTTGCGGGAAGGATGTCGAGCGGGCATTTGGTGTGCTTCAAGCACAATTTGCCATTGTCCGCACTGCTCTAAGCTGGTCTCACGACCAAATGTGGGAGGTGGTGCGAGGCTTGTGTGATCATGCACAACATGATCATCGAGGATGACCGCAAGAATCATGCTAGGTCACATGTTGGTCCCTATGAGTGTCAAGGCCCTCTTGCGGTGGTTGATCATGAGTTGCTCGCAGATTTTGCTGATTTTATCGCCATGCACGCAGAGATCCGTGACAAGCAATGTGCATGAGCAACTTCAAGCTGATCTCGTTGAGCATTTGTGGAGGATCAAAGGAAATACCGTGGCACCTTGATGTAGCATCTACCCCTATTTATTATATTTGTTTACTTGTTTTATTGTTTGTTGTAATTTAATTTGAAAACAATCCTCGCAAACATTTTTATTCATATGCTATATTTGATAAATGGGTCTGTGTTAAAAAAAAAGTAATTTAAATGTTTGGGGGCGGCATTTGGGGGACGCGGTTGGAGAGCGACGTCCCCCAAAGACGGCACGAACAAAACACGTCTCCCAAACGCTCAATTCGGCGCGGTTTGGGGACGCTTTGGGAACGCGGCTGGAGATGCTCTAAAGCTACACGTTTTTACTATATATGTATCCATCCACCTTTAACTCGATATCCTCATGTGTTTTTGCGTACCACAACACTGTAGTGTAGTGTACTAGCTGACGAACTCGTGCACAACACCGTTCACCTCGATCATGCTACACCCGGGCACTTTGGCCACCCCCTCCTCCCTCATCTTCTCCCTAACGCCCAAGCCGCGCCCGACCTCGCCGTCGCGTGCCAACACACCTGCCGCAAGCACGTACGCGCCGCTGTCCTGTGGATCGCATTCCACGGCTTCCCGTGCCGCACGCGCCGCCGCCTCGGCGTCGCCGTGCAAGCGGCATCCGGAGAGCAGGGCACCCCAAATGGCCGCGTCCGGCTTCATCGGCATTGCCCGGATGACGTCCTCGGCCTCCCGGAGCCTTCCGGCCCGTGCGAGCGCGTCGACGAGGCAACCGTAGTGCTCAATCCCCGGCGTAACGCCGTAGTCGCTCGCCATTGACACGAACAGAGCCTTCGCCTGGTCGGCCATGCCGGAGTGGCCGTACGCCATCAGGATCGCGATGAAGGTGACGTTGTCAGGTCTCAGCCCGTAAGTTTCCAGCTCGGAGAACAAGGCGGCAGCATCTTGCCATTGCCCGTGCACTGCCAGCCCAAGCATCATGGCGTTCCAGGACGACAGCACGGCCAAGCCCTGCGACCTAGAGGTGTCGAACACCTGGCGAGCTTTTTGTATCGAGCCGCACTTGCAGTACATGTCCACCAGGGCGGTCACCACGAGCGCGTTCACGGCGACGCCGCGCCGGTCGATGTACGCGTGCACCCACGCGCCCTGCTCCAGCGCGCCGAGGCTGGCGCAGCAGCCGAGGACGCTGACGAGCACGTTGGCGTTCGGCTCCACGCCGTCCGCCTGCATCGCGGAGAAGAGGTCCACGGCGTCCTGGCACCTGGCGGCGCGGGAGTAGGCGCTCACCATGGCGCTCCACGTCGCCACGGTCCTGGACGGCATGCCGTCGAACACCGCGCGCGCCTCGTCGACGCGCCCGGCCCTCGCGAGCGCCACGATCGCGCTGTTGCACGCAACGACGTCGAACGCCTGGCACTGCCCGAAGAGCGCCAGCGCCTCGTCGGCCCGGCCGCAGGATGCGTACATGGCGATCATGGAGTTGCGCGTGTACGCGTCCCCGGCGAGGCCGAGCTTCAGCACCATGCCGTGGAGCGCCGCGCCGTCGTCGGCGCGGCCGAGGCGCGCGTATGCCGCGAACAGCGACGGGAACGTGCGACGCTCCGGTGGCGTGGGCGACCGGAGCATGTCGAGGAACAGCGCCACTGCGGCGTTCGGTCCGGGACCGTCGGACAGCGCTCTTATGGCGGTGTTCCACATGAACGAGTTGGGCTTCCGGTGGTACCTGACGAGGCGCGCGGCGTAGGCGGCATCGCGTCCTTCGCCGGCGCAGAAGGCGACGGCGCGGCTGGCGGCGATGGGATCTTTGGCTAGGCCGGACTTGACGAGCGCGGCGTGGAGCTGGCGGAGGTGGGCCATGGTGGCGCATTGCGTGTGGAGGAGGGTGAGGGCCGGGTGGGAGGCAAGAAACGAGGAGATGGACGGTGAGGAAGGGAGGAGAGGTGATGTGGTGGAGGAGGGAGACGAGCAAGCTTGTGCGGGCAATGGCGCCATTGCCATCCTCTGTTGTTCTGGTAATTGCTCGGGTTTTTTGCCTGTGAAGGTGGTGATTTGTGCGTGCCACTGCCATGGCTTTCTTCGGATAAGGTGCATCCTCACTTGTGGCCTATCAGGTTAAGTCTAGGATTATTGGAACAGAATTCTCTAGTGTTATTTGCTGGTATTTGGCTGGGCCAAATTTAGTTTGGGCTTTCTAGGCAAGTCCGGCCAGGCTCCAGTGGGTTGTTCTAAAATAAAATTCAAGTGATAGATACAAATATTGCTCATGTTGCAATCAGACTCACATACATACCAAATGTCTAGCCTATAAAAAGAGCAAATGTTCCTTCACATCCATGATTTGTTGTCACTAACTCATAATAAGAGAGAAAAATAACTGAAGTAAATTTTCCCTGTCACAATTATTTCTAATTGTTCAACAACATGATGTGATAGCTAAACGAAAATGAATGCTCTGGCTACACATTCTTGAGCTAAGATCTCATACTTAACCAACAACAGAAATATAGCAATGCACAGGAATCTAATAGTAAGAGTTTATTGTACTAGCACAAACTTGTAGTCAGTCCTCAATGTTGCTTATGTATCCCACAGTTCCCTTCTCATACCACTCCTTGAACAGAGATTGTTCAAGGAACTCATTCAGAGGAAAGGGTCGTTTCTTCACCTGAGATAAAGGTCCCTTCATGCTAGCGTCAAGGAAAACAATTACACTTCAAAGTTACGATAGCTGCTTGCTTTTTGGTGTAACTCTGAGTTTCTTGGCAATGATCACAAAAACCAGCATTTGCATCTACGCAGGTCTTGCGGACCTTCAAACCACCTATCCCAAGACTGGTAAGCAGCTCCAGTAGTTCTGCGCTAACAGAAAAGAGAAGTTGTAAGATTATGAATAGATATATTTAGACAAATAATATGATATTTCCATGCTTATTACACTGGAAGTAGAGGGTCTGCTTTGCGTTCAATTGTTACCAGAAACCTGACAAAAGGTTAACGATACAGTCAATCTCCATTTATCAACAATACACACTATACGTGCTTTTCAAGAACTAAAACCATAGAGTAATAATCCAATTGTTTGAGTTTTTTCTGACACATACTCTTGCAATGCTGCCGATACCTTATCCGTTTTATCTAGCTCTTCAAGTTCCTCCTGCATGTAGCCCAGTTGAGCAAATTAGCAGTTTGGCAAAATATAGGAGACGGGTTTTTTGTTAAGAAAATAAAACCCCACCGGTGGTAAATTTAAGAAAAAAATACTCTGTTCCAGATCTAGTGATAATGAAGTCCAGAACATAAAGTGAAGATATATAGTAAAATCTATCACTAGCAACACTATTATGTAATTTATATGATTTTATCTTTAAAACTGTGACATATTTTTCAGGCCATACATTTGCGGCTAATGTATCAGCTAGAGCACAGTGTTCAAAATAAACTTGTCAAGTGAAGTATCACCAATGCTCAGTTATTTGCACATAAAGATGGTGACAACCAAGTCGAATTTTGAGTACTCCATTGTTATCACTATTTCAGAGGACAACCATACCAGCATAAAACAACCAATTGTTTAAGGGTTTAACAGACATAATTTTTTTGTTAAGACTTAACAATCAAAATAGGTAGTACTGCTTGATTAACAATCTTGGGTTCAAACGACTGAATCCGACAGTATTATTAATTGCAGTTACTAATTTGTAAACTCTCATAAATCTTTACTAGTTTCACTCACTAGGTAGTACATACACGACTAACTCAGTTAAGTAGGGTAAGCTAAACACTACAAAGGATAATATAACTGTTTATACTATGGTAGTATGCCGGCAACATGATTTACCACCAAATATGAACCATTCATGGTAGTTTGAACTTGTAAGAATACTTCGCAAAAGGAAGTACAGGGGATTTAGCTAAAGAGGATGAAACACATTTATGGTGTAGAACCTATCTAGCATTAGCAAGGCTATGCTCGTTGTCCCCGAAATCTAGACTATCCAAAAGGAGAGTACACGATGATGTTCATCTGGCTTCCAATTGTAAGAATTTTAAGATAAGAGCATATAGATTGATAAGGAAATTCAAATAATTCATCATTAGTTATAGCTTAGAATGTCTGATACTAAACGTTTGTAGTTGTGGTCTTGAAGATAGTTCGGTAAAGAAACTGTGTGCAATGTAGAAACACAATTGATTAGAAGTATGTTAATAACTCAAAAGACATAGGAAATGTTTCTCTAGCTGTTCATATAGGACCTTCATATTCGGCTAGCGGTGGCATCACCATGTTCTTGCGTGTTGCAACTGGTATGCGGTACAAAAGAAATCGAAACAATTTCCATACTACAAAAGCTAAATAACTAGCCAAGTTGGTGCTCCGTAACTTGTAATTAAGAACTGCTGTAGTGCGTTGTCAGTGGAATAACTCATATCCAAGTTTACATTCATACTTTCAAATAGCCCTAGTTAAGCAGATTCCAAGGTTTACGAGCCACACGAGCACACATTCTTGAAGTTTTGCTAAAACTTATGACTATCCAGGATAAGATGCTAAGGCATCAACTGAAAATGCTTTATTACAGTTCTTGTCTGGTCAGGTTTAATTTTTATATAATAAGATATAGTACTTCAGAAGAAAAAAAAACTTCTGTTTCGATAACCACATTGATCCAGCATCGATTTCTCCTTCCAATGACTCTAAAAGATTGGATCTAACAATGGCACGAATTAGAAAACCTGGTTTCCCATGCAAAAGGTCCCCCAGCAGGAGTGCCTGACCCATGTGCATTATTAGTAGTTAATTCTCCGGTAGTACACTGTGCTCAATCATTTGATGCAGGCAGAATTTTGGTTTTGTTCTTTCAGGAAAGAAACTGGAAACCCCCCTAATAATAAACTACAAATAGGCTAGATCTGTACATTTTGTACCCCTCATCAGAGAAAAGGCCCACAAAATAGTACGGAATTGAATCTTTGCCGCAAGAAATTGATGTGTGGAGCAGGTGCGCATGACCGGGGAGCAGAGCGAAGCACACCGAATATGCACATGTGCTTGACCGCTTTCCCTCCAACCACCCCGCCGGCGGGCGGCGGCCCTCTACCTATGGGACAAAGAAAGTGCAGACGAGGGATGACGACGCAAGAACCTGGGAGGTCAGCAATGACATAATGCTCTTGGTGTAGAAGTAGGATAAAGAATGGGAATCGAAGAAAATTAGTGCAAACTACTCCCTCCATTCCATAATTCTTAGAACACTGGGTTTACATTGTTAGAACACTGGGTTGAAAAGCTTTCGCCCATTTGGAACTAGATGAAGGGGGGAATGCTGAGTTTGCCAGTAAGAAACATTACTGGAGGCAACAAGAACTTGTCAAAGTAATTTTCAGAGAGAACTAAGATAACAAAAGAATGACAGCAGCTGACATAGGCGGACCTCGAGGAAGCGTGCTTCTTGCTCGAGCTTCTTGAGCTCGGCCTGGATCCGGTGCCGGCCCCGCATGTCCCCCGCTTCCCCTCCACCAACGCCGCCGCCGCCACCACCACCGCCTGGGGCCTGCATCGCCGGTAGCGAGAGGGCCTCGGCTCCGTGCTGTTCGACAACAGCGCGTGTGGGTGCGCGCGCGATCCGGTGGGGCAGGCACGCGCACTCCGCTGGGGAGCACAAACTGGCGGAGGAAGGAAGATGCTTGTGCGTGGGTTGCGCTGCGGAGCGAAGAAGTTGTGTCACGGGTACGGACGGCGGAAAGGTTTTGTTTTTGGCTTTCGAAAAGGTTCCTTGCTTTGTGACGACGATGGACGGACGGAGGTTTTTTTTTTTTTGCAATGGATGTGGGTTTGGTCAAACTACACTTGAACCTCCTCCCGCCGGCCCGACTACGTTACAAGACAAGTGCTGTTCTGAATTCTAATCAATCTGGTTCTAGTGACGTCTCTCTTCTCTATAAAACAACAGTCTTAACGCGTGCCGCCAAAACAGACCAGGGATACAATACGAGAACGTATATGCTCATGGGTAGTGCTAGGCGTTGGCCGACCGATCCTGCCCCCGGATCGGTCGTAAAACCGCTGACTCGTTTCACGCATCGTATGGTCGAGGATTACCCCCAGGACATGTCGCTTTTATTGCAGTTGTAATTGCGTCAGCCTGGTAAAAAGTTGCATGTTGTCTTTGATCGTGCGTGCGGAGAGGTTCGATGCTTTGCATGCAGGCATGTGTAACCTAGTAAAAAAGGTTGGCTGCTAGCTGTAGGCATGTAGCCTACCTTGCACGAGTATCCAAGCTTTGCCGGTGCATGGCGCTGCTCACATGGTGGGTTCCACCTATTCTACTTGCTAAATCTCTAATCTAGCTAGCTCCACACCTAATTAAGTATAGAAAATGTTGCAACAGTGGTAGAGTATCATAAGCTTTTTTTTTTGTGGATCAATAAAATTGTGGAAAATGTTTGCAACATTTTGGGCACACTTTTCTAGCAACAATTATTTTGCTGTAGGTTTATTTATAACAAAAATTACCATCTACTTTACATAAATCGTAAATGGTTACAATAAAAAAATCGAACTTGTAGCTAACCACCTTCAAAACCTTACAACATCTCGCGTGTGTCTTCATAACAAAAATTAAATGGAATTGTTACAAAATTATTGAGCGTAAGCAAGCAGTAATTTCGAGAGAGAAAGAAACTTGTAACTAACGCACAAAAACCCTTACAACATCTCGTGTGTGTCTTCACAACAAAAAGCACATGGGTTTCTTACAAAAATAATGAGCGTAAGCAACATCTTTAATTTCGAGTGAAAAACAAATATGTAGCAAACGCACAGAAAACCCTTACAACATCTCGCGCATGTCTTCACAACAATAATTACATGGGTTTCTTACAAAAAATAATGAGCGTAAGCAACATTGGTAATTTCGAGAGAAAAACAAATTTGTAGCAAACGCACATGAAACCCTTACGACATCTCGCGTCTGTCTTCACAACAAAACTCACATGAGTTTGTTACAAAATAATAATGAGCGTAAGCAACATCAGTAATTTTGAGAGAAAAAACAAACCTATGCAAAAAAAACCTTACCAAATCTAGACCATGCTTTCACAACAAAACTCATAGGTGTTTGTTACAAAAATAATGACCATAAGCAACAAATAATTAACAGAAAGACTTGGTTGTACTATAGTCCATAGCACACTGATTTAGTATTGTCGGCTATGAATTCGGCTTGAGGGTTCCCCGTCGGCGCCGAAGAAGGTTTATTTAGATGCAAACCAATGTCACCGGATCGAGCTCACTCGTGATGAATTCGACTCATCTTAGCCTTATCGAAATTAGATCGCAACATTTTTTCATCATACACCTAGAGCTAAAGGAGCATCTCATTCGTGTGTTCGAAGCTGAACACGGACCAGACATGACGTGTCAAGGGAAAATATAACAGTAATAAACCATTGACATATTTTTAGCGTCGCACTAGAAAATAACACGGTTAGTAGCTGGCTAAGTGTCATAAAATTCATTCTTTAGCAAATTAATGGTAGCCTATGAGGTCACATCATTTTTTAACCCATATGCTAATAGTACTAGTACTACACACGCATAGTAGCACCCACGGAAGTGGACAAAAAGAGCTGCATCAGTTGTGGTCCAATACGTGTGAACATGTGTGCTCTGCATGCGAGAGCGAGGAAGCTAGAGCGTGAGTTGCATGCAAGCGGCTATGCGCGGAAGAAAAGGTTAGCGACTACACCGCGCGAGGCAGGCAAAAGCACGCGATGCCAGCGCGAGCGGGAGGGACCGATCCAAGGACGCCGATCGGTCGGCCGAACGCAAGCATTTACCTATGCTCATGCAGCACAAGCCCTTGCTGACTCTTTTCATTTTTGGTTTTGTGTATCCATGAGTTACCATGATGATTGGCGTACTTGTCAGATCCGTTGTCCGGGAGACTTCACCGTTTTCCAAGTAATCACGGGAATGACATGGTGGACATGGTAAATGTTACGAAATCGTTTGGAATTAGTGTATTTCTCAAGAAACTGGCTTTTTTATGGCTACATCTGATGGGGTGATGGTTGCAACTCCATCTGAAGGTGTTGTTGGTAGGCGATCGGCGGCACCAACCTAGACGTTGGTGTATGGGCAGTTCCTAGAACTGGCTTTTGTCACACGTGGCCTGGTGTGTGACACCCGGGTGGGTACCTACGGCGGCGATGTTGCCCATATATGGTTCCCTCTGGCCATGCCTTGGAGAGGGTTCTTGGTGGATGGAGTGGGTGGACTTTGTATGTTATGGCATAAAAGAGAGGGTCATAGCTGGTGATGGGGAGTCGGCCATGGGTGTGCTTGTTATGGTGTTCATGGGTGGAGCCTACGGTTCGGGTGCTGGCTGATTGTCATGGTCGTGAGGGTGGCTGGCGATTAGCGTTTAGTGGTGGTGGTGGGGTAGTCTGGCAGTACAACATTTCGGATGCGGACAATGTTTGCCACGGTGAAAACTTGTATGGTTCTCGCCAGACCGACTCGGGTGGCATCCATGGGTGTCATGCCTTATTAAAGGCACTGTCGCGCAATTCTTCGCCTCTGAGATTCTCCGGGTGAAAACCATGATCCTTGGGATCGAGTGGTGGATGCGCTCTAGTGTATTTTCCTTCCTCAAGGTGCCACCTTGGCCATTGGCCTCGTCTAGTCAGTGTTTAGCTTCATCTCTTCACTGTGGCTCGTTCACGGTTGAGAGCTCCGTCAACTTCAAGCGGTGCCTTTTTTCTTACATGTTGTATCGGGTGGAGTAGGTGTTCTGCTCTTCCTCAACACCTTTATATCCTGCCTTGGGGGTGTGTGACGAGGGATCAACTCGCCAATGCCTACATGTTGTAGACTTGGGTTTCGGGAGAGAGCGACGATGGAGATTCCGGGAGCGAGATTACGCACACGACGTACCCAGCTTCGGGTCCCCTCGGTGGAGGATCCCTACGTGCTGCTAGCAATCCAGTATATGATCATATGTCTGTTTACAGGGTGCCGCCATAGGCGGAGCTATGCTGTCTATCTGTTGTCTATATGTTGTCCTCCTTATTTCGGGTGCCCTGGCTAGCTTTATATATGCAACCAGCCTAGGGTTTTACAAGAGTCCTAGTCGACTACTTCTTCGGGTTGCCTTGTTGGGCCTTCTCCATATTGGGCCGAGCCGATCTAGGTATACTAATAATTGGTACCCGAAGGGTATACCCATGTCAGTAGCCCCCGAGTGTCTAGGGAAGTCGAAGACTTGCGTAGAGACTCCAAGAATAATCATCTCCAAAGGCGAGGTCCATGTCGTAGATCATGTGTAGCGTAGATGATGTCGACGATTCTTGAAATTATTTTTCTATCGGGTGCGCGGCAGCGCTCCCGATGGGAGTAGCCCCCGAGTCTATGGGTAAGTGCTTGCACTTAGGCATAGACTCAAGTTGTACTACTCGATGAAGAACTTAACTATATTTCTGGAGGACTTGATGAAATCCATGTGCTCCCGATGGGAGTAGGCTCCACTCGAGTCGTAGAATCGAGTTGAGTCTCCAAACCTTGATTGTCATAGATGATGTCGAAGTTATTTTTCTATCGGGTGCGCGGCCAGCGCTCCCGATGGGAGTAGCCCCCGAGGCTACGGCCAAGTGTTTGCACTTGGGTGTAGGCTCAACTTGCTTTAATCGACACCACAATTTTTCCTCTGTCTTGTATCTTATCGGGAGGGTGAACAATACTCTCGATAAGAGTAGCCCCCGAGCCTATGGGCAGGTGCTTGCACCTGGACATAGACTCAAGTTGTACTACTCGATAAAGAACTTGACTATATTTCTGGGCGCAGCCCCTCGTTTTATGGACTCCAGGCCGTTGCTATCTATGTTGTTCAGGGATAATGGTAAATGGGGCTGGTTCATCTGACGGATCAGGTACCAGTTAACTGCTCTTGTGGCAATCCCGCAAGAACCTACTTCAAGATCACGTCCCTGGACATGATCTCGGGATACTGGTGTTAACTCGACATGTGCCGCTTGATGTCTACGCACACTCCTTTTCCTGTAGACAGTGTTGGGCCTCCAAGAGCAGAGGTTTGTAGAACAGCAGCAAGTTTTCCCTTAAGTGGATCACCCAAGGTTTATCGAACTCAGGGAGGAACAGGTCAAAGATATCCCTCTCAAGCAACCATGCAATCACGATACAAGAAGTCTCTTGTGTCCCCAACACACCTAATACACTTGTCAGATGTATAGGTGCACTAGTTCGGCGAAGAGATAGTGAAATACAAGTGGTATGAACGAATATGAGCAGATAGTAACGACGCCGAGAAAATAGCTTGATGGCGTGCGGTTGATGGTAGTAATATTGCAGGAAGTAAAGATGCGGTAAAACAATAAATAAGCGATGATTGCGGTATTTGGAAACAAGGCCTAGGGATCATACTTTCACTAGTGGACACTCTCAACATTGATCACATAATAAAACCACTCTACACTCTCTTGTTGGATGATGAACACCATTAATTGTGTAGGGCTACAAGAGCACCTCAATGCCGGAGTTAACAAGCTCCACAACATTCGATGTTCATATTTAAATAACCTTAGAGTGCATGATAGACCAACGCAATTATACCGAGTACTAACATAGCATGCACACCGTCACCGACGAGACTATGAAAGGAGGAATAGATCACATCAATACTATCATAGTAAGAGTTAACTCCATAATCTACAAGAGATTACAATCATAAACTACGCCAAGTACTACATGATGCACACACTTGTCACCATTACATCATGGAGGAGGAATAGACTACTTTAATAACATCACTAGAGCAAGCACATAGATTAATAGTGATATAAAGCACATTGCAATCATAAAGGAATATAAATAAGCACTTCACTATGCTATTCTGAATTACTCTACGGCAAGATAACGAACACTAATTCATCATGTAGGCAAACCTTAAAGATGTATTCCCAAGTACTAATAAACACCCCACGCTGTCACTGTGTGCATTCATAGGAGGTACTAACACACCACAATTTCATAGAGACATCCAACTCAAATCATAACTCAGTGAATAAGTATTCTGTGAAATATAGCCTAAGAGACCTACACGGTGCACACACTGTCACCTTTACACACGTGGGACAAGAAGTCTCTGGAGATCACATAAGTAAAATCCACTTGAATAGCATAACAACATCTAGATTACAAAGCTCATCATATGGATCTCAATCATGTAAAGCAGCTCATGAGATCATTGTATTGAAGTACATAGGAGAGAGAGATGAACCACATAGCTACCGGTACAGCCCTTAGACTCGATGGAGAACTACTCCCTCCTCATGGGAGACAGCAGCGTTGATGAAGATGGCGGTGGTGTCGATGGAGATGCCTTCCGGGGGCACTTCCCCGTCCCGGTAGGGTGCCGGAACAGAGACTTTTGTCCCCCAGCTCTTGGCTTCGCGATGGCGGCGGCTCTGGAAGGTTTCTCGTACCGTGGCTTTTCCGTATCGAAGATTTAGGTCAGGGGGCTTCTTATAGACGAAGAGGCGGAGTCAGAAGGGCTACGGAGCCGCCAGACAATAGGGGGGCGCGCCCCTCTTGGGCCGCGCCAGCCACCTGTGTGGTGGGCCTGTGGCTCTCCTCTGGCCCCTCTCCGGTGTTCTGGAAGCTTCGTGGAATTATAAGGTTTTGGGCGTTGATTTCGTCCGATTCCGAGAACATTTCCTTACTAGGATTTCTGAAACCAAAAACAGCAGAAAACAGGAACTGGCACTTCGGCATCTCGTCAATAGGTTAGTTCCGGAAAACGCATAATAATGACATATAATGTGTATAAAACATGTGAGTATTATCATAAAAGTAGCATGGAACATAAGAAATTATAGATACGTTTGAGACGTATCAAGCATCCCCAAGCTTAGTTCCTACTCGCCCTCGAGTAGGTAAACGATAACAAAGATAATTTCTTAAGTGACATGCTATCATAATCTTGATCAATACTATTGTAAAGCATATGAGATGAATGCAGTGATTCGAAGCAATGGCAAAGATAATGAGTAAACAAATGAATCATATAGAAAAGACTTTTCATGAATAATACTTTCAAGACAAGCATCAATAAGACTTGCATAAGAGTTACTCATAAAGCAATAAATTCAAAGTAAAAGCATTGAAGCAACACAAAGGAAGATATAAGTTTCAGCGGTTGCTTTCAACTTCAACATGTATATCTCATGGATAATTGTCAACACAAAGTAATATAACAAGTGCAATAGGTAAACATGTAGGAATCAATGCACACGAGTTGATACAAGTGTTTGCTTCTAAGATAGAAAGAATAGGTAAACCGACTCAACAATAAAGTAGAAGAATGGCCTTTCGCGAGAGGAAGCATGGATTACTATTTTTATGCTAGAGCTTTTCATTTTGAAAACATAGAAACAATTTTGTCAAAGGTAGTAATAAAGCATATGTGTTATGTATAAGATATCCTATAAGTTGCAAGCCTCATGCATAGATTACCAATAGTGCTCGCACCTTGTCCTAATTAGCTTGGATTTACATGGATTATCATTGCATAACATATGTTTAAACCAAGTGTCACAAAGGGGTACCTCTATGCCGCCTGTACAAAGGTCTAAGGAGAAAGTTCGCATTGGATTTCTCGCTTTTGATTATTCTCAACTTAGACATCCATACCGGGACAACATAGACAACAGATAATGGACTCCTCTTTAGTGCATAAGCATTCAACAACAGATAATATTCTCATAAGAGATTGAGGATTAATTGTCCAAACTGAAACTTCCACCATGAATCATGGCTTTAGTTAGCGGCCCAATGTTCTTCTCTAACAATATGCATACTCAAACCATTTGATCATGAAAATCGCCCTTACTTCAGACAAGACGAACATGCATAGCAACTCACATGATATTCAACAAAGGTAAAAGTTGATGGCGTCCGAAACATGGTTACCGCTCAACAAGCAACTTATTAAGAAATAAGATACATAGCTACATATTCTTCACCACAATAGTTTTTAAGGCTATTTTCCCATGAGCTATATATTGCAAAGACAAAGGAATGAAGTTTAAAGGTAGCACTCAAGTAATTTACTTTGGAATGGCAGAGAAATACCATGTAGTAGGTAGGTATGGTGGACACAAATGACATAGTTTTTGGCTCAAGGATTTGGATGCACGAGAAGAATTCCTCTCAATACAAGGCTAGGCTAGAAAGGTTGTTTGAAGCAAACACAAGTATGAACCGGTACAGCAAAACTTACATAAGAACATATTGCAAGCATTATAAGACTCTACACTGTCTTCCTTGTTGTTCAAACACCTTAACCAGAAAATATCTAGACTCTAGAGAGACCAATCATGCAAACAAAATTTTAACAAGCTCTATGTAGTTCTTCATTAATAGGTGCAAAGTACATGATGCAAGAGCTTAAACATGATCTATATGAGCACAACAATTGCCAAGTATCAAATTATTCAAGACATTATAGCATTTACCACATGCGGCATTTTCTGTTTCCAACCATACAACAATTAACGAAGCAGTTTCAACCTTCGCCATGAACATTAAGAATAAAGCTAAGAACACATGTGTTCATATGCAACAGCGGAGCGTGTCTCTCTCCCACACAAGAATGATAGGATCAGATTTTATTCAAACAAAACAAAAATAAAAACATACAGACGCTCCAAGTAAAGTACATAAGATGTGACGGAATAAAAATATAGTTTCACTAGAGGTGACCTGATAAGTTGTCGATGAAGAAGGGGATGCCTTGGGCATCCCCAAGCTTAGATGCTTGAGTCTTCTTAAAATATGCAGGGATGAACCACGGGGGCATCCCCAAGCTTAGACTTTTCACTCTTCTTGATCATATTGTATCATCCTCCTCTCTTGACCCTTGAAAACTTCTCCACACCAAACTCAAAACAAACTCATTAGAGGGTTAGTGCATAATCAAAAATTCACATGTTCAGAGGTGACACAATCATTCTTAACACTTCTGGACATTGCTCAAAGCTACTTGGAAGTTAATGGAACAAAGAAATCCATTCAACATAGCAAAAGAGGCAATGCGAAATAAAAGGCGAGAATCCGTCAAAAACGAACGAGTCCGTAAAGATGAATTTTTAGAGGCACTTAACTTGCTCGAGATGAAAATGCTCAAATTGAATGAAAGTTGCATACATATCTGAGGATCACTCACGTAAATTGGCAGATTTTTCGAGTTACCTACGAGAGAACCCTGCCCAAATTCGTGACGACAAGAAATCGTTTACGTGCAGTAATCCAAA
>NC_061510.1:268405503-268466833 GCF_022539505.1 Lolium rigidum | reverse complement strand
AAGAATTAGCATAACCGTTACCATTATTATAAGGATATGGCCTATAGTTATTACTAGAGTTGTTCCGATAAGCATTGTTGTTGAAATTATTATTTTTAATGAAGTTTACATCAACATGTTCTTCTTGGGCAACCAATGAAGCTAACGGAACATTATTAGGATCAACATTAGTCCTATCATTCATAAGCATAGACATAATAGCATCAATCTTATCATTCAAGGAAGAGGATTCTTCAACAGAATTTACCTTCTTACCTTGTGGAGCTCTTTCCGTGTGCCATTCAGAGTAATTAACCATCATATTATCAAGGAGCTTTGTTGCTTCACCAAGAGTGATGGACATAAAGGTACCTCCAGCAGCTGAATCCAATAAATTCCGCGAAGAAAAATTTAGTCCTGCATAGAAGGTTTGGATGATCATCCAAGTAGTCAGTCCATGGGTTGGGCAGTTTTTAACCAAAGATTTCATTCTTTCCCAAGCTTGAGCAACATGTTCATTATCCAATTGCTTGAAATTCATTATGCTACTCCTCAAAGATATAATTTTAGCAGGGGGATAATATCTACCAATAAAAGCATCCTTGCATTTAGTCCATGAATCAATACTATTCTTAGGCGAGAGATAGCAACCAATCTTTAGCTCTTCCTCTTAATGAGAAAGGAAACAATTTTAATTTTATAATGTCACCATCTACATCTTTATACTTTTGCATTTCACACAATTCAACAAAATTATTGAGATGGGCAGCAGCATCATCAGAACTAACACCGAGAAAATTGCTCTCGCATGACAAGATTCAAGTAAAGCGGGTTTAATTTCAAAGAATTCTGTTGTAGTAGCGAGGTGGAGAAATAGGTGTGCATAGGAAATCATTATTATTTGTGGTTGTGAAGTCACACAACTTAGTATTTTCAGGGGTGGCCATTTTAGCAAGTAGTAAATAAAACAAACTAGATAAAGTAAATGCAAGTAAACTAATTTTTTTGTGTTTTTGATATAGCAAACAAGATAGTAAATAAAGTAGAGCTAGCAACTAATTTTTTTGTGTTTTGATATAATGCAGCAAACAAAGTAGTAAATAAAATAAAGCAAGACAAAAACAAAGTAAAGAGAATGGGAAGTGGAGACTCCCCTTGCAGCGTGTCTTGATCTCCCGACAACGGCGCCGGAAAAGAGCTTGATGGCGTGTAACTCACACGTTCGTTGGGAACCCCAAGAGGAAGGTATGATGCGCACAGCAGCAAGTTTTCCCTCGGAAAGAAACCAAGGTTTATCGAACCGGGAGGAGTCAAGAAGCACGTTGAAGGTTGATGGCGGCGGGATGTAGTGCGGCGCAACACCGGAGATTCCGGCGCCAACGTGGAACCTGCACAACACAACCAAACTACTTTGCCCCAACGAAACGAGTGAGGTTGTCAATCTCACCGGCTTGCTGTAACAAAGGATTAACCGTATTGTGTGGAAGATGATTGTTTGCGGAAAACAATAAAGAACAAGTATTGCGAGCAGATTTGTATTTCGAGTATAAAAGAATGGACCGGGATCCACAGTTCACTAGAGGTGTCTCTCCCATAAGATAAAAGCATGTTGGGTGAACAAATTACGGTCGGGCAATTGACAAATAGAGAGAGCATAACAATGCACATACATGTCATGATAAATATAGTGAGATTTAATTGGGCATTACGACAAAGTACATAGACCGCCATCCAAGCATGCATCTATGCCTAAAAAGTCCACCTTCGAGGTTATCATCCGAACCCCTTCCAGTATTAAGTTGCAAAACAACGAGACAATTGCATTAAGTATGGTGCGTAATGTAATCAACAACTACATCCTTAGACATAGCATCAATGTTTTATCCCTAGTGGCAACGAGCACATCCACAACCTTAGAACTTTACGTCACTCGTCCCGGATATCAATGGAGGCATGAACCCACTATCGAGCATAAATACTCCCTCTTGGAGTTAAGAGCAAAAACTTGGCCAGAGCCTCTACTAATAACGGAGAGCATGCAAGATCATAAACAACACATAGGTAATAACTTGATAATTAACATAACATAGTATTCTCTATCCATCGGATCCCGACAAACACAACATATAGTATTACAGATAGATGATCTTGATCATGTTAGGCAGCTCACAAGATCCAACAATGAAGCACAATGAGGAGAAGACAACCATCTAGCTACTGCTATGGACCCATTGTCCAGGGGTGAACTACTCACTCATCACTCCGGAGGCGACCATGGAGGTGAAGAGTCCTCCGGTAGATGAATCCCCTCTCCGGCAGGGTGCCGGAGGAGATCTCCAGAATCCCCCGAGATGGGATTGGCGGCGGCGGCGTCTCTGGAAGGTTTTCCGTATCGTGGCTCTCGCACTCGGGGGTTTCGCGACGGAGGCTTTAAGTAGGCGGAAGGGCAACGCGGGGGCCACACGAGGGCCCCACACCACAGGTCGGCGCGGCCAGGGCCTGGGCCGCGCCGCCCTAGTGTGGCGGCGCCTCGTGGCCCCACTTCGACTCCTCTTCGGTCTTCTAGAAGCTTCGTGGCAAAATAGGACCCTGGGCGTTGATTTCGTCCAATTCCGAGAATATTTCGTTACTAGGATTTCTGAAACCAAAAACAGAAGAAAACAACAACTGGCTCTTCGGCATCTTGTTAATAGGTTAGTTCCAGAAAATGCACGAATATGACATAAAGTGTGCATAAAACATGTAGATATCATCAATAATGTGGCATGGAACATAAGAAATTATCGATACGTCGGAGACGTATCATACCACTACTCACGAATTATCTTGAAGTGGCTTACAATGATTTCTTTTCTTTTATAACCTTGCTCTGTCTCTTTGCAGCAACAAGACGGTCCAGAACCTGTACATGATGACGGCTCCCCCTTCAGATTCCTCCCACCAGCTCCGGTGGTCCTCTTCTGCAAAAACTCACCACCTTTGAAAAAGGTTGTGATGCAGAGCCAGCCGATGACGCCAAAATCGGCTTCCAAGAGCAGAGTATCTTCTGGGCCGGCTGCCCCCCGAGCCTCAGTCAAGGCGAGAACAGCAGTGAGGAAAGTGGCTTCCAGGAAGACCTTGAAGCGCCAAAGCCCCACTCCAGCTCAAGAAAGTTTGCACGTAAGCTGATCCATGTCTTGGCTGATTTCATCTATCCTTCTAGGCTTCTGCAACCTGCTTGTATTTCTTTTACAGGCCTCTACTGAAGAAAACTCCAGTGAGGAGACACAGTCCAGTCGAAGGGACTCGAGCTCAGGCAACTCTGGGAAAAACACCACGCAGAGCCAGCTAGACTTGCCACTGTCGGCTTCCAAGAAAAGGTCAGCTCCTGAACCTGCTGCTTCCCAAACTCCCATCAAAGCAGGGCAGGGCAGTCTACGCACAAAGAGCCGATGCATCAAGAGAGCTCGCAAGGAACCGCAAGCCTCTTCATTAAACCAGGAGATTTCGAATGTAATTACCCTCCATACTCTCCTTGGCTCATATTTCATGCTAACCCATTGTTGTTCTCATCGGCTAACCACTTCCTTTGCAGACTGATGACACCTCTAGTGGGGAGGTCGAGGAGGTACTGATGCCATCCGCCACCGTGGACCTAGCAACTTCTAAAAGTGTAGCTGACAAGGTTGCCAACTTGGCCAAGCCCACGGCGTAAACACAGGAGCCGATCACCTCTTCATCGGCTATTCCTCTGGTCTTAGGGGAGGTACAGTCCCTTCCCTTAGCTCTACCCTTCTCTTTTGCTGACGTTGTTCTTGTTGTTTGTCAGGGTTATGACCTCTCAAGCTTGCTAACGTTCGACCCTGAATCTATCGAACCAGCTACTTCTAAAGCAAGTAAGGAGTCAGGACCCAGCGCTACACATGGTCAACTCCAGCATCTCAAGGCCCTGCTCTCCTCCTCAATTGAGACATTGGTTGAAGACCCCGAAGAAGTGAAGAGCATTCTTGAAGACATCCAGCCTCACCTCCCGGTGACGTTGCAGGTGAAACTCTGGCCAATTGTGACTCTGTCTGCCTATAGGTCAAGGGTGAAATTGGCTCGTCAGAGAATCAACCTACGCCACGCCCAGCTTCCGTTGAAAGCCGATATTGCGGACAAATGTCAGCGGCTTAATGAGAAGAAGGCAGCTTTGGACGCCAAAACTGACACCTCTGTCAGCACTGCTGAACTTGAGACCTTGCGAAAGGAGTTGGAGGACCTTGAAGAGAGGGTCCGGGCAACAAAACAGCTCATCCAAGATAAGGAAGCTCTTATTGCCCACTCCCACGAAGAAGCAGAAGGTCTCAAAGCGAACTGAAGACTGATCTGGCCGAAATACGTGCCCTGAACAAGCAGCTGGTGGCAGGCAAGGACGAAGATGATGAGGCCGAGATCGTCGAGGTGGATCGCGTTCGTGCTGACGCCCTCCATGCCCTTGAGGTATTCCTTCAGTAGAGCCTCTCTATGTAACCTGATAACTACTCAATTGAGCTTGTACCTCTAGAGTCGATGGCTGTGCATCGGCTTTTTGTCTGAAGTCGATGTCTGCGCACCGGCTGTACTTGTATCGTGTGTATTTTGGTTTTTTTTTACTGGCCGATTTCGTGTGTCGGCCCCATATTTCATTGTTCGTTACCCATATTAGGTGCCCCCCGAGCCGAATCTTTCAAGTAATTGAAGATATCGGCTCTCCAGTTATCCGATTCCAGGGGTTGTACCTGAACATCGGCTCCACCTGAACTATAATTGAAGATCTCTTCTAGCTCATCAGCCGACGTGAACCCATACCCTAGCTTTCCGTCGCCTGTTAGATCGATGCTGAACACAGGCATAACGTATGGCGTGGATAATTTTGGCCGATTGCTGGAATCGGCCTCCTTGTTGATTGTATTGTTCAATGAAAGTTTACAACTTATATGTGCTCCCTTACAGGAGGGAGTCTTCCTACTACGACTACGTGACATGCTTGAGGTGAGATCCTTGCTTTTTATTTTTTGGGGCCGATCGCAGGGATCGGCCTTGCCACGTATGTCGATGGATGTTGCTCTTACTACTCTATCAGGCCGGTGGATAAGACCAGCCTCACCCCGTTTTTTGTAACTTCGATGCACTCACAGCCGTCCAAACTGACTCCAGAGAGCGGCTCTTGGTCTTCCGAGTCCCAAATGTTCATGCCGGCTATTGAGACCTTGATCGAGTCGTCTGCATGCACGACTTCTACTTCATCTCCATCCCATTGTATCAGGCATTGGTGCATTGTAGATGGAATGCAGCAGTTGGCGTGAATCCAATCCCTCCCTAGCAGGACAGCGTAGGTGCTTTTGCTGTCGACGATGAAGAACGTTGTTGGGATGGTCTTTCGGCCTACGGTTAGATCCACGTTCAGAACGCCTTGCGTACCTGATGCTTGGCCGTTGAAGTCGTTTAGTGTGACGTTGGTCTTGATCAGATCTGCGCTGGAGCGTCCCAAACGCCGTAGCATGGAATATGGCATTATATTGACTGCCGCTCCTGTGTCAACCAACATCTTGCCGACGGGCTGCCCATTGATATAACCTTTTAGGTACAGGGCCTTCATATGTTTGTAGCCCTTCTCTCGTGGCTTTTCAAAGATGACTGGACGTGGACCGCAGTCAAACTGTGCTATCGGTACTTCTTCGGTTCCTGGAGCACGAAACTCCGGTGGAAGTATGAACACCATATTTGTGCCAGCTGATGCACTCGCATCGGCTTTTACTTGCTTGGGGTGCCATTCTTTCTTCAGTGGACGACTCTCCTCGTCCAACGTTTGCTGAATTTTCACGGCCAGATCGGGCCGCGCTTTCCTCAACGTGTGCAGGTATTGCGCCTCGGCTTGCTCCAAGCTGCGTAGCCGCTGAACCCTACGCTTTTGGGAGTGGCTGAGTCCATCGGGACACCACCTTGGCCGGTGGTACTTATCCTCTTCTTCATCTTCGACTCCTCAAAGTCTTCTTCTTGAGATGACTCAGCTCGTATATTCCGAGGTGGGAGAGGCCCTAGACGCTTAAAACCGAAACTTCTCCTGCGTCCCTCTTCCGCCGTCTACACTCCGGGCAGTTGTCGATTGTAGGCAATCGGCTCATTCCTGAATCCCAGCAGTGCTTGAAGAAAGGGCAGTCCCAGTGTCTATCCATGTCCTCCTGCTCTCTTGATCTCCCCTTAGCGCGGTGCTCATGCCCTTCGTCGTTCCTGTCATACCGACGATACCTTCCATTGTCTATGTCAGACCAACGATATCTTTCGTCTTCTCCGTCGTACCGCCGACGTCGGTCATACTGACGCTCATACTTGTTATGGAGATGCGCGGAGAGTGGTTGTTGATATCGCACGCTTCTCACTTGTTCTTCGATGAGGTACCGTCTGTTGTCATACCGGGGCCGGTCGCGCGGGTCGGCCTCCTCCTTTTCCTTACCACGAGAGTGACTGCTTTCTTCTTTATCCTTGCCATGGTGGTATACAGGCCCTGCCATGTTAACATCGAATGAGAAATCTAGCCGACGCCTCGCGGTATGATCGAGTTCCACCATGTTGACGCCAGGAAACGGATGTGTGTCCACTTTCATGGCAAACTGGCCAAAGATCAATCGGCCTTGTTCTATCGCCGTTTGGATCTGCCGACGAAACTCTTTGCAGTCATTGGTGGTATGGGTGAACGAGTGATGCCACTTGCAGTACGGTCTCCCGTTCATTTCTTGCTCCGTAGGGATTTTATGGCCTTCGGGTAACTTCAGCTGTTTTTCCTTAAGCAATAAATCAAATATCTGCTCAGCCTTGCTCACATCGAAGTCGAACCCTTTTGCAGGCCCTTGTGGTTTCACCCATTTGCAGGACACGGGAGCTGCCCCCGAGCCCATTCAGCCACGGCTACTTCCGAGGTCTTCGCAGAATCCTCGGCTTCTTACTGTCTCGACCAGGCCTACCGGACGCTTAAACTTGTCCTGGTACAATTCGGGGTGGCGCTGTTCATACGATGTTAGTTTACTGGACCATGTGCGACGAGTGAATTGTACTCTACTTGGAAAGCCGGATCCTTGATCGGCGTTGCGAGGCCCAATGCTGCCGGATCGGTCGCTTCTTTCTCGGTTAAACGAACCGAATAACATCGGTTCCTGACGAGTCCTGAAACGTTGAATGTATTCCGACACCGTTTCTCCTCGCTTCTGCCGCACCTACGTTAGATCGGCAATGCCAGCCTCGGTAGCTTCTGAGTGATATTGAACATGAAACTGTTCTTCCAGTTGCTTCCACGTCCGGACTGAGTTTGGTGGCAACGAGGTGTACCACCCAAAGGCTGATCCCGTGAGAGATTGTGCAAAAAATCTTACACGTAACGGGTCTGATGCTGAAATCATGCCCAACTGTGCCAAATATCGGCTCACGTGCTTAATTGAGCTAGACCCTTCTGCTCCATTGAATTTTGAGAATTCAGGGAGCCGATACTTGGGTGGCAGCGGGATCAAATCATACTCGTCGGGGTACGGCTTGGAGTAGCCGATTGTTTTCCTCTTCGGCAGGATGCCGAACTGGTCTCTTAAGATGGTACTGATTTGTTCCATGGTATGAGCTGCAGGGACCGAGCTCTCATGACTCGTTCCGGTGGCATATTTAGCTAGCCATGTCTGCTTATCGGCGTCTGCTCCAGAAATCCATGCTGGCGCAATCTGGTTCGTGCGCGCCAAGGTATTGCTGTCCGGCACGTATGTGCACACGTATCCATGTGGGATCTCTTTAGGCGGCTCATACAGGAATTGGCAATCGCCAGGATCGCCTCCCACCTTGTAGACGACGTACGACGGTGAACCCTGTGGCTCTGGCGCTGTAAGCGCAAATGGTAGCGGCGGTCTGGTCTGGAACGGTATTTCTCCCTTGTGAGTCCGTAGGATAGGCCCTGATGGGGAGTACTGATGCTTCATGATTTCCTGAACCACGCGAACCGCCACGCGCTCAAAAGCGTTCACCAAGCTCTCAGAATGGCGGTGTAGAGAATGAGCCACCATGTAATTAATCTCCTGGCATAGAGCTCTGGTGCGTTCCTCTGAAGAGGTAGACAGGTCTACTTCATCAAGAGCGCCTTCGGGTGAGAACCCTTTCCACCTAATGCCATGTGAACGGGTCTTCGCGAAGGAGCCGATGAGATCGGCTTCTAAGAGGGCTTTGATCTCATCATACTTCTTCTTGTGCTCCTCGAGGCGGATCCGCGTACGTGACTGGCTCGTCCGCCACCTCATCCGCAGCTTTTGACATGGTTGCTGCAGAGGTCGACGTAGTTGTTGTTGTAGAGTGTCCCACCGGGCGTGCCAGAATGTGTTGCCTACCAAAACCCACCGGCGAGCAGCGACGGGCAACACGGAGAGCCGGGAGGCTCCCGGGATCGCCGGTGGATCCTGGTCCCTCGGGTAACGGCCCGCAATGCTCCGGCACACGTCCCGGCTGATGCAAGGGCATGCCACCTGACCTATACCTGATCAGGAAGGTGATGGATTGCTTCGATTAGTTTCCTGCATGGAAAACACGTAAACATTAAATACGAGCCCCGATCGGCTCTTAGGTTGCCTTGTGGATCGGCTCAAAGAGCCGATCGCCCCATGGTTCACGTTGGATTTACGGTGACATGGGGATCCTGCTTTATCAACATCAAGTTAAACCAATCTACGATAGTCTAGGGTTTTCACCGCATAACCGGAACATCCTACGCGTGGTTGAGCCTTACAGATACGTAAGATGATGGAAAACCAGCCCTAAAGAGGCCTAAAAACTAACATGAAGTTGATCCCCGGAACAATCCCTCTAGGACTTAATAAACCACACCTTACGCGCTACCGGATCATTCAACCCGTCTGTAAGGCCTAACCATGCGGATATCAAACCAATCCTTGAAGTACAAGGAACGACTATAACGGATCAGATCTACTAAATAAAGAACAAGCAAGATGCTGCCCTTACACCCAGGATAGGTGTAAGGGCAGCTAGACATTGAGGGGCAGCATAGCTAAGCAAGCATGTCATGAAAGTGTCGACGTCAGCCCCAAAACATCTACGATAAGGGTATTGCTCGCCATCAAAAAGGCTTCAGCACGAGCAACACCAATCAACGAATAAACAGATACTGCCTAGATCGCAAGATGCGATCTAGGCAGCATGACGCTTACCCGGAAGAAACCCTCGAACAAGGGGTGGCGATGCGCCTAGATTGGTTTGTTGTGAACGTGATCGTCCTCCTTTCTCAATAACCCTAGATGCATATTTATAGTCCGTAGACTTTCTAACTTGGGAATAAACCCAACTGTGTACGAGCTAAACTCTATCTCTTAATTCTAACCGACACGTAACCTACTATAATTTACAGATACACGGGCAATCTAGCCCAAACTTCTTATACAAGGCCGGTTCAGGAATAATTTTCGTGCATATTCTCTAAGCCCATTTAATCACGGCCCATCTCCAAACTTGGTTAAAATCTGGTGATAACACATGCACCTTCAAAGTTCAAAGGATGACTAGATACAAATAATTTAAGAACAATTAATAACACATTCATGATTCAATCAATAATAATTTTGGGACAATGCACATAGAACTAAAAATGACAACTATGCTCTCATAAGATGGTGCATATAACTTAGAAGATGAAGACTCAACATAAAAGTAAAAGAATGGCCCTTCGCAGAGGGAAGCAGAGATTAAACATGTGCTAGAGCTTTTTATTTTGAAAACATAGAGATATAAAATTTTAAGAGAGGCAATTGTGTCAACGGTAGCAATAAGTAATATAGGTTATGTATAAAACTTCCTATAAGTTGCAAGCCTCATGCATCGAATACTAATAGTGCCCGCACCTTGTCCTAATTAGTTCGGATTTCCATGGATTATCATCGCATTACATATGTTTCAACCAAGTTTCACAAAGGGGTACCTTCATGCCACCTATACAAAGGTCTAAGGAGAAAGTTCGCATTGGATTTCTCGCTTTTGATTATTCTCAACTTAGACATCCATACCGGGACAATATGGACAACACACAAATGGACTCCTCTTTAAGCTTAAAGCTTTTGGCAACATAAATTTCTCATAAGAGATTTTTGAGGTTTTAATGTCCATGCTGAAACTTCCACCATGTAAACATGGCTTTGGTTAGCGGCCCAATGTTCTTCTCTAACAATATGCATACTCTAACCTTTTATCATGGTTATCTCCTTTATTTCAGACAAGACGGACATGCATAGTAACTCACATGATATTTATCAAAAATATGATGATGGTGTCCCCATGTCAGCATGGTTGCCACACAACAAGCAGCTTATAAGAACTAAGATACATAAGTGACATATTCCTCACCACAATATTTTTTAGGCTACTTTCCCATGAGCTATGTATTGCAAAAACAAGGAATTATTTTGAAGGTTTTAAAGGTAGCACATGTAAATTTACTTGGAGTGGTGGTGAAATACCACATATAGGTAGGTATGGTGGACACTTTTGGCATATTTTGGTTTTTGGTGGTTGGATGCACGAGTAGAGATCATACTCAGTATAGAATGAAGGCTAGCAAAAAGAAAGATAGCGACCAACTAAGAGAGCAATAATGGTCATAATCATGCATAGCGACAAAACTTATTAATTAAAGCATATGGTGATATTAAAAGTCTAAACTAAATGATCAATTCAACCCAATTGAAACATCAGAGAAGATCTTCCATTTGCATCACTATTAATATGAAACCTTTTTACTCGTATCCAACACCAATCAATTTATTTGAAACAACTCTCATTTATAATATTCATTAAAGATCGGAGAGCTAATCATATATAACTGAAGCATACTAACAAGCTCTGAACAAAATAGGAGTGAAAAACCAGAGCTAAACGCAGTACTAGCAAAAATAAAACGCTCGTTGAACAATAAGAGTGAAAACTAGAGCGTTCATACAATTAAAACGGAGCGTGTCTCTCTCCCAAACAAACATGGTATGATGGTGCCCACTTTATTGAAAAAAATAAAATAAAATACACAACATAAAATAAAGACGCTCCAAAAATAACACATAGTATATGAAGCAATAAAAATATAGTGAACAGAAACAGGACCTGATATTTTTATTGATGAAGAAGGGGATGCCTTGGGCATCCCCAAGCTTTGACGCTTGTACTTCTTGAATATATCTTGGGGTGACATGGGCATCCCCAAGCTTGAGCTTTTGTCCATTCTTCATCTCATCTCATCATTCTTCTTTCCTACACTTGAAAACTTCCTTCATACAAAACTCATCACAAATCTCATTAGCAGCGTTAGTGCAATGATAATATTAATCAAATCTACAAAGTTCAGTATGACATATGAAAAGCATTTTAATAAGCATTAGCTACTATAGAACAACTTCAATAATGTTCTTTGATCAAGAGAACTCAAAAAGGTGGGCAAAAAGATGCAAATGTAAAATAGTGCAAGAATCTGTCAAAACAGAACAGTTCGTAAAAATTCATTTTTGAAAAATAGTTACTCTGAGTAACTCGAAAAACTCTGAACTAATGAAAGTTAGATAAATACCTGGGGAAGATGCTCGTAAATTGGCAGCTCAAACTTACGTTCTGGTGATTTTTGACGATTTTTCTCGTGATGAACCAGAAACAGTAAACAAGATTGCAAATCTCCCAAATACCACTTTCTTACCATTAGAGGCAATTCTTGGCACAAAAACAAAACAAACATGATAAGGAGAGGTCATTACAGCAGTAATAACTTCCAAGACTCAACAAAGTAGTAAATAACAGAAATATAAACATATTGGGTTGTCTCCCATAAAGCTCTTTCTTTATAGCCATTTAAGATGGGCATGATTATTTGATGGAGCTCTCAAACCCCCTTTTTTTGTTGTTGTTTTCCAATTATAAGTGAAACTGAAAAAGAAACAAGAACCAAATAAAGAACCTAATAAAAATAAATAGGATAAAACCAAAGATAATAAAAGCAACTATATACAATGCTTACATGTGGATGGGTAATATTTAGTTTGAAGGAGACAACCTCATGTTGGTTGATGAATAGGGGGATGCCTTTGGCATCCCCGGGATGCCTTGGGCATCCCCAAGCTTAGATATTTGCATCTTCTTGAATATTCTCTTGGGATCCATCTACACATCCCCAAGCTTGAGCTCTTGTATCCTCTTGCTCATCTCATATCACCATATTGATTGGAACTTAAAAACTGCATCCACATAAAGCTTCACAAAATTCATTAGTAGGTTAGTACTCATTAAATAAAATCCACAAGTGTTCAAGTATCCCTAATTTCTATAAAATCTATCAAAATTTAGCCACTGTAATACTGAGGTTTCTTATTATTTCAATCGTACGTTGAAAACGAAGGAAACTTTTGAATCCTAAGTACAATATTTAAACAAAGAGAATATAAATCTGTCAAAACTGAACGCTCTGTAAAGATGTCACTCAATGAGATAGTTACGTAGCTCAAATCGAAAAACTCATGATTAATGAAAGACAGATCATAACCTCAGGTCTATGCACAAAAACATTTCAGATCAAAATGCCATACTGAGATTTTTCACGAATTTTTGCAGCACAGCATAGGAAATCTGTCTCAACAGAATCAGTCCGTAAAGATTGAATTATTAGATCTGTCTACATACCTCAAATCAGAAAAGTCAGAACTAATGAAAGTTAGATAGCAAACACTACTATGCACTCAAGAAATTTCAGATCAAGATCACGTTCTGGTGATTTTTAAAATGTTCGACAGTGGAGCACAGGAAATCTGTTTTCGAGGCAGCATAGTGACAAACTTGCATAACAAACTAGGGGTTATCTATACATTCTATTTACAACGGGATATGTACACTATATACACTATATACACTATTTACAAGTTTTTAATGAAAAGCTTCCATGGAAAGAATTGTTTTGGTTTCGCAGGCATGAACACAAGTGTTCAAGGTCGACCCCCACTTCACCATTACTCATCTTTCCAATCACTTTTCTTTTCTGAAAACATTTTTTTATTTATTTTTATATAAGAAGTACAACTAATTTTTTTTGTAATTCGCATTCCCTATCCATACAAGAGATAGAGAACAACTAGGTACAGGAAGTAAAACTACTTAGAGATAAAGCAAACAAGTGCACACGAAAATATTCACCTACGCTATGGCTCCCCGGCAACGGCGCCAGAAAAGGTCTTGATGTCCCACAAGTATAGGGGATCGTGTGTAGCCTTTTCGATAAGTAAGAGTGTCGAACCCAACGAGGAGCTAAAGGTAGGACAAACATTCTCTCAAGTTCTATCAACCACTGATACAACTCTACGCACACTAAGCGTTTGCAATATCTAGGAAATAAAACTAGAGCGATAACGGGTATGAGAGGTAACTTTGCGGAACAATAAAATACACGGAATAAATGTTAGTGCTGCAGCAATAAAACAAACTAAACTAACAGTACCATGAGTGTGGAAAGGCGGTGGTAATAGTGGTGGCTTTGTCCAAGATCAATTAGTGAAGATCTTGGGTTCAATGTCTTCGATGCAGCTTTCTATGTAGGAGAGGCTAAATATACATGCTCTCCCTCCGGGATTACAAGTACTATATGATTGGCTTGCTAGCAAACATCCGTAAATACTAGCAAACATTAAGGTTTCCCCAACCATAGCCTTAAGTAAATGGTCCTCTTACTACCATACATGCAACTATCCGATTCGCGTCCTTAGGTTTCTGTCACTCCGGCAGAACTTCCCCCTTCTAGTATACAAGTATTACCAATCCTATGGTGCTTGATCCATGCGCGCACAAATATAATGCGCACCAAGGACGGTAACATATCAACATACAACTCTAATGAACCAAAGAGAAACAACCAATCAATCAAAGAACAAATAAACTATGGCAACATGACATAGATCATAGGATTATAACTTATAGCATCAAACATCATGGTTACATAGGGCGGTACAGAGGTTTGTGAGAGGATGGACCACTAAATAAAATGAGGAGTTGGTGATGGAGATGACGGTGAAGACGTTGGAGGGCTCAGCGAGGAGCACCGGGAGGCGGAGGCGTGGGCGGCGCCGGCGGCGGCGCGGGGGACTCCTTCCCCGCCGCCGGCATCATGGGGGAGCGCCGCCCCTTAGCCTTCTTCTTCCTTGAGTTGGCGCTGGTGTAGATGAGTGTTTCCCCCTCCTTGGCTACTGCCAAGGAGGAGGATTTTCGTGACAATGCTTGGGGGCCTCCAAAAATAGGGTTTCCCATCAATATATAGTGTTGGAAATGCAATCTAGGCCATGGGATGGATGCCCCTTTGATCCAAGGGCTCTTGGGAACCTCTACAACCTTCCTAGGACTCTCCTCTGTCCTTCATGAGTCTCACAACTCGTGGTTGGACCGAAATATCCAGGTATGGAAAGAGTTTGTGTCAAATACGTCACCAACTTTCGGAGTCCGGAGACTGCACGAACCTCCGCAGTAATTCTGCTCTGCCGGATGCATCCGTTGTCCGTTCTGGACGAATAAGATGTCCGAATTGTTCGGTTTGAAATTCTGTACAATTTTTTAGTTTACGACTATTTCATTGGACGTCGTTTTGATGGATTTTCGACGCTATCTTTGAAAAGTGTTCAGCAGGGACAGATTCCGGGAAATTCCAGATTTCACCATAATGAGCTATTTCCTTCCATATTTGCCTATTTCCTGCACAACAAAGTTGAAACCAAGAACTTGTGCACTTTTGCAACTATTAATAGGTTAGTCCCTTAAAACATATAGTAATTAATGTAAAACAAGCATGAAACATCAAAAATTATAGATACGTTTGCGACGTATCAGATATGATATAAAAACCGGAAATAATATTTCCACGTAAATATGCACGAATGACCCTTTGTTCTTGCAGGTCATCAATCTATTTTCTAGCGCCATTGCCGGGGAGCTAAGCGGAGGGTGTTTGTTTCTTGACACTTGTAAGTTTTGATGATCTCTGTTGAGGACAGAAATTCCACACGTTCAGGTAGAGTTTATCTACCAAAGCGCAGGGTGTTTTTTCTTGACACTTGTAAGTTTGTGGGGCTTCACCTCAATCCAGAAGTGCACTGCTGCAATACGCTGTCTTGCATACGAAGCTCCTCCAGATACAGCCAATGAGTACATGCGGATGGCGGAGTCGACATGTTCACAATCTCTTTACAGGTTTTGCCGAGCCATCATAGCGGTGTTTGGTAAAGATTATTTGAGAGCACCAAGAGCAGATGATATAGCTCGGATCCTCGAACATAATGTATCACGAGGGTTTCCTGGGATGCTCGGAAGCATTGCCTATATGCATTGGGGCTGGAAGAATTGCCCTTTTCTTGGCAAGGGATCTACAAGGGATGCAGTGTCATTCTCGAGGCGGTGGCAGACCATGACCTCTGGATTTGGCATGTTTTTTTTTGGGCATGGCAGGAACAAACAATTATATCAACGTGTTGCAGGGCTCTCCAGTGTTTTCCAGTCTAGCTGATAGACAAGCTCATGTCGTGAACTTTGAGGTAAACGGCCACGCATACAATAAGGGGTACTATCTAGCTGATGGTATCTATCCGACGTATGCTACAATTGTGCACACAATCCCGGCTCCAGCTTTGGAGATGGACGCTTATTTTGCAATATGCGTTTCGCCATTGTCAGGTACCCTGCTCTGACTTGCTTCGAGTCTCAGATGTGGGAGGTGATGAACGCATGTGTGATCATGCACAACATGATCACTGAGAGCGAGCGCGATGAACCTGTGCAGGATGATCAAGGGCCTCTTGCTAAGGTAGAGCATGTACCCCAAGAATTTGACGCTTTTGTTCACATGCATCAGGAAATCCGATGTGCATGTGTTCATGCTCAACTTCAGGCGAATCTAGCTGCGCATTTGTTGACGAGGAGAGGAGCCGCGAACAATGTATGATTTAATTTGAATTATTGTATGAATAATTTAATTTTTATTTGTGTGATTGTATTAATAATTAAAATATTGTATGAATAATTTATTTTCTATTTGTGTGATTGTATGAATAATCAAAATATTGTATGAATAATTTATGTGATTGATATGTTGTTTCAAAATATTGTAAAAAAAAGTTTTTGGGGCCGCCGTATGGGGGCGCCGGTGTGGGAACAACATCCCCGAATGGAGGATGCAGTACCGGCGCCCCATACGGCTGTGCCAGTGCCCTTGCCGCGCCTATTTGGGGGGCATCAGTGGAGATGCTCTGAGCTCCTCGGCGCCAACGATGGCGATGCTTGCAGTTGTCGTAACCCTCTTTGAGGCGTCGTTGCGGGTATCCTTCCCGCGGTATGGATCCGGGTGAAAACCGTAGACCTCGCAGTCTCGACGGCGGCGGCGTTATGCGTCGTTACCCTCTTGGGAGCGTCGTTGTGGCTCCCCGACTCGACTCGGTCCGGTTTCAATGTTATCGCAAGTTTTGGTGTTTGTGTTTTTCTTTGCTTATTCTTTGATCTGCTTTATAAGAGGTCCTCTTCACCTTGCATCGCGGTTCATCTATCGCGGCTTTTTTTTATAAATCAAGGCGAAAGCCTATTTCAAAAAATATTACACTCGTACTAAAGTAGCACGCATGTTCACTTGTGAGAGCATCTCCACTCGTCTCCCCGACGAGGCCCCCGAGCGACGTTTTTCCCATCCGGATGGCGAAATTCGGCCCAGTCGCGCCCCCCGGTTCCTCGTTTTCGTCGGATTTGGCCCTTCATCCATCCGGCGATCCCACGCCATCCCCGGTCCCCCGGGGAGCTATCGGGGAGTCCGGACGAGTGAAAAGCTGGGAAGGGCCCGATCAGTCGGCGGCTGGACACACGAACCCCACCACCACCAAGCTCAAAATCCCCCCACCCCTCGTATCTCTCTCGCCGCCGGCACCACCCCGCCGGCTTGTTGCCCAGATTCCGCCGTCCCTCCTTCCCACCTGCCTATATTCCGCCGTCTTTCGACGACGGTGATCTGCCCGCTCCTCCGCCTGCCTGTTTTTCGACGACGGCCTATGCCTCGTAGTTCGCGTCTCGGCTAGCCTCGACCACGCCCGTCAGGTGTTCGTCCATTTGGCTCGCCGGCCATGGACTTGGACGAAGAGGAGGAGCAGATGTTCGTCGAGCTTATGCGAGAAGAGATGGCAGCCGCCGCTCAAGACGAGGAGCACATGATGATCCTCGGTTGCTTATCAAGCATGTACGCCGGGGTGGCAACTGGTCGACGTGGTGGGTCGGCACCAGGTCGCCGGAAGTGCAAGCCGAGACAGCGAATGGAGGGCTACTGCATGTTGTACGCCGACTACTTCGCCGACAATCCATTGCACGGTGAGACTGTTTTCAGGCGTCGTTTCAGGATGAGCAGAAAGCTATTTCTGCAAATTGTGTATGCCATCCGAGACTTTGACCCCTACTTCAGATGCAAGGTGGATTGCACTGGCTTGGTTGGATTTTCGTCACTGCAGAAGTGCACAGTGGCTATGAGGATGCTGGCGTATGGAGCTCCCGGTGATGGTGCAGATGACTATCTTCGGATGTCGGAGTCCACCGCCCTTGATTGTTTCTACCGGTTCTGCAGGGCCGTCATAGCAGTGTTCGGGGACTTTTACTTGAGATCACCCACTGTCGAAGACACTCAGAGGATCCTTCCAACAAATGAAGCTAGGGGTTTTCCAGGGATGCTTGGAAGCATTGACTGCATGCATTGGAAATGGAAGAACTGTCTGTTTGCGTAGCAGGGAATGTACAAGGGTCACAAAAAGGGCTGCACTGTGATACTTGAAGCAGTGGCTACCCATGATCTCTGGATTTGGCACTCTTTCTTTGGTATGCCTGGATCCAACAATGACATCAACATGCTAAACTACTCCCCGATCTTTTCCAAGCTTGTTGAGGGTCATGCTCCCCCGGTGAACTATGTGATCAATGGTCGGCACTACAACAAAGGATACTACCTTGCAGACGGTATCTATCCAAAGTGGGCAATATTTGTGAAGACTATCTCGAGACCCGGCACCCCCAAACATTCCGAGTTTGTCAAGAAACAAGAAGCTTGCCGAAAAGACGTCGAGCATGCATTTGGTGTCCTCCAGCAGAAATTTGCTGTCGTCCGGTTCCCCGCTATGACTTGGTCCAAAGATCAGATGTGGGAGGTGATGAACTAGTGTGTGTGTGCTTACACAATATGATTATTGAAAATGAGCGAAAACATCCGGTTCCTCTGGCTGAGCAAGAAGCATCATATGAGAGAGGGTCCTCTTTACAGCCTAATCACCAGGTGCCGACATCATGGGCCGCCTTCATTGCTATGCGCCAGGAGATTCAAGACTCTACAATGCATCAACAGCTGCAAGATGATCTGGTGGAGGACATATGGACGCTCCGAGGCAACGCTGATGCCAACTAACCTGTCTTTATTAATTTGTTTCAAAACTTGTGAAATTGTGTGCTTCATTTGTTTCAGCACTTGTTAAACATTGTACTGATTTCCGCCGAAATTGTTTCAGCAATTTCGCCGAACTTGTTAAATTTTACGTCGAATTTATTTAAAATATGTCAAATGGCCGAGGTTGGAGGTGTCCTGCCGGGGGACGGCTGGAACTTCGGCGCTCCTAGGCCAAATTTTTCTTCAATCCGGAGGAAAATTTCGCCAAATTTAAGCGTGGGGAGCGCGAGTGGAGATGCTCTGACACCTCGGCCGCTCCTCGGGATACCGATCGAGTTAATTCTGGGCACGCAGCGAGCGGGAGCCACATCCCCGGCTGGGGCCCTTTACGTCGTCACGCCGCGACCGTGTACAGCGAGTAGCATTTACAACACTGCCGTCAGCGGGGGTGTTCCCAAACAGTAACGCATGGCGCTGCTGGCACTAGCAGTTCCTTGGTTAGCTGTGGCTGACACGAGTTTTGCGCTGGTAATGAAGCTAGCATCCCTACGAGACAAGAAAAAAAACGGAATTTGGAAAGCAAAGAAAAGAGTTTGGGACCTCATAAACAAAGTTCCAGTGTCTCAACACTCTATGCAAGACTCCTAGCCAATTTGTGAGAATAAAAGGTGGGTCATATATTAATAAGTGACATGGCACTTGGCATAGCCAGTAGTTAGCTATACTATTAGAGCATCTCCAGTCGCGTCCCCCAAACCGTTTCACAAAGCGCGTCGGATCGAGCGTTTGGAGGACGTGTTTTGTTCGTGTCGCGTTTGGGGGACGTCGCTCCCCAGCCGCATCCCCCAAACGCCGCCCCCAAACATAAAATACTCTTTTTTTGTTTTTTTGTTTTTTTATTTCAATAAAGAGAAGAAATATTCCACAAACTAATACATAATTGGGAACGTGGTTTACATGAAGATATAGTTTGCAACATGGTTTTCCAAAAACTAATACATAGTTTGAACCATGGTTGACATAAATATAAAAGATTGCAAAAAAACTAAACCTAACTAGGCCGGGCATCGAAGGTTTCGTGTGTTCGATGCCAAGAAAGAACACTCGAGGGCACACCCAGTCACCCAAACTGGAAAATCCAGCTGGTGAGGGTGCCCCTTCCGAGGAAGAACATCCAGAAACCTTCGTGCATTTTTTCGTTGCGAAGAAACAATACTCTTCAGTCGTCGTCCTCCTCGGCGCTGTCGTCGTGGTAGTTCCGGCGGCAACGCGTCTCGTCGAACACCTTGACGCTCACGTCCCTGTCTCCGAAGTAGGAGAACACGAGCATGAAGCCGGCTTCGAGGCGGTGGTAGCGCGCGAACTTCTCCCAGCCGATGTGGAGGTACATCTTGCCGCGCGCGTCGTAAATCACGTCGACGATCCACCGGCAGCAGTGGCAGCCATCCTCCCGCAAATGCAGCGAGCCCGGGCGCTCGTCATCAGCGACGAAGTCGGCGAAGTCGTCTGGCAGCCTCTGGATGCCGTGTGAGTCGCCCTTGAGGACGACGATGAACTCGAACATTACGGGCCCATCCTCGTCCTGCCTGTCCAACGATGAGGACGACGACGGCTTCGCAGGTGATGGCGAGCGCGCAGCTCTGACGCGGCCGCAGGCACGACCACGACCACGACCACGGCCGCGAGCTCGGCCTCCGCCTCTACCAGCCATGGTGTCGATTCTTCAGATGGTGGCGGCTAGGGTTGGGGAGAGAGGCGCTAGAGTTTGTGTGTGAGAGGGACGATGAGAGGCGGCCCTTTTTATAGGCCGGAGGGAGTCGGGGGAGCGGTAGCGCTTATTAACGGCGGCACACAGAGCTAGGCGGCGACGAGACGCTTCGTTGCGCCTCTGCGGGAACTGCACCGTCGCTGCGCGCCAATAACTTCCGTCGCGAGGTAGGCGACGGTTAGGTTAAAATTGAATGTGCCACTGACGGGTCAGCCCCGCCACTCCCCTCCTCGCTTTTCGGTGCGTCCGGCGTCCCCGGTGCGTCCCCTGTGGGGCGGGGACGGGCTCGGGGCGCCGGACACCGTATCGGGGCATGCCGGACAAAAAGCGGCTTTGGGGGACGCGGCTGGGAACGTTATTATGTCCGGCGAGCCCCAAATCCCTTTGGGGGACGCTTTGGGGGACGCGACTGGAGATGCTCTTAAACTTGCTCTAAGAGCCCACTCATATTCTCTTTACGCCTCTCTCTCCTCCAACTAAGCACTAATATACTATTTTAATCCTTATAGCCATCTGACTAGAACTTATTGTACTTGCTCTAAGTCCTAGTCAGCCGGCCACAAGGATTAAAATAACATATTTATGTCTAGTTGGAGGAGAGAGAAGAGGAGAGAGACTTCTAGGCAAGTTGTGATCAGGTGTATCGATGTCCGTTCAGATATTTCTCGAACGCACATTCTAGTGATCGGTTAGAGCACAAGAACTCCAAGCCAATGAGAGAGAGGGGTGGTAGGTAGAGCGAGCGAGGGGGGAGATAGAGGTGGGGTTCTTTTTTGTAATAGGGGTAGGTCCCGGAGGGACCCAGAAGCTTTCATTCAGTGGAGCTTCAGTTACATGGAGGATTGCGAGAAATAAAGAAATTACAATCAAGTCCAAACTTTTCGCTCCAATGACCCTAATAGGAATAATGGAAATGTGATGGGGTCCAACCCCAACGCCACCGCTTCTTGGCATCACAACACAATCGAGCACCACACCGCCGGGGCTTCAACCTTGGCATATCATCATGGAGGTTTATTTTGACATGTAGTCGTCGGCCGAGATGAACTGATGTTGACGAACAGGGAGGGAGCTGTCGCCCTTCGACCATACATGATGTTGACCAAAGCAGAGCCGGTGTGGATGCACTCCCAGGAGCAACTTCATCGCTCCCATGTTGCATATTTGCCTCCCCCCCCCCCGCCAGCATGAGGAAGATGACTCCCTTTTTCCTCGTCTCCATGAAGAGCGCATAAGAGAGGCGTCGAGCTTCCATCTTGGGCACCAACTGCCTTGACCTCTGATACGTCTCAAACATATCTATAATTTTTGATGCTCCATGCTTATTTTACACCAATTCATATATGTTTTGCTTACACTTCGTTCCACTTTTACACGATTTCCGGCACTAACCTATTAACAAGATGCCACAGTGCCAGTTCTTGTTTTCTGCTGTTTTTGTATTTCAGAAAAGTTGTATATGAAATATTCTTAGAATTGGACGAAACGAAAGCGAAAGTCAATGTTTTACCGAAATGAAGACGAAGTCCGTAGGGGGGGCGAAGTGGCGCCACAGGGCGGCCAGACCACCCCACGGTGCGGCCTGTGTGTGGCCCACGCCTAGTGGTGGTGTGGGCCCCCTAGGCAGCCACCGACCTTGCCTCCTCTGCCTATTTATTGACGATCTCGGGAAAACCCTGGATACCCAAGCCTCCAGCCACGAAAAATTCCATCGCGGCCACCATCGCAGAACCCATCTCGGGGGATTCTGAAGCTCTTCTCGGCACCCTGCCAGAGGGGAAAATCATCGTCGGAGGCATCGATGTCGTCATGCCCGCCTCCGAAGTGATGTGTTAGTAGTTCATCCCTGGACTATGGGTCCATAGCAGTAGCTAGATGGTTGTCTTCTCCAATTTGTGCTTCATGTATTGATCTTTTGAGTTGCCCTACATGATCAAGATCATTCCTTATGTAATCCTACATGTTGTGTTTGCTGGGATCCGATGAATATTGTATACTATGTTGAGGTCGATTATATATTCATGTCATATGTTATTTGTGATCTTGCATGCTCTCCATTTCTAGTAGATACTCCGGCCAAGTAGAAGCTTGTGACTCCAAGAGGGGGTATTTATGCTCGATAGTAGGTTCATGCCTCTAGTAATCTGGGAGAGTGGCAGTAACTTCTAAGATTCTAGATGTGATGTTGCTACTAGGGAGAAAACAACAATGTTTTATCCAAGGTTAATTCTATTGTTTACTTTACACACATTGCTTAATGCGATAATCTGTTGCTTTTGCAACTTAATACTCAAACGGGTTCGGATGATAACCAGAAGGTGGATTATTAGTCATAGATATTTTTTCAACCATCTTGTCATGTATGGTCGATATTATGTCAATTGCCCAGCTGTAATTTGTTCACCCAACATGATATTTATCTTTATGGAGAGACACTTCTAGTGAACTGTGGACCCGGTCCTTTCTTTTACACTGATAAATTCATCCACTGCAATCATCTTCTGTTTACTTACTCCAATTCCTGTTCTCTTTGATTACTGAAAACATCTCTTTCCACTCGATACGTCTAATCCTTTGTATTCAGCAAACCGGTGAGATTGACAACCTCATTGTAAGTTGGGGCAAAGTACTTTGGTTGTGTTGTGTGCAGGTTCCACGTTGTTGCTGACGTTGGTAGTGCGCTCTGCCACTAGTCAGCCAGCAACACCTTCAGAAGTGTAATATCCCAGGTAATGGGGTTACAAAAATAGAGGAAACAGATGTGTGCATTGCATTCATGCATAGGAAATCTGGGGAATTTTCGCGCTTTAAAGTAAAACAATCACGATGAATCGAAGTTTCACTTGACCTTGATGGAATTGAAGTAGCTCATCAAGTCAAGCGCTATAAGCCTCAATGTGAATTTGTTAAAACCTTGTTTTGGGTAGAGATGATCTGATCTAAGGGGTTAGATCAAATGGAATTAATATTCAACACAACAACACTTTACTCAATGATCAATTGCTTGATCTTATAAAAGATTATAATATGGTAATCCTTGTCATAGCATATGAACACCAAATCAATTACAAATCAAGTAACCATAAATGGAGAAAACTATTCTTACCCTATCTTCTCCATGTCTTAAACTAATCCATGCTCTTATTATAAACCCTTTGATATCCATTCTACTTTAATCTTGGAAACAAGACAAGAAGATCCACTCAAGAAATAGATATTCTTCTCCATTCCAAATTATTACACATCAAGCCTAGAGAGGTGAGAGTTCTATTATAATTATTAGATAAGCAATAACAAACCTTGAGCTAAACCTTGGAGATACATCCAAGTACTCAAACCATCACCTTTAATGAGAGATCCCTAGGAATCCAAACCTTGATCATTATAAATCGAGTGATGATCATAAACCCTAAGAACTTGAGGTAGAGATATTAAGAACAAGTGGATCATGCTTAATCCATGATCATGCTCTTGGGGCATGTGAGGATAAGTTAAACCCTAACAGTATAAATAGATATCATTCACCACATGAAATCATAGGGAAGTAACTAGTAACCAACCCTAGGCTTATATCCCAACCTTTAATTGTGAACCACTTGGTGATCACAAGTAAAATCCTAGCACATCTATAATTCATTCATTCCTCAATTAAAGGACCTAAGAAAATCTTAGATTCAAAATCCATACTTAATATGGTGAGAAACCATCCATCCATATGACCAAAGTTAACTATAAAAAGAAACATAACTACTTTAGTTACTTTAATGATTAATTGAGGATAATAATAGAAGTTAATTGGTAGAAGATAAAACCAATTCTCAAATCCTTAGTAATTAGAGAATCACATAAGACATGAATCAAGTAACCATCTTATCTTGGTTAGGGGAGATTAAACCCTAGCAAATACTATAAAATGTCATCTCATCTCTGTAATCTAAAATTATATCTCAACTCTAACTATTGTATCACTATGGAGAATACCATATAAACCTAGACCATAATTGAGAATCAAACCCATGGCCATTATGTAAATATCATTAGAACCCTGATATGGCATATTAATGAAATTATATGCTTCACTAATTAAACCTAAGAAACACTTAGTGCTTATACTCACAATTAAAAACCATGTGTGGTGAATAACCACTCATACCAACCACTGATCTATATAATTAAGACCCAACCTTGAGAAGAGTAATATCTACTCTAGATAATTCAAAGTGTTAATAGACCATAACACAAATGCTAATGAATATGGGTTATCATCAAACCTACAAAACCTTAATAAAATGTTGCTCACATGAAACTAACATGCAAGTGATTAATTTCTCAAATAGGAACTAAGACATAATAACAATTTCAGAAATACCTTGAGAAGAAGGTATCAACTCCTATATTTCTAAATGGAATAGGAATTCAAAACAAAAAGGAAATTGAAGTGAAAATATCAACTCATGTCTATTTGCTATTTTGAATAAGTTCACAAATATGCAAATAATCTAATATAAAATGTGAATTCAAATTGAATAATGAAACAATAGTCAGTATACTAAATCTTGAATGGATTAGCATAATTACAAATATCTGCAAATAGAATGGTATTCAAATATGAGTTAAAATAGAAAATATACAAAAGGAGTAATAAAAACAGAAAAAAAATTAAGAAAAAGGGGAGGCTTACCTCTCGGGCCACCCCAGCCCAGCAGCAGCCAGCAGAGCAGCCCAGCACCACGGCCCAAGCACCAGCCCAACAACAGCCCATACCCCTTCGTTGAAATATCAACGAGAGGGGGATCGTCCTCATCCTCTCCTTCGGCATGGAGGACAGCACGACAACGTGCTCCCCTTCTCCCTCGCGCTGGCGCCTCCTCCTTCCTCGATTTCGTGACGAGGCGCACCACAAGCACGGTATAAAAGGCCCCTGGACGAACCCTAGTTCGTTTTCTTCTTCCTCTGCCTCACATTTTCTCCATACCGAAACCCTAGCCCGTACTGCCTCCGGCCATCGCCGTCGATGGAGACCTCCCCAGGCCAAGTTGTGACCACCCACGTGATCGCCGTCCTCGACTTACTCAGCCCACGGAAGGAATCGAGCCGCCGTGATCAAAATCAACGCCGGCGAGCTCATCTTCCCGAGGGCCGGCGACACCAAATTCCGGCGTCATAGACCACCAGAGACCTCGCCGCCAAGCTCATCTTGCTCCTGGTGAGCCTCTCTACCGCACAGCATGCTCGCTTTGCTCCCTAGACCACCGTAGCCTCGCCGCACCGTTTGCCTGTAAGCGTCACCGTCGGGCATCACTGCCGTCGCCGCTCCGGCGACCATTAGGGGGTGGCGCTGCCACCACTAGACTCGCCTCGGCGAGTACTGACCAACGCGCCCCTGCTCACGCCCGCGGGAACGCCCTAGCGCCGGCGACCATCGCCGATTCCCGCCGGCCAGTAACCTCCTTGCCATGGTGGCGATTTTGACTTGGTCAAGCGCCCCGTGGCAGGTGAGGTGGACACGGCCCCACCAGTCATTGACTGTGTGGGTGATCTGTCCGGGTAAACCTGGTTATTTATTTTTATTTTCAAATACCAGAAAATTACTGCAACTTCAAATAAATCTAGAAAATTCAATTTAAGTCAGAAAAATGTAAATAGGATATTAAAATTCTTAGAAAAGAAAACTCTATCCAATAAAAATATAAAATGAAATTTTTATTTTTAATAAAAATTCAATTATTTTATACTTGTTATTTAAGCCTTTAATTTTAATTTTAATTCAATAAAAATTCAATAATTAGGAAAACTTCATAAAATAAATAAAAACCAGTAAAGAAAAAAGAAAACATTATAAATATATTTCTTTATTTGTTATTTTGCTAAATAATTATTAGAGAGATTTAAACCTAATTAATAATTACCCTAATTATTAATCTATTATATACTAAAAGCACAATACGGAGGTCTAAAATAGAGGCACCACGTTAATCCACATCATAGGAATTATTTTAGCTCTTAGATCTATAACTTATGGATAGGATTTAACAAAACACTAATAGTTACGTACATAACTGTGTAATCATGTTTGTCACGTTTAATAATAAGTATATGCGGTAAATATGGAAGAGAAATCCTGTACCATGTGTATGATGTGAAAAAAGGATTCATGAGAAAAAAAAAGATGTGCCTGAATAGAGTATAACTCTAGGACTCTAGCCCGTACCATGTGTATGACGTGAAAAAAGGATTCATGAGAAGAAAAAAGATGAGTCTGGATAGACGTATAACTCTAGCTTTCCAATAAAACAAAAAGAATATGTGTTTATTAAATGTTAATTCTTTTATTTAATTCTTGGATCTAAAGTCTTACATCTATTCATCTATTATATATTAAAAAAATACAGTTCTTTTTCGGTACAACACGTTAATTCAGATATACTAAAATTATTTGATCTATCAACCTTATACAGTTCTTTTTCGAGACACCACGTTAATCCAGTACCGAAATCATTTGATCTAGCAACCTTAATTTTAACGGTTAAAATTTAAAGCATAAAAATGTTACACGAACTACAAAAAAAAATAGCATGTCATGTAGGTGATCATTAACAAATATACTATTATATATTAAAAAATACATTTCTTTTCCGGGACAACACGTTAATCCAGATATAATAAAATTATTTGATCTATCAACCTTATACAGTTCTTTATCGAGACACCACGTTAATCCAGATATACTAAAATTATTTGATCCAACAACCTTAATTTTAACGGTTAAGATTTAAAGTCCAAAAAATTTACACGAACTATAATAATATATATCATGTCATGTAGGTGATCATCAACAAATATACTAAAATTATTGTTACCTAGGTGAGCATCAAAGATTGGACACGTAACAAAAGTTTTCTCAAAATGAAAGTACATATTGGAAAAATGGATACACATGTTCTAAAAAAATAAACTAAAGGTTTCCATTCAAGTGTGCATCTGCACGCTAGAAAAAGAAAAAATGAATATGAGAAAAAATATTTACAAATTTTAATGTTAATATATTAAACGAGTGATTACTATCCTATTTTCTGTCATAGGTGAATTAAACATTTGGTCCATATCATCAACAAATGATTAAAAAAATATCATATATGGCTATATAAGAAACATTTATTTCAATAGGCGATCATTAAGGATCGAGCGACAATACTATATTAAAATGTAGTGCCATTAAAAGTATTTTCTTGATATAATAGTCATTATCAATATAATTAGATCCTTACAAAAGTCTATGGATTACACACAACTTGAAATGATAAAATACTCAGTTTTTTAAATGGTTCATCTATTAACATCGAATAGACATTTTTAAAATTGAAATATAATACCATATAAAAATTAAACCTATCACCATAAGTATCATTTTTTAAAAAATAACAGAATTATTATTTGCACGAATAAGAAATATGATTAGAGATGTTATATGCAGTACTCATATTTTATACGCAATGTATTCGGTGGTTACAAAACCGTATCATATATTAATACATTGTGATCACAATATGAATATGTAAGACTATATAAATAGTCAAAGAACAATAAGACTAAAAATGTAAAGAGTATAGGTGCTGCCCTCGGGTTTCCGAGGGCCACCTTGCTAGTTGTTTAAAAAATATAATAAAATGCCAAATTCAATATTATTTTTATTTCCAAGTTACTAATAACTTCATCTTTAAAACGAAGTTATTAATCATAGAACCATATGGTAAATAGCAAACCCTAATTCCATATGGAATGATATTACCACCCTATCATTTCATGTGAAACCCAAAAACTCAATTTGCTTGCTCATGCCATTTGAGTATCTTTATCAAATTACTTGCAAAGTACTATGATTATCACTATTGCATAAAACCCAAAACCACTATTTTCATAACTATGAATATGACTATGTGGTGGGCAATGGAACCATGGATTGTGTTGATATGGTGGAGGTTCCATTGCAAGGGTTTATATCCATCTAGGATTAAACAACAAATGTCGTCCAGATGATTCTTGTGCCGTAATACCCGTGTTAACCATAAGATCCGGAGTGGGACGGAGTAGTCAAAAGTGTTTCCACCTCTCGTTCATCAACGGATGCGCTTTACCGTAGTACACTTGTAATCCAAGGGGGCAAGCGGTGAGGCTGGGGAGCCCTAAGTCCCCACGGTAGAGACCGTAGTACACTTGTCGCCCGAGGAGCAAGCGGTGAGGCTGGGGAGTCCTAAGTCCCCACGGTATTGCGGTCTATGATGGGTTGCAGCTGCCGACGTAGGAATGTATGGTAGAGCCCTGCATTGACGTCGTGGTCGGGGTCCACCCTGAAATCTATGGGAATAATGGGACCGGCGTGGACCTAGGGTCGGAGTTTGCAACAAAGGGTGGGTGTTCGAGGTAGCAGAGGAACATGATTGGCTAGACCTTATACCGGGCCTCACACCATAGGAAGTGTGGACGGGAAGATCACCCGGTTGGCACCAAGGATGAGATCTCTTATGGGTAAAGCAACACACCTCTGCAGAGTGTAAAGAACCGTGACCTGTCACTCCCTGTTCCGGGATATGGAACTGCGAACGCTGCCGGAAACGAGCTCCATGAAGTTCTAGTAAACCGGTGAAGGCCGACGGACATAGTTCTTCTGAATAAAAGCAACCTTTTGAAGAAATGGTTATGAAAACCTGCATTGGTATTAGACTTTCTGGTCGAATGCTGTAGCTAGTGCATTAAACACCTCTTTCCTATAATGAACTTGTTGAGTACGCTCGTACTCATCCCACTCTTAAATCCCCTGCTTAGATATGGAGGCCATGATGGAGGATCTACAGTACAACTCGAAGGCCGAGGAGTCAATAACTACTTCAAGGGACAGGACCTGCCAGAGGAGTCAGATACCACATCCAGAAAGGAGAAAACCTAGTTTAGCCATAGAAGGGAACTAGCTTCCTAAACCTAGCTCCTACTTAGCTAGAATCTATGCTTAGCCTCTATAGCTAGTTAAATACTCTACAAATAGAGTTCGTGATAGGACTAGACTACGAGTCGTTCTTCTGAAGTTTATTTGCAGTTTTACCTCATTGTAAAGTAATAGGCTGTGATGATCTTATGTAAAAGAGTCATTATTGTAATTCTATAGACATGCCTTGGACCCGCATATGTTTCTGTTGTACCACTCTGAGCGATATAATGCTAGTGGAACGGTGTTTCATTGGTGTTATATCAGACTTGCATACTACACCATGCAGTGGTATGCTGGGTCACCACAAGAAGTCACGCATTTCTCCTACTGGTCGATTAAACCTTGGTTTCGTACTGAGGGAAAACTTGATGATGTGCTCATCACACCTTCCTATTGGGGTTTCCCAACCATTGCCACAACAACGCTAAGCAAGATTGTCTGGCGCCATCACCGGAGCACCATCAAGATTTTCTGGCGCCGTTGCCAGTGACAAGGTATCGACAAGGTCACCGGAGCACCATCTTTGGCAGGCCCATTGGGGATGCCTATATCAGCCGGGGAGAAAGAGGATTTCTGCAAGGGGAGTCTCTCATCTCTAATCTCTTTACTTTGTTATTGTTTTGCTTAATTTAATTTATTTTGTTTTGTTTTCTTTATTATATCAAAAACACAAAAATATTAGTTTCCTTTTATAGTCGTCTTTATATCAAAAACACACAAAAAAATAGTTTCTATTATAGCTGTTATTTCTGTTGCTTAGTTTTAATTTTGCTAAAATGAGTATTCCTGAAGTTGAGGTTCTGTTGACTGCCAAAACCCACCGGCGGGCAGCGGCCTTGTCAACACTGTAGAGCCGGGGGGAGCCTAGAGCTGCGGCTGGCTGAGACCCCTCCGAGCGACGGCCCGCAATGCTCTTCTGGTCACACGCGGCGTTGCGAAGTGCAAGGGCGTGCCACCCGACCTATACCCGGTCGGGAAGGTGATGAGGGTGCCTCGCTTAGTTTCTGCAGGGCATACATGTAAACGTTAAATACGAGCCTCGATCGGCTCTCAGGTTATCCTGTGAATCGGCTCAAAGAGCCGATCCACCCATGATCCGTACGGGGTGCACGAATACTTGGTGGTCCTGCTTGGTCAAGATGAAGCTAATGAGATCTACGACGATTTAGGGTTTTCACCGCATAACCGGATCATCCTACTCCAGGTTGGGCCTTGCGGCCACGCACGGCGCTCGTAAGCCGATCCTAAACAAGGCCAAAAACCAACATGAAGTTGATCCTAGGAACATCCCGTTTAGGACTTGCGAACGCCACCCTACGTGCCACTCGGATCCTCCCCCCATTGTAAGGCCAAACTATTGCAGATATTAAACTAATCCTTGTAGAACAAGGAGCAACCGTAACGGATCAGATCTACTAAATAATGATCAAGCGGGGTGCCGCCCCACACCCGAGATAGGCGTGAGGGCGGCTAGATATGCAAGGGTTGCACTACGTAAGCATGCTTAAACGAAGAACAATGCTAACCCTAACACATCTAATGATAACTACGTTGCTCGCCATCAAAAACGCTTCGAGTACGAGCAACGCATGAACAACGTGGGGCTTGTGCTGCCTAGATCGCAAGATGCGATCTAGGCAGACATGTCGCTACCCGATAGAAACCCTCGAGACGAAGGAGTTGGCGATGCGCCGAGATTGGTTTGTTTTTGGGGTTGAACGTGAGTTGTTGTTTATTCCATAAACCCTAGGTACATATTTATAGTCCAAGGGACTTTCTAATGTGGGCGTGCACTAAACCGTGCACGAGTAAGATTCTATCTCTTATCTAAAATAATAAACTATTAAATAAAGATACACGGGCAATTCAGCCCAAAACCCTTCGTGCCGTGCCGCCTTGGAATTCCTACACATGTAATCTTCCAAGCCCGGCCCACCTCCGGATTTGTCTAAAATCTGGTGATAACACATGCCCCCTGGTTTTGGAAATAACATTTCCAAAATCATTATGCTTTCCCTTCGAAGGGTCATGTCGTAGCGGAGCAGCAGTCGTTACGACGATCCGTCATCATTATGCCCTGTCTTCTCAGCTTCTCTAAAAATCTCGACAGCTTTAGCATCGATCTCTTGGAAGCCGTAATGGCATTAAACCTTCACCAGATTTCTCATTATTTAACCGCGCCGATCGGTTAGCTCTCTCTCTATCCTCTATTCCATCCCAGACTATCGGCACCAAAAAACCCTCTCCTCCTGTAGCAATGTCTTCCTCCTCCTCTTCCTTCTCAAAACTCTTCCCCCAATCTTCGCCGAAGAAGAAGAGCGAGGACAACCTCCACCCCGCAGTGAATCCCTCCTCCTCCGAAAAGGAGGAAAAAGAAGGAGAAGCAGCGAAGGCCAAGGCCTCTCCTTCTGCCCAGCTCCCGCCGAAGAAGCGCCCCCGCATGTGGGCGGACAGCGAGGACGAAGTTGATGACGAAGAGGAAGAGGAGGAGGATGACTCCTCCTCCTCCATCGGGTACCCGCCGACCAAGCGCTTCCGCTCCTGGGCGGACAGCGAGGATGATGATGATGACGAGGAGGAAGAGGCTCCGGCTAAGGGCTGGGGCAGCAGCGACGAGGAGCTCCTCGGGAGCAGCGCCGACGACACCGACGGCGGCGATGACGAGGACAGCGACGACTAGTAGTATAGGACTAGTGGTAGCAGTGCACTAGGCACCAGATCCCTCTTTTGAGAGCCATCGGCTCTTTCCTGTAAAGCCGCTCCTTGGAATTAATGAAATTGTCCTTTCTATTCATCTTTTAATCGCTCCAATTCCATTCCTTCCGTTTGTCATGCTAAGACCGATGGCAACGCGTCGGACTTCTTTCCTTTTCTTGCAAAGCAACAGCCACAGTCCAAGCCCCGTACTAGACGACGGCTTTTCCTTCCCGGTTCCTCCCCGAGACGACCATGATGCGAACTGCAGCCGAGGTGACTCGATCGGCTCTTAAAAACAGGGCATCTTCCAGGCTTGTTGCCCCCCGAGTCTTAGCCGAGGCAAAACAGAGCTGTATGGACCTGGGCTCGATCATGTCTGAGGGAGCTTCTTACGCCAAGCTAGCCGATTTGAACATAAATCGGCTTCCCAAAGCAGAAAGCCTTCAAGGCGACCTGCCCCCCGAGCTTTTCAGTTCCTGCCGGCCGAAAGGTTCCTTTCCTTTGATGGATCTAATGTCATCCATCCTTGACCTGATCCGTCCGCCCATGCTGCTTCTGATATTGTTCTTGCAGAAATCTCCCTTGAGTCGATGGCCATGCATCGGCTTTCATGTCCTTAAGTCGATGCCTGCTGCATCGGCTGTGCTCAAAAATCTTCGAATTTTCACTTTTTTATTTTTACGGCCGACCTGTGCATCGGCCCCCATATTTCAATACCCATCAACAAAAGATGAGATGCTTCTGTTGCATATCCTCGTATTTTCATATACTCAGGTGCCCCCCGAGCCGATTCTGTCAAGAAAATTGATGGTATCGGCTCTGTTGGATAACATGTTGAACCCAGGCAGAAAGGTAGGTGAAGATAATTTTGGCCAATTGCTGGAATCGGCCTCCATGTTGCTTGCTCGTTGAAGGTTTTGTAAGTTCCCTTCGTAAATTTTGGGGCCGATCACAAGGATCAGCCTCTCCTGGTTTGCTCATTGGTTTGATCTTGCTACTTGGTCAGGCTGGATGAAACCAACCCAACCTCTGACTTGACGCGCCTGCTGTCGTCCACCTTGAGCGCTCCGGAGAGTCGTGGAGGGCTAAGCTCTGTCGGCAAGACGAGTACCACGTTTGTGCCAGCCGATGCCTCATCATCGGCTTTCCTCTGTTTGGGGCGCCACTCCATTTTCCGTGGACGACCCTCTTCATCCAGGGTTCGCTGAACCTTTGCAGCCAGATCAGGCCGTGCCTTCCTTAGCGTATGCAGGTACAACCTTTCGGCTTCCTCCGGGCCGCGCAATCGCTCGAACCCTCGCGCTTTTGGGAACGGCTGAGTCCGTCAGGGCACCACCTTGGCCGGTGGTATCTGTCTTCTTCCACTTCTCCCTCGTCTTCTGAATCCTCAAGATCTGCCCAACGAGGTGACTCAGCGCGTTTGCTTTGTGACGGGAGAGGCCCTAGGCGCTCGAACACATACACGTTGGCTGCCCCCTTCTTTTCTCGATTGCATTCTCGGGCAATTGCCGATTGTGGGCAATCGGCTCATTCCCGAATCCCAGCAGTAGTCCGAAGAAGGGGCAGTCCCAATGCCCGGCGTTGTCGTCTTGCTCCCTTGATGCTTCCGTGGCATAGCGCTCGTGCTCCTCCTCATCGCGATCCTCGCCGACGATATCTTCTGGCTTCTCTAGCCGGACGATCTCCTCTATCATCGTAATCGGACCGTCGGCGTTGGTCATACCGACTCACATATTTGTTGAGGAGGTGATCGAGAGGGGTCGCCGATATCTTATATTCTTCACCTCTCCCTCTCGTGACATAGCGCTTGCCATCATGACGGAGCCGATCGCGTGGAGCGGCCTCCTCCGTATCCTTGCTATGAGAGCAGCTGCCCTCATCTCCATCTTTGCCGCAGTGGTTTCCGGGTCCTACCATGTTGATGCTGAACGAGGGACCTGGCTGGCAACCTTCAGGGTAGATGATTTCTACCATGTTAACGGCGGGGAAGGGTTGGGTGTCGACCTTCATGGCGTACTGGTTGAAAATTAGCCGCCCCTTCTCTATCGCCGCTTGGATGTGCTGACGCCACACCCGGCAGTCGTTGGTGGTATGGGAAAGCGAGTTGTGGAATTTGCAGTACGGCTTTCCGTTTAGCTCTTTCGCCGTGGGGAATTTGAGACCTTCAGGAATCGTCAACTGTTTCTCCTTGAGCAGGAGGTCGAAGATTTGTTCAGTCTTGGTTATGTCAAAATCAAATCCCCTGGGCGGCCCTGGTGGCTTTACCCATTTGCAGGCCACGGGGTTCCCCCCGAGTCCACTCGGCCACCGCTATCTCTTGGCCTCCCGCAGCACTTCATCCTCCTCCGTATCGACCATAACTATCGCACGCTTGAACTTGTCTTGGTACAGGTCGGGGTGGCGCTGTTCATATGCCGATAGTTTCGAACCATGTGCGCCGGCGAGGGATAATCCGCTTGGGAGGCCATGTCCTTGAGCTGTGTTGCAAGGCCTCGCTACCGCCAACTCGATCGCTTCCTTTTCGGTTATACGAACCGAATAACATCGGTTCCTAAGATTCCTGAAGCGCTGGATGTATTCTCGTCACCGTTTCCCCGCGCTTCGACGTAGTTGTGCTAGATCGGCAATGCCGGACTCGGAAGCTTCGAATGGTATTGCATATGGAATTGTTCTTCCAATTGCTTCCAAGACTCGGATGGAGTTTGCTCGGCAGAGAGGTGTACCATCCAAAAGCCGATCCCGTGAGGGACCGTGAAAAGAGCCTCACGCGTAGCTGATCCGACACCGAAGCCGGTCCTAGTTGAGCCAAATATCGGCCGACGTGCTCGATGGAGCTGGAGCCATCCGATCCACCGAATTTGGAGAAGTCGGGAGCCGATATTTAGGTGGTAGCGGGATTATCTCGTAATCGTCGGGGTACGGCTTGGAATAGCCGATTGCCCTTCTTTTCGGCATCATGCCGAACTGGTCTCTCGGCATGGTACCGATCTGATCCGCCGTGCTGGCCGTAGGAGTTGCACTCGAAGATTCGCCGGGGTGGCGTACTTGGCCTGCCATGTTTGCTTCTCCAGCTCCGAGCCAGCCTGCAGGAGCTGGGCTCGGGAGTTTCGTCGGTGTGGCGTATTTAGTTAGCCACGTCTCGCTCTGTTGCCGACGTTCCTCCCGTCTTCGCCGGAGTCCCCGATGTTGTGGCCTGGTTTGTGAGTGCCCGGTCACCACAATCCGGCACATACATGCACGCGTATCCATGAGGGATCTCCTTAGGCGCCTCCATTAAGAACCGGTAGTCACCGGGGTCGCCACCACTTCCGTAGACGAGGAATGCCGGTGTAGTCGGCACTTCGAGCGGTGCTGCCAACGCAAACGGCAGCGGTGGACGGGACCGGAATGGCAACTCTCCTTGATGAGTCCCGAGAGCTGGTCCCGACGGCGAGTACCGGTGGCTCATGATCTCTCGGATCACGCGCGAGCGACACGCTCCGAGCACGTTGACCAAGTTCTCGCAGTGGCGGTGTAGCGAGTGAGCCACCGGGTAGTTGATCTCCTGCCGCTGCACCCCGGTGCGTTCCTCCGACGGGGCAGAGAGGTCTATCCCATCGAGTGCACCTTCCGGTGAGAACCCCTTCCATCCGATGCCACCGTAACGGGTTCTCCGAAAAGAGCCGATGAGGTCGGCTTCGAGGGTAGCCTTGATCTCGTTGTATTGCTTCTTGAGGTCGTCGAGCGGATCCTCGTAGGTGATCGGCGTGCCGTCCGCCATCTCGGATGTAGATGGCGATGTGGTTGATGTAGACGATTGTCCCACCGGGCGTGCCGAATGTGTTGACCGCCAAAACCCACCGGCGGGCAGCGGCCTTGTCAACACCGTAGAGCCGGGGGAGCCTAGAGCTGCGGCTGGCCGAGACCCCTCCGAGCGACGGCCCGCAATGCTCTTCCGGTCACACGCGGCGTTGCGAAGTGCAAGGGCGTGCCACCCGACCTATACCCGGTCGGGAAGGTGATGAGGGTGCCTCGCTTAGTTTCCTGCAGGGCATACATGTAAACGTTAAATACGAGCCTCGATCGGCTCTCGGGTTATCCCGTGAATCGGCTCAAAGAGCCGATCCACCCATGATCCGTACGGGGTGCACGAATACTTGGTGGTCCCGCTTGGTCAAGATGAAGCTAATGAGATCTACGACGATTTAGGGTTTTCACCGCATAACCGGATCATCCTACTCCAGGTTGGGCCTTGCGGCCACGCACGGCGCTCGTAAGCCGATCCTAAACAAGGCCAAAAAACCAACATGAAGTTGATCCTAGGAACATCCCGTTTAGGACTTGCGAACGCCACCCTACGTGCCACTGGATCCTCCCCCCCATTGTAAGGCCAAACTATTGCAGATATTAAACTAATCCTTGTAGAACAAGGAGCAACCGTAACGGATCAGATCTACTAAATAATGATCAAGCGGGGTGCCGCCCCCACACCTGAGATAGGCGTGAGGGCGGCTAGATATGCAAGGGTTGCACTACGTAAGCATGCTTAAACGAAGAACAATGCTAACCCTAACACATCTAATGATAACTACGTTGCTCGCCATCAAAAACTCTTCAGTACGAGCAACGCATGAACAACGTGGGGCTTGTGCTGCCTAGATCGCAAGATGCGATCTAGGCAGCATGTCGCTTACCTGATAGAAACCCTCGAGACGAAGGAGTTGGCGATGCGCCGAGATTGGTTTGTTTTTGGGGTTGAACGTGAGTTGTTGTTTATTCCATAAACCCTAGGTACATATTTATAGTCCAAGGGACTTTCTAATGTGGGCGTGCACTAAACCGTGCACGAGTAAGATTCTATCTCTTATCTAAAATAATAAACTATTAAATAAAGATACACGGGCAATTCAGCCCAAAACCCTTCGTGCCAGGCCGCCTTGGAATTCCTACACATGTAATCTTCCAAGCCCGGCCCACCTCTGGATTTGTCTAAAATCTGGTGATAACAGGTTCGTTCTTTTAAGCAACAAGGGGGAGAAAGTTTGAAACGTGCTTGGTATAGAATAAGTAATGCTCATCATATATGTACTAAAAAATATTCTACCATGATCCTCCTTGGAAATTTTTATGTTGATTTATCTAGCTAGAATAGATATGTTTTGGATACTCTCACGGGGGTAATTTTCTGGGTACTCCCGCTTTGGAAGCCTGCAATTTTGTTGAAAGCTTGGTAGGAATCCCACCTACTAATGTTTTTAAAACTGAGAACACTTTGGAGGATGGTATAGAAAGACAAAACTCCCTAGAGAAAAGTTTGCTAAATTGCCTTGATAATGCTAGCCAAATTAATGGATCAATAGAAAGTATCAATAAAACATTCTTGGGAGATAACCCATGTTTACTTTATGTAATTTTTCTTTTTGTTGAGTCTTGGAAGTTATTACCTCTGTAATAACCTCTCCTTATCATTTTTATTTCGTTTTTGTGCCAAGAATTGCCTCTAATAGGAAGAAAGTAAGATTTGGGGATGTTGTTATCCTGAAAACAGATACTGTGATGTAACCATAAAAATTCGTAAAAATAGACAGAGCTGAATTTTGAGCTATCATTTTTTATGCATATGCCCCAGGTTATTATCTAACTTTCGTTAGTTTCCCACTTTTCGAGATGAGTAACAGAGGATTTTCGAAAAAATCTATATTTACATGTTGTTCTGTTTTGACATACTTCTCCACTATTTGCATTTGCCTCTTAAATCTCTTTCTATTTGAGTTTTTTTTATCAAAGAGCTTTTTGAAGAGTTGCTACAGTAGCTAATGCTGTAATAGATGTTTGATATATGTTATCAGTGAACCCAAGTGGATTTGTTTATTTTTCATTGTACTAATGCTGCTAATAGAGAATTGTGTGAAGTTTTGTATGAAGGAAGTTTTCAAGTGTAGGGAGATAAGAATGATGTGATGAGATGAAGAATGGAAAAAAGCTCAAGCTTGGGGATGCCCCTGCACCCCAAGAAATATTCAAGAGGTACAAGCGTCAAAACATGGGGATGCCTTGGGCATCCCCTCTTTATCAACAAAGCAACAGGTCATCTCTGTATGCGCTATATTTTTATTGCTTCATACGCTATGTGTTGTTCGTGGGGCGTCTTTATTTTTATTTTTAGTTTAGTTCAGTTTTGATTGCTTTAGCATATGTTGGATCCCAACACATTGTTTTGGAGAAATACCCTCTCCGTTTTAATTGCATAGAACGCTCTAGTTTTCGCTGTTATTGTTCTGCGAGTGTTCTAGTTTTCCATTACTGCGTTTAGCTCTTGTTCTGTCACTTAAATTTTGTTCAGAGCTCGTTAGTATTATTTATTTATGTATGATTAGCTCTCTGGTCCATAATGTATTTCATCTCTGAGAGTTATTTCAAATAAGTTGATTGGTGTTGGATACGAGTAAAATGTTTCATGACTATAGTGATGCAAAAAAGGAAGAACCTTGTCTAGACTGTGGCATAGACTTTGACATGTCATGTTGGATGTTATTCTTGTCATATACTTAGTATTTATTGTTGTATCATTACTTGTCTCAAATGGCCGAGAGTGCATAATGTGTCATTGAAAGAATCATGTGTTGTTTCTATCATAAAAATATAATATTGTGGTATTCTCCTTTGATGCGTTATTGGGTTGACTTGGCATGCTTATACCATGTTATGACTATAACCAGTCAACTAAAGCCTCTATGATCATTTAGTTTTTGACTTGTAATATAAATTTATGCTTTTATTGATAATGTTTTGTCGCTATGCATGATTATTGTCATTACTACTCTCTTAGTTGGTCGCTCCCAGTCTTTGCTAGCCTTCGTCTGTGCTGAGTATGAACTCTACTCGTGCATGCAACCACCAATAAATCAAAGTTTGACAATGGTGTCCACCATATCTACCTAGTAGCGTTATTGCTATTCCAATTAATTCATCATGTTTTTATTTATCTTCTAAATTAAATTTTGGCATGAGAAAATTAGTCAGTAAAGCTCTCACGAACTTGATGGCACATTTACTTTCTTGCACTCAATAAAATTTATCATTGTGCCTATCTTATGAAGTTTGTATTTTTACAAATTGCGAGTTATGAGTTAGTATAACCATGTTTTCATGGGGAACACTTTCGACATTGCACTTATATTTAGTTGATGTCATGCTATTTTGTTTATGGATGCCTAGCGGTGCGAAATAAAATGGAAACTTTTAAGTCCATGGATTTTGTATATGAGTTGGGGAAACGCCTGGGCCGCTAATCTAAGCCATGCATCATTCATGGTGGAAATTTACAGTTAAACCATAGTGAGAATTCTATGAAGAATTTGCAATAAAAATCTATACTCATAGTAAATAAAAAATTACTGAGATTCTCATTATCTGTTTGTCTTGTCATTTTGGCATGGGATTGCTCCTACAAGAGTACCCCCATATCATCGGGCAAGAGGTACCCCGTTGGCGGTTCTCGATGATACATGTATACTTACAATTACAAGAACTTATTTGAGACCTAAGTTGAGTAGCATGAGGTTTAGGTACTCGCATTCAAGGGGCATGAGATTTTCAACTTGTGATTTTCAAGCATATATCTCATATTTGATTGACATTAACTTTAACCATTCAAGATGCCTTATGATAGGGTCAATGAGAGCTCAAAAGTAATAAGTACCATACTTTTTGGAAGGTTTATAAAACTTGTTTATCTTGCATACTCTGCAAAGAGTCTCTCTTTTACTATTATGTTGAGTCTTCATCTTCTTCTTTATGCACCGATTAAGAGAGCATAGTTGTCATGCTTAGTGAAATGTGCATAGTCCCAAAATTATTATTTGTTGATTCATGATTATGACTATTGCTTGTTCTTAAATTACTTGTGCTAGTCACCCTATGAACTTTAAAGGTGTCCTAGCATTTATGTTTTGCTATTCCATAAAGGACATGTTGAGTACCACTTTGTTATGTTTACTCTATGATCATAAAGGACATGTTCTTAAAACAGTTGCTTTAAATGCACTATTATTTATGATCCTTTGTTTGAGTTACTTCTCATGTTATAACATAGTTGCTAAGTTCTATTGAATTATATCTATCATGCCTATGTTTAGAGTATTTTGATCCCAGCTCACAATGCTTTACATGCTTGATCAAGATTGTGTTGGCTTCATGTCACCTCAAAAATTATTTTGTTATCACTTACCTACTCGAGGACGAGCAGGAGTTAAGCTTGGGGATGCTTGATACGGCTCAAACGTATCTATAATTTTTTATGCTCCATGCTTGTTTTACACCAATTCATATATATTTTGCTTACACTTCGTTCCACTTTTACATGATTTCCGACACTAACCTATTAACAAGATGCCATAGTGCTAGTTCCCTGTTTTCTGCTGTTTTTGTATTTTAGAAAAGTTGTATAGGAAATATTCTCGGAATTGGACGAAACGAAAGTCTAAGTCAATATTTTACCGAAACAAAGACAAAGTCTAGAGGGGGGATGAAGTGGCGCCCCGGGGCGGCCAGACCACCCCACTGCGTGGCCTGGGTGTGGCCCGCGCCTAGGGGTGGTGTGGGAACCCCAGGCGGCCACCGACCTTGCCTCCTCCGCCTATTTATTCACGATCTCGGGAAAACCCTGGATACCCGAGCTTCCATCCAGGAAAAGTTCCATCGCGGCCGCCATCGCAGAACCCATCTCGGGTGGTTCTGAAGCTCTTCCCGGCACCCTGCCGGAGGGAGAAATCATCGCCGGAGGCATATACATCGCCATGCCCACCTCCGAAGTGATGTTGAGTAGTTCATCCCTGGACTATGGGTCCATAGCAGTAGCTAGATGGTTGTCTTCTCCAATTTGTGCTTCATGTATATATCTTGTGAGCTGCCCTACATGATCAAGATCATCCTTATGTAATCCTACATGTTGTGTTTGCTGGGATCCGATGAATATTGTATACTATGTTGAGGTCGATTATATATTCATGTAATATGTTATTTGTGATCTTGCAGGCTCTTCGTTGCTAGTAGATACCCTAGCCAAGTAGATGCTTGTGACTCCAAGAGGGGGTATTTATGCTCGATAGTAGGTTCATGTCTCTAGTAATCTGGGAGAGTGACAGTAACTTCTAAGATTGTAGATGTGTTGTTGCTACTAGGGAGAAAACAATAATGTTTTATCCGAGGGTAATTCTATTGTTTACTTTACACACATTGCGTAATGCGATAATCTGTTGCTTGCAACTTAATACTGAAAGGGATTTGGACGATAACCTGAAGGTGTATTATTAGTCACAGACACAGTTGGATTACGGTCTATGTATTATGTTGTAATGCCTAAAGGAATCTCATAGTGATCATCTTGTCATGTATGATCGATATTCTGTCAATTACCCAGCTGTAATTTGTTCACCCGACATGCTATTTATCTTTTTGGAGAGACACCTCTAGTGAACTGTGGACCCCGGTCCTTTCCTTTACACTGATTAATTCACCCACTGCAATCCTGCTCTATTTACTTTCCGCAAGCATTGTTCTCTTTAATTACTGCTAACATCTCCTTCCACTCGATACATTTAATCCTTTGTGTTCAGCAAAACCGGGGAGATTGACAACCTCACTCTAAGGTGGGGCAAAGTATTTTGGTTGTGTTGTTTGCAGGTTCCACGTTGTTGCTGACGCCGGTAGTGCGCCCTGCCACTAGTCAGCTAGCAACACCTTCAGAAGTCACGCCTTTCTCCTACTGGTCGATTAAACGTTAGTTTCGTACTGAGGGAAAACTTGTTGTTATGCTCATCACACCTTCCTCTTGGGGTTTCCCAATCGCTTCCACAACAACGCTCAGCAAGATTGTCTAGAGCCATCACCGGAGCACCATCAACCTCTAGATCTAGAGGTTGCACAACGAGCTTATTGAACAACAACGCACTAGGCTCCTCTATTCCCAACTCCGATTCTGGGCCATCGGAGCAACATGCCAAGAAGCAGCACGACCACTGTCCACTAAATGCAACTCATATGCGTCAGTGTCATGGATCTTAGCGGCATAACGCCATACTCCACATAGGGAAAACACACTAAACCTAGCCTATACTCGGTATCCCTTCTACCTGTCACTCCGAGCGGCAAGGCCGTTGAAGGAGGGGAGTCGGTGAGAGAGAGAGGGACCTCTCAAGGTGTTTAGGAGAGAGAATCGGGGCGATTTTGACAAAAAAATAACCCTTTTGTGAAAGAAAAGTACATACTGACCCTCTTGCCAAACTATTTCACTCATCTAGCCCTTTTATGTGGCGCCCCTCCCATCGGCGCCACATCTCACTATGTGGCGCCCTTGCCAGCGGCACCACTCGCCCATCCTTAGTGGCGTGGTCGACGCTGATGTGTGGTCGACGCTGACGTGGCAGGATGTGTGGCGCCGCTGCCATCGGCGCCACACATTGAAAGTGTGGCGCCGATGGCAAGGGTGCCACACATCCACTTATGTGTGGCCGCCCGAGCCCGCCCCAGCCCGACCCAGCCACACTCTTCTCTGTTTCTTCTTCCCTCAAGAACAAGGCGATCGGCTCTCTCTCTTTCTCCCTCAAATCCCTTGGATTTCATCAGATCTGCCCATGGAGGTCGTTTCCAACCCGTTCCTTGAGGTAGTCTCCTCCGTTCCCCTTCTTTTCATCCATTGATTTTCTGTATTTGGTTGATTCTACATGTGAAACCCTAGATGTGAAACCCTCGGTTGATTTGAGGGTGGATGTGAATTTGGTTGGATGTTAGGGTTGTTGAAGTAGGAGAAATGGTAGTGTGCTAGGTTGTATGTGTAGATTATGTTGATTATGGTAACTAATGAACACATGTATGTATGTATTGTTCACATTATGCTAGGGGGCTGGAAAGAATTGTTCATGTTCATCATGTGGACAAGGATGCTTTCTTGAAGGGAAACCTAGAGCCGGACCCGGAAGAGGTTGACTTGGTGTTTGACCTTAGCCCTAGCTTTGCGGAGGTGGTAGCACAAGTGAGGGTTGAGTTTGAATTGGAATGAGCCAAATGATGGTGTTGAGATAGAGGGGAGACATAATGTGGGGTTTGGAATGCACACCCGTTGGAAGACAATGCGTATCAACTCCGAGCAACGTTGGTCCGTTTACAAGGAGACGATGGCCGAGTCACAAGACAAGGCTTTGGAGTTGTTTGCAACCAAGACGGTTGATGCTCATATCGAGCTTGACCTTATCCGGCGCTCCTCCCCCGTTCAAGCTAGGAGTCCACCACCCATGAGCCAAGAAGAAGCCACTGAATCTCCCATTGTCCAATCTCCCATTGCCCAAGATCCTACGTTGGAGAAGGAGTATGATGAGCATGACGATGGTGATGATGGTTTTGAGATGAATGACAACAATGTCGGTGATTTGGATAAATATTGGACGCAAGAGGAGATGGACCACTACATTCCTTATTCCCGATGCTATGCGTCGGACTCGGATGATGATGGACCCGATGAGGAACTTGATGAGGATGGCTTGACGGCTAAGGAAGTCGAAAGAGCCGAGATATTGAAGAAGGTAACCGGACGGGATATTCAGATACCATTGTTCCGTGATGTTAGTCTTGCGGATGGAGCCGTGGTTGATGGTGGCAAAAGTTTACTTCTTGGAGCTAGGCCAATTTCCAAGAGAGATGTAGATGGTAGGACGGTTATGATCTCTAAAGGGCTCACGTTTGATACCTTATTGGAATTGAAGATATGGTTGAAGGAGTTCTCGATTAAGCATCATCACCCTTACACCGTTGTTCACTCGGACTTGAAGAAGCGGTACACGCTAAAATGTGTAGATAAAAGGTGCCCATGGGTTGTCCGTGCAAGACCTTTCAAAAAAGGGCCCTCTTGGCACATAACAAGCTGTGTAGCCACTCACATGTGCCGAGGGCCGAAGCTTGATGGCAAGGATGCGCAGCCGGACCACCGTCAACTCACTTTCGAGTTCATTGCATACAAGCTCTCGGCGGAGATATCATCACTTCCTATCATGAGCATTAGGTCCGTGCAAGATACGGTGAAATCCCGATTTGACTACAACGTCAAGTATGGGAATGCATGGAAGGCCAAACAAGCTACATTCAAGATGTTGTACGGTGATTGGGAGGAAGCATACAACCGAGTCCCTAGGTTGTTGTTAGCGATGGCCGCTACTAACCCGGGCATGGTGCATGTGGTGGAGCCTTCTAGTACCAAAATGACATTGCATGACGGTAAAAGAGTGAGGGTATTTCACCGTGCATTTTGGTCATTCGAGCAATGCACGAGGGCATTCGAGCATAGTAGGCCGGTCATCGCCGTCGATGGTACCTTCTTGACCGGGTAGTACAAGGGCACACTATTGGTGGCAATAGCAAATGACGCGAGAAACCGCTTAGTACCATTGGCTTTTGCATTGGTAGAGGTTGAGAACAATGATAACTGGCAATGGTTTTTCCATATATTAAGGATGAGGGTCATACCATCCTCAAAGGAAGTGTGTGTCATCTCGGATCGTCATCAAGGAATTCTCAATGCGGTGGAGCTTGACATTCCCGGGCATGCTCCCTTGCACCACCGATGGTGCATGAGGCATTTTTGTGCAAACTTCTACCGGGCATGCAAGAACAAAGAGTTGTCTGACCTTCTTCAATATTGTTTCCTCGCTTACTCAGAGCGCCGCTTCGCAAACCTATACAACGGCTTGCTCAAGCACAAAGACCTCAGCCCGGGTGGTTTTGAGTTTCTTCAGAGGCACCTTATATTTAACTCAAGTGGGCACGAGCTTATGATGAGGATGGGAGGAGATATGGTCAAATGACAAGCAACATGGCTGAGTGCTTCAACAATGTGCTGAAGGGTGTCCGTGCATTGCCTGTGACGGCAATAATTCAATATACATTTGAGAAGTTGAATGTCTATTTCCAGAACTACACCAAAGAAACGAAGAAGGAAATTGCTAGGAACTTCGAGTACCCAACAAAGGTTGAAGAGTTCATGGAATTTCAGGCGAGGAAGGCGGGCTCCCAAACAGCTACATGTTATGACAACGTTGACTGGGTTTACCAAGTGAATGAGCCAGGAGGCACCACACAAGGTGGTGTCCAGCACGGAGGCCGGGCTTTCCGTGTGTCCCAAAAGACATGTGAATGCACATGTAGGAGGCCATCTTTGCTTCATTTGGCTTGCTCCCACTTGCTAACAGCGGCACACACTAGACGTATGGACTACAATAACCCGCTCACCGTTCGGGAGTCCGAGTTCTCCATCGAAGCCACAAAGAGGACATGGGCTCCAAGGTTTTCTCCCTACTTGGACCAATCACAATGGCCGGAGTAACATGGAGTGCAAGTTTGGCCAGATCCGGAATTTAAGGTTGTGAAACATGGAAGAAGAAAGACAAAGAGGTATGATATGTCTCCGACGTATCGATAATTTCTTATGTTCCATGCCACATTATTGATGATATCTACATGTTTTATGCATACTTTATGTCATATTTATGCATTTTCCGGCACTAACCTATTAACGAGATGCCGAAGAGCCGGTTCTGTTTTTCGTTGTTTTTGGTTTCAGAAATCCTAGTAACGAAATATTCTCGGAATTGGACGAAATCAACGCCCGGGGGCCTATTTTTCCACGTAGCTTCCGGAAGACCGAAGAGAAGACGAAGTGGGGCCACGGGCGCCGCCACACTAGGGCGGCGCGGCCCAAGGGGGCCCGCGCGGCCCTAGCGTGTGGGGCCCCCGTGACCCCTCCGAGGCTGCCCTTCCGCCTACATATAGTCTTCGTCGCGAAACCCCCGATACGAGAGCCACGATACGGAAAACCTTCCGAGAGACGCCTCCGCCGCCAATCCCATCTCGGGGGATTCGGGAGATCGCCTCCGGCCCCTGCCGGAGAGGGGAATCATCTCCCGGAGGACTCTTCACCGACATGGTCGCCTCCGGAGTGATGAGTGAGTAGTTCACCCCTGGACTATGGGTCCATAGCAGTAGCTAGATGGTCGTCTTCTCCTTATGTGCTTCATTGTTGGATCTTGTGAGCTGCCTAACATGATCAAGATCATCTATCTGTAATGCTATATGTTCTGTTTGTCGGGATCCGATGGATAGAGAATACTATGTTATGTTGATTATCAATCTATTACCTATGTGTTGTTTATGATCTTGCATGCTCTCCGTTATTAGTAGAGGCTCGGCCAAGTTTTTACTCTTAACTCCAAGAGGGAGTATTTATGCTCGATAGTGGGTTCATGCCTCCATTAAATCTGGGACGAGTGACGAGAAAGTTCTAAGGTTGTGGATGTCTTGTTGCCACTAGGGATAAAACATTGATGCTATGTCCGAGGATGTAGTTATTGATTACATTACGCACCATACTTAATGCAATTGTATGTTGTTTGCAACTTAATACTGGAAGGGGTTCGGATGATAACTCGAAGGTGGACTTTTTAGGCATAGATGCATGCTTTGGATAGCGGTCTATGTACTTTGTCGTAATGCCCAATTAAATCTCACAATACTTATCATATCATGTATGTGCATGGTCATGCCCTCTCTATTTGTCAATTGCCCAACTGTAATTTGTTCACCCAACATGCTATTTATCTTATGGGAGAGACACCTCTAGTGAACTGTGGACCCCGGTCCATTCTTTTACATCGAATACAATCTACTGCAATACTTGTTCTACTGTTTTCTGCAAACAATCATCATCCACACTATACATCTAATCCTTTGTTACAGCAAGCCGGTGATATTGACAACCTCGCTGTTTCGTTGGGGCAAAGTACTTTGGTTGTGTTGTGTAGGTTCCACGTTGGCGCCGGATCCCTGGTGTTGCGCCGCACTACATCCCGCCGCCATCAACCTTCGACGTGCTTCTTGGCTCCCTACTGGTTCGATAAACCTTGGTTTCTTACTGAGGGAAAACTTGCCGTTGTACGCATCACACCTTCCTCTTGGGGTTCCCAACGGACGCGTGCTGTACGCGTATCAAGCTCTTTTTCTGGCGCCGTTGCCGGGGAGATCAAGACACGCTGCAAGGGGAGTCTCCACAATCCAATATCTTTACTTTGTTTTTGTCTTGCTTTATTTTATTTACTTTTTTGTTTGCTGCATTATATCAAAACACAAAAAATTTAGTTGCTAGCTTTACTTTATTTACTGTTTTGCACTCTATATTAAAAACACAAAAAAATTAGTTACTTGCATTTATTTTATCTAGTTTGCTTTATTTACTACTTCTAAAATGGCTACTCCTGAAAATACTAAGTTGTGTGACTTCACAACCACAAACAATAATGATTTCTTATGCACACTTATTGCTCCACCTGCTACTACAGCAGAATTCTTTGAAATTAAACCCGCTTTATCGAATCTTGTTATGCGAGACAATTTTCCAGTGTTAGTTCCGATGATGTCGCTGCCCATCTCAATAATTTTGTTGAATTGTGTGAAATGCAAAAGTATAAAGATGTAGATGGTGACATTATAAAATTAAAATTGTTTCCTTTCTCATTAAGAGCAAGAGCTAAAGATTGGTTGCTATCTCTGCCTAAGAATAGTATTGATTCATGGACTAAATGCAAGGATGCTTTTATTGGGAGATATTATCCCCCTGCTAAAATTATATCTTTGAGGAGTAGTATAATGAATTTTAAGTAATTGGATAATGATCATGTTGCACAAGCTTGGGAAAGAATGAAATCTTTGGTTAAAAATTGCCCAACCCATGGACTGACTACTTGGATGATTATCCAAACCTTTTATGCAGGACTGAACTTTTCTTCGCGGAACCTATTGGATTCAGCTGCTGGAGGTACCTTTATGTCCATCACTCTTGGTGAAGCAACAAAGCTTCTTGATAATATGATGATCAATTACTCTGAATGGCACACGGAAAGAGCTCCACAAGGTAAGAAGGTAAATTCGTCGAAGAAACCTCTTCCTTGAGTGATAAGATTGATGTTATTATGTCTATGCTTGTGAATGATAGGACTAATGTTGATCCTAATAATGTTCCGTTAGCTTCATTGGTTGCCCAAGAAGAACATGTTGATGTAAACTACATTAAAAATAATAATTTCAACAACAATGCTTATCGGAACAATTCTAGTAATAACTATAGGCCATATCCTTATAATAATGGTAACGGTTATGGTAATTCTTATGGGAATTCTTACAAAAATAATAGGAACACACCCCCTGGACTTGAAGCTATGCTTAAAGAATTTATTAGTACACAAACTTCCTTTTAACAAATCTGTTGAGGAAAAGCTCAATAAAATTGATATTCTCGCTTCTAAGTTTGATAGTCTTGCCTCTGATGTTGATCTTTTGAAATCGAAAGTTATGCCTAATAAGGATATTAAAAATAAAATTGTTACTACAGCAAATGCCATCCAAGTTAGAATTAATGAGAATATAAGATTGATGGCCGAATTGCATGCTAGGTGGGAAAGAGAAGAAAATGAAAAACTAGCTAAAAAGAATAATGTAGCTAAAGTTTGGACTATTACCACCACTAGTAATGTTAATGCTCCACATGTTGCTGCACCTCCTACTAATAATGGTAAAATAATTGGTGTTGGCAATGTTACTACTCCTAGTGCAAAGCGTGCAAAATTGTTTGAAACTGCCTGTGATAAAACTGCTGAAATTTTTTCCAACATTGGGGATGATGATCCCATTGCTGTAGATTATAATGGTTTGGATTTTGATGATTGTCACATCTCTGGAGTTATAAAGTTCTTACAAAAGCTTGCTAAAAGTCCCAACGCTAGTGCTATAAATTTGGCCTTTACAAAACATATTACAAATGCTCTCATAAAAGCTAGAGAAGAGAAACTAAAACTTGAAACCTCTATTCCTAGAAAGTTAGAAGATGGTTGGGAGCCCATCATTAAGATGAAGGTCAATGACTTTGATTGTAATGCTTTATGTGATCTTGGTGCAAGTATTTCCGTTATGCCTAAGAAAATTTATAATATGCTTGACTTGCCACCATTGAAAAATTGTTATTTGGATGTTAATCTTGTTGATAATGATATAAAGAAACCTTTGGGGAGAATTGATAATGTTCGCATTACCGTTAACAATAACCTTGTCCCCGTTGATTTTGTTGTCTTGGATATTGAATGCAATGCATCTTGTCCCATTATATTGGGAAGACCTTTTCTTCGAACTGTTGGAGCTATCATTGATATGAAGGAAGGTAATATTAAATATCAATTTCCTCTCAAGAAAGGTATGGAACACTTCCCTAGAAATAGAATGAAGTTACCTTTTGATTCTATTATTAGAACAAGTTATGATGTTGATACTTCGTCTCTTGATAATACTTGATACACACTTTCTGCGCCTAGGCGAAAGGCGTTAAAAAAGCGCTTATGGGAGACAACCCATGTTTTTACTACAGTACTTTTTATTTTATATTTGAGTCTAGGAAGTTGTTTACTACTGTAGCAACCTCTCCTTATCTTATTTTTGTGCATTGTTGTGCCAAGTAAAGTCGTTGATAGTAAGGTTCATACTAGATTTGGATTACTGCGCAGAAACAGATTTCTTTCTTTGTCACGAATTTCGACCTGCCTCTCTGTAGGTAGCTCAGAAAAATATGCCAATTTACGTGAGTGATCCTCAGATATGTATGCAACCTTCATTCAATTCGAGCATTTTCATTTGAGCAAGTGTGGTGCCTCAATAAAATCCATCTTTACGGACTGTTCTGTTTTGACAGATTCTGCCTTTTATTTCGCATTGCCTCTTTTGCTATGATGGATGAATTTCTTTGCTTCATTAATGTCCAGTAGCTTTGTGCAATGTCCAGAAGTGTTAAGAATGATTGTGTCACCTCTGAACATGTGAATTTTTATTATGCACTAACCCTCTAATGAGTTGTTTCGAGTTTGGTGCGGAGGAAGTTTTCAAGGATCAAGAGAGGGAGATGATACAATATGATCAAGGAGAGTGAAAGCTCTAAGCTTGGGGATGTCCCGGTGGTTCACCCCTGCATATTCTAATAAGACTCAAGCGTCTAAGCTTGGGGATGCCCAAGGCATCCACTTCTTCATCGACAACATTATCAGGTTCCTCCCCTGAAACTATATTTTTATTCCATCACATCTTATGTGCTTTGCTTGGAGCGTCTGTTTGTTTTTGTTTTTTTTTGTTTGAATAAAATGGATCCTAGCATTCATTGTGTGGGAGAGAGACACGCTCCGCTGTTGCATATGGACAAATATGTCCTTAGGCTTTACTCATAGTATTCATGGCGAAGGTTGAATCCTCTTCGTTAAATTGTTATATGGTTGGAATCGGGAAATGCTACATGTAGTAATTCTAAAATGTCTTGAATAATTTGATACTTGGCAATTGTTGTGCTCATGTTTAAGCTCTTGCATCATATACTTTGCACCCATTAATGAAGAAATACAAAGATCTTGCTAAAATTTGGTTTGCATATTTGGTCTCTCTAAAGTCTAGATAATTTCTAGTATTGAGTTTGAACAACAAGGAAGACGGTGTAGAGTCTTATAATGTTTACAATATGTCTTTTATGTGAGTTTTGCTGCACCGGTTCATCCTTGTGTTTGTTTCAAATAACCTTGCTAGCCTAAACCTTGTATCGAGAGGGAATACTTCTCATGCATCCAAAATCCTTGAGCCAACCACCATGCCATTTGTGTCCACCATACCTACCTACTACATGGTATTTCTCCGCCATTCCAAAGTAAATTGCTTGAGTGCTACCTTTAAAATTTCCATTCTTTACCTTTGCAATATATAGCTCGTGGGATAAATAGCTTAAAAACTATTGTGGTATTGAATATGTACTTATGCACTTTATCTCTTATTAAGTTGCTTGTTGTGCGATAACCATGTTCCTGGGGACGCCATCAACTACCCTTTGTTGAATATCATGTGAGTTGCTATGCATGTCCGTCTTGTCCGAAGTAAGGGAGATTTACCACTCATTTAATGGTTAGAGCATGCATATTGTTAGAGAAGAACATTGGGCCGCTAACTAAAGCCATGAATCATGGTGGAAGTTTCAGTTTTGGACATATATCCTCAATCTCATATGAGAACATTAATTGTTGCTACATGCTTATGCATTAAAGAGGAGTCCATTATATGTTGTCTATGTTGTCCTGGTATGGATGTCTAAGTTGAGAATAATCAAAAGTGAGAAATCCAAATGCGAGCTTTCTCCTTAGACCTTTGTACAGGCGGCATAGAGGTACCCCTTTGTGACACTTGGTTAAAACATGTGTATTGCGATAATCCCGGTAATCCAAGCTAATTAGGACAAGGTGCGGGCACTATTAGTATACTATGCATGAGGCTTACAACTTGTAAGATATAATTTACATAACACATATGCTTTATTACTACCGTTGACAAAATTGTTTCTTGTTTTCAAAACCAAAGCTCTAGCACAAATATAGCAATCAATGCTTCCCTCTGCGAAGGGCCCTTCTTTTACTTTTATGTTGAGTCAGTTCACTTATTTCTCTCCACCTCAAGAAGCAAACACTTGTGTGAACTGTGCATTGATTCCTACATACTTGCATATTGCACTTGTTATATTACTTTACATTGACAATATCCGTGAGATATACATGTTATAAGTTGAAAGCAACCGCTGAAACTTAATCTTCCTCTGTGTTGCTGTTATCACAAGAATTTGACCGGATCAGAGGTGGGCCGTGATTGGAGATGGGCTTGAAGAATATATATAGAAGAAATACATGAATCGGCCTTGTGTACCAAGTTTGGGCTAATTGCCTGTGTATCTGTACCATAGTAGGATACGTGTCGGTTAGAAGTTAGAGTTTAACCCGTGCACGGTTAGGTGCACGCCTGAATTAGAAAGTCCCCGGACTATAAATATGTATCTAGGGTTTATGAAATAAACAACAACCAACATTCAACACAAACCAATCTCGGCGCATCGCCAACTCCCCCGTCTCGAGGGTTTCTTCCGGGTAAGCACCATGTTGCCTAGATCGCATCTTGCGATCTAGGCAGCACACGCGTTTATTCGTCTCCCATGCGTTGCTCGTACTGAAGCCTTTTTGATGGCGAGCAACATAGTTATCATAGGTGTTTTTAGGGTTAGCATTGTTCTTCGTATCATACGCTATCGTCGTGCAACCCTTAGGCATCTAGCCGCCCTTACGCCTGTCACGGGTGTAAGGGCGGCACCCCGCTTGATCATTGTTTAGTAGATCCAATCCGTTATGATTGCTCCTTGTTCTTCAAGGATTAGTTTAATATCTGCATTGTTAGGCCTTACAAAGGGTTGGAGGATCCAGCGGCGTGTAGGGTGTCGTTTGCTAGCCCTAGACAGGACGTTCCGAGGATCAACCTCGTGTTGGTTTTTAGGCCCTGTCTAGGATCGGCTTACGATCACCGTACGCGAGCGCGAGGCCCAATCACGAGTAGGATGTTCCGATTGTGCGGTGAAAACCCAAAATCGTTGTAGGTCGCTTTAGCTTTATCTTGATCAAGGAGGACCACCATCTGATCGTACACCTCGTACGCATCATGGGTGGATCGGCTCTTTGAGCCGATTCACAGGACAACCTGAGAGCCGATCGAGGCTCGTATTTAACGTTTACGTGTATGCCATGCGAGGAAACTAAGCGAGGCATCATCCAACACCTTCCCGACCAGGTATAGGTCAGGTGGCACGCCCTTGCGACAGGCATCGGACGTGTGTGCAAAAGGCTTTGCGGGCCGTCGCTCGGAGGGACCAGGGCCAGCCGCGAGTCTCGGGAGATTCCCGGCTCTACGGTGTTGCCCGTCGCTGCCCGCCGGTGGGTTTCTGACCGCAACACATTCTGGCACGCCCGGTGGGACAATCTTCGACATCTACCGCATCGCCATCTACATCCGAGATGGCGGAAGGCACTCCGGTCAAGTACGAGGATCTGACTGAGGAGCTCAAGAAGAAGCATGATGAGATCAAGGCAGTCCTCGAAGCCGACCTCATCGGCTCTTTTCACAGAACCCGCTCACATGGCATCAGGTGGAAAGGGTTCTCACCTGAAGGCGCGCTCGATGGAGTGGACCTGTCCTCCCCGTCAGAAGAACGCACCGGGTCGGCTGCGTCGGGAGATCAACTTCATGGTGGCTCATTCGCCGCACCGCCATTCCGAGAGCCTCGGTGAACACTTCGGAGCGTGTCGCTCTTCGCGTGATCCAGGAAATCATGAGCCATCGGTACTCTCCGTCGGGACCGGCTCCGGGGACTTACCAAGGAGAGATGCCACTCCGGTCCCGTCCACCGCTGCCGTTCGCGTTGGCAGCACCGGAAGTGCCGAACTCATCGGCATACGTCGTCTACAAGATTGGTGGTGACCCTAGTGACTACCAATTCCTACATGAGGCGCCCAAGGAGATCCCGCACGGATACACGTGCGCATACGTGCCGAGCCGCAGCAAGCGGGCACTCTCGAACCGGACTGCGACGGCAGGGACTTACGGAACAGCAGGAGGAACGTCGGCAACAGATCTTGAGAAGCAGACGTGGCTAGCTAAGTACGCCACTCCGACAAACCTCCAGAGCTCATCTCCTGCAGTTGGCTCAGAGCTGGAAAAGCAAGCATGGCTGGCTAAGTATGCCACCCCGGCGAACCTTCAGAGTTCGACGCCTGCAGCCATCACCGCGGATCAAATCTGTACAGTTCGAAAGACCGGTTCGGCATGATGCCGAAAAGGAGGACAATCGGCTATTCCAAGCCGTACCCCAACGAGTACGAATTGATCCCGCTACCACCCAAGTATCGGCTCCCTGATTTTACAAAGTTCAGTTGATCAGATGGTTCCAGCTCCATCGAGCATGTGAGCCGATATTTGGCACAGCTGGGCACGATCTCAGCATCAGACGAGCTACGTGTGAGGTTCTTCGCACAGTCCCTCACGGGATCGGCTTTCGGGTGGTACACATCGCTGCCACCAAACTCAATCCGGACTTGGAAGCGGTTGGAAGAGCGAGTTCCACATACGGTATCACTCGGAGGCTTCCGAGGCTGGCATTGACGATCTAGCACAAGTACGACGAAGCGCGGGGAAACGGTGGCGAGAATCACATCCGGCGCTTCAGGACCGTTAGGAACCGATGCTATTCGGTTCACGTAAGTGAAAAAGAAGCGATCGAGTTGGCGGTGGTGGGTCTCTCATCATCGATCAAGGACGTGGCCTCCCAAGCAGATTACCCTTCATTGGCGCACATGGTGCGAAGGCTGTCGGCATATGAACAGCGCCACCCGGATGTTTACCGGGACAAATTCAAGCGTGCGGTGGTTCTGGTTGAGGCAGACGAGGATGAAGGTGCTGCGGGAGATCAAGAGGTAGCAGTGGCTGAATGGACTCGGGCGGCAAGCCCCGTGTCCTGTAAGTGGGTTAAGCCACAAGGTCCTCCAAAAGGATTTGACTTCGACGTGACCAAAGCTGAGCAGATTTTCGACCTCTTACTCAAGGAGAAGCGGCTAAAGTTACCCGAAGGCCACAAGATCCCCACGGTGCAAGAGCTGAACGGAAAGCCATACGCAAATGGCATAACACGTTCACCCACGCCACCAACGACTGCAGGGTGTGGCGTCAACAGGTCCAAATGGCGATAGAACAAGGGCGGCTAATTTTCAGCCAGTACGCCATGAAGGTCGACACACACCCCTTCCCCGCCGTTAACATGGTGGAGTGTACTTACCATGGAGGGTGCCAGCCAGATTTCTCGTGCAGTATCAACATGGTAGGACACTGGGCACCACTACGGTAAGGACGGAGATGAGGGCGAGCTGCTCTCATAGCAAGGACATAGAGGAAGCCGCTCCACGCGATCGGCTCCGCCACGATGGCAAGCGCTACATCACGGAGGGAGAAGTGAGGAACGTAAGATATCGGCGACCTCTCTCCGATCACCTCCTCAACAAGTATGTGGGTCAATACGACCAACGCCGAGCGATACAACGACGATGACGAAAAGATCGTACGGCTAAGGACGACAGGAGACGTCGCCGGCATGATCGCGACGAGGAGCGATATGAGCGCCACGCCAAGGAAAAGTCGAGAGAGCAAGACGACGTGGATAGGCACTGGGACTGCCCCTTCTTCAGACACTGCTGGGATTCAGGAATGAGCCGATTGCGAACAATCGGCAACTGCCCAGAATGCAAACAAAAGAAGAAGGATGCAGCTAACGTGTCCGTGTTCAAGCGTCTAGGGCCTCTCCCGCCTCGGAACAAGCATGCTGAGTCCGCTCGATCGGGTGGAAGATCTCGAGGAACTAGAGGACGATGATGAAGAAGAAGACAAGTATCATCGGCCAAGGTGGTGCCCTGATGGGCTCAGCCGTTCCCAAAAGTGAAGGGTTCAGCGTCTGCGTGGGTTGGAGGAAGCTGAAAGGTTATACCTGCACACGTTGAGGAAGGCGCGGCCTGATCTGGCCGCTAAAATTCAGCGAACCACGGACGAAGAAGGTCGGCCACAAAGGAAAGAGTGGCGCCCCGGACAAAGAAAGCCGATGATGAGACATCGGCTGGCACAAACATGGTCTTCATCCTTCCAACGGAGTTTAGCGCTCCAGGATTAGACGAAGCACCTGTGGCACAACTTGACTGCGGCCCACGGCCGGTCATCTTTGAGAAGCCACGAGAAAGCATCGACGTGACAAAGGACGGGGTGAGGCTGGTTTTATCCACCGGCCTGACCGTGTAACAAAAGCAACATCGATGGACAAACATGGCGATGCCGATCCAGGGGATCGGCCCCCAAAGATCTATGAAGGAACATTACAAAACCTTCATTGAGCGCTTCGATCATTAGGGAGGCCGATTCCAGCAATCGGCCAAAATTATCCTCACCATACATTCTACCTGGGTTCAGCATTTGATCCAACAGGGAATACCTGAAGAGCCGATACCATCAAATCCCTTGAAAGAATCGGCTCGGGGGGCACCTAGGTGGATAAAACACGAGGATATGAAGTAGAAGTGTCTTTCAAATGCCCAGCAGCCCAAGATATTCTTTGATGATGGGTATTGAAGAAGTGTGGGGGCCGATACATGAATCGGCCGTAAAAAATTCAAAATTTTTTAGGCACAGCCGATGCGCAGACATCGACTTAAGGATAGAAAGCCGATGCATGGCCATCGACTCAAGAGGTACAACTGTTATAAGCAGAGGCTCGATGGAGCAGGAAGTGGGTCACGAAGAGACTCTGTTGGAAGAACTCCTCAATGGAATGGTTTGGTGGCTCCGATCCTCTCTTCAAGAACCTCCAAATTCTTTTTGCAAGTATTCGAGTCCGCAATATCAGCTGGGGCAAGTTTGAGGGATCATGACCCTGACCAATGCCAAGAGCAGCATGGACGTGCAGATCAGGTTAAGGATGGGTTACATCAATCCGCCAAAGGAAAGGAGCTGATCTGATCAGCAAGGCGCAAGAAGTGGACTGGAAAAGCTCGGGGGGCAGCTCACCCTGAAGGTCCTTTGCTATAGGAAGCCGATTTGGTTGAAATCGGTTGGCTCTGCATTTCAACTTTTTTGAGGAATGGTTGCTGCGGGAAAACGGAGCGAGAGCACTGTCCTGCGAAGTATCGGCTCCGGCCTCCGGGTTGATTCAGCAATGGTCCTAGAGCTCTCCCGAAGACAAAGGTTGCCGTTAATAATACGCTCGGTGACTCGCGGTTTGGACCTGCTCGGTTGGAAGTTGGGGATCTGAGGTTGAGCAAGGTTCACAGGTTGCCATTTGAGGAGGTGGCTAAATTGGTCTATCTCGAAATTTATCGTAAGAGGTCGATGCGTTGCCATCGGCTCATTGAGCGTTGATCAAACTAACAATCGGCAGAATCAGCACGAAGGGAAATCGGCAAAATTGAGTTAAGGAAAAGTCTTCTTCATTAATAAGAGAGGATTTTTACAATGAAGAGCCGATTGCTCAAGCAAAAGAAGAGCCGATTGCTCAGGGGCTACTAATCCTACATTACTAATCCTCGCTGGCATCATCATCGGCGTTGCCGTCGGCGCTGCCGCCGGAGAATTCCTCGTCGCTGCTGCCCCAGCCTTCGGCCGGAGCTTCTTCTTCCTCGTCATCATCATCATCCTCGCTGTCCGCCCAAGCACGGAAGCGCTTCGTCGGCGGGTACCCAGCGGAAGAGGAGGAATCATCCTCCTCCTCCTCCTCTTCTCCTTCCTCGTCATCATCCTCGTCCTCGCTGTCCGCCCACATGCGGGAGCGCTTCTTCGGCGGGAGCCTGGCGGAGGGGAGGCCTCTGTCTTCTCTACTTCTCCTTCTTTCTCCTCCTTGTCGGAGGAGATGGGGTTCGCCCGGAGTTGAGGTCGTCTTCATTCTTGCTCTTCGGCGAATATTGGAGGGGGAGGCCTGAGGGGGAAGAGGAAGAGGAAGACATTGCTACAGGGGAAGAGGGTTTTTTGGGCGCTGGTGGACAGAACAGAGCAAGGGGATGAAGTGGTGAACCGTTCGGCACAGATAAATAAAAGGGGTGTAGTGAAGATTCAATGCCATGACGGTTCTCGAGGACGTGATGCCGAAATTATCAATTCGTGCAGAGAAGCCCAGGAGGCGAGGCGAAATGATGGAAGATTCTGCGGCAGTTCTGCTCTGCCACGACATGACCCGACGGAGGAAAAACGTAATGATTTTGGAAATGTCATTTCCAAAACCAGGGGGGCATGTGTTATCACCAGAATGTGACCGGATCAGAGGTGGGCCGTGATTGGAGATGGGCTTGAAGAATATATATAGAAGAAATACATGAATCGGCCTTGTGTACCAAGTTTGGGCTAATTGCCCGTGTATCTGTACCATAGTAGGATACGTGTCGGTTAGAAGTTAGAGTTTAACCCGTGCACGGTTAGGTGCACGCCTGAATTAGAAAGTCCCCCGGACTATAAATATGTATCTAGGGTTTATGAAATAAACAACAACCAACGTTCAACACAAACCAATCTCGGCGCATCGCCAACTCCCCCGTCTCGAGGGTTTCTTCCGGGTAAGCACCATGCTGCCTAGATCGCATCTTGCGATCTAGGCAGCCTACTGCGTTTATTCGTCTCCCATGCGTTGCTCGTACTGAAGCCTTTTTGATGGCGAGCAACGTAGTTATCATAGGTGTTTTTAGGGTTAGCATTGTTCTTCGTATCATACGCTATCTTCGTGCAAGCCTTAGGCATCTAGCCGCCCTTATGCCTGTCACGGGTGTAAGGGCGGCACCCCGCTTGATCATTGTTTAGTAGATCCGGTCCGTTATGATTGATCCTTGTTCTTCAAGGATTAGTTTAATATCTGCATTGTTAGGCCTTACAAAGGGTTGGAGGATCCAGCGGCGTGTAGGGTGTCGTTTGCTAGCCCTAGACGGGACGTTCCGAGGATCAACCTCGTGTTGGTTTTTAGGCCCTGTCTAGGATCGGCTTACGATCACCGTACGCGAGCGCGAGGCCCAATCACGAGTAGGATGTTCCGATTGTGCGGTGAAAACCCCAAATCGTAGTAGGTCGCTTTAGCTTTATCTTGATCAAGCGGGACCACCATCCGATCGTACACCTCGTACGCATCATGGGTGGATCGGCTCTTTGAGCCGATTCACGGGACAACTTCGAGAGCCGATCGAGGCTCGTATTTAACGTTTACGTGTATGCCATGCAGGAAACTAAGCGAGGCATCATCCAACACCTTCCCGACCAGGTACAGGTCGGGTGGCACGCCCTTGCGACGGCATCGGACGTGTGTGCAGAAGGCTTTGCGGGCCGTCGCTCGGAGGGACCAGGGCCAGCCGCAGTCCTGGGAGATTCCCGGCTCTACGGTGTTGCCCGTCGCTGCCCGCCGGTGGGTTTCTGACCGCAACAGTTGCTTCAATACCTTTACTTTGATTTATTGCTTTATGAGTTAACTCTTATGCAAGACTTATTGATGCTTGTCTTGAAAGTACTATTAATGAAAAGTCTTTGCTTTATGATTCATTTGTTTACTCATGTCATTACCATTGTTTTGATCGCTGCATTCATTACATATGCTTACAATAGTATGATCAAGGTTATGATGGCATGTCACTCCGGAAATTATCTTTGTTATTGTTTACCCGCTCGGGACGAGCAGGAACTAAGCTTGGGGATGCCGATACGTCTCCGACGTATCGATAATTTCTTATGTTCCATGCCACATTATTGATGATATCTACATGTTTTATGCATACTTTATGTCATATTTATGCATTTTTCGGCACTAACCTATTAACGAGATGCCGAAGAGCCGGTTCGTTGTTTTCTCGCTGTTTTTGGTTTCAGAAATCCTAGTAAGGAAATATTCTCGGAATTGGACGAAATCAACGCCCGGGGCCTATTTTTCCACGAAGCTTCCGGAAGACCGAAGAGAAGACGAAGTGGGGCCACGGGCGCCGCCACACTAGGGCGGCGCGGCCCAAGGGGGCCCGCGCGGCCCTAGCGTGTGGGGCCCCGTGACCCCTCCGAGGCTGCCCTTCCGCCTACATATAGTGTTCGTCGCGAAACCCCCGGTTCCGAGAGCCACGATACGGAAAACCTTCCAGAGACGCCGCCGCCGCCAATCCCATCTCGGGGGATTCAGGAGATCGCCTCCGGCACCCTGCCGGAGAGGGGAATCATCTCCCGGAGGACTCTTCACCATGGTCGCCTCCGGAGTGATTAGTGAGTAGTTCACCCCCGGACTATGGGTCCATAGCAGTAGCTAGATGGTCGTCTTCTCCTTATGTGCTTCATTGTCGGATCTTGTGAGCTGCCTAACATGATCAAGATCATCTATCTGTAATGCTATATGTTATGTTTGTCGGGATCCGATGGATAGAGAATACTATGTTATGTTGATTATCAATCTATTACCTATGTGTTGTTTATGATCTTGCATGCTCTTCGTTATTAGTAGAGGCTGCGGCCAAGTTTTTACTCTTAACTCCAAGAGGGAGTATTTATGCTCGATAGTGGGTTCATGCCTCCATTAAATGCGGGACGAGTGACGAAAGTTCTAAGGTTGTGGATGTCTCTGTTGCCACTAGGGATAAAACATTGATGCTATGTCCGAGGATGTAGTTATTGATTACATTACGCACCATACTTAATGCAATTGTCCGTTGTTTGCAACTTAATATCGGAAGGGGTTCGGATGATAACCTCGAAGGTGGACTTTTTAGGCATAGATGCATGCTTGGATAGCGGTCTATGTACTTTGTCGTAATGCCCAATTAAATCTCACAATACTTATCATATCATGTATGTGCATGGTCATGCCCTCTCTATTTGTCAATTGCCCAAGCTGTAATTTGTTCACCCAACATGCTATTTATCTTATGGGAGAGACACCTCTAGTGAGCTGTGGACCCCGGTCCATTCTTTTACATCGAATACAATCTCATCGCAATACTTGTTCTATCTGTTTTCTCGCAAACAATCATCATCCACACTATACATCTAATCCTTTGTTACGAGCAAGCCGGTGAGATTGACAACCTCGCTGTTTCGTTGGGGCAAAATACTTTGGTTGTGTTGTGCAGGTTCCACGTTGGCGCCGGAATCCCTGGTGTTGCGCCGCACACATCCCGCCGCCATCAACCTTCGACGTGCTTCTTGGCTCCTACTGGTTCGATAAACCTTGATTTCTTACTGAGGGAAAACTTGCCGTTGTACGCATCACACCTTCCTCTTGGGGTTCCCAACGGACGCGTGCTGTACGCGTATCAAGGTATCACAGAGATATGGATAGATGGGGTCATTCGGGAAACAAGTTATTCCAAGAGGCTCGCGAGCCAACTAATTGTGGATCATGCAATAGTAAGGAGCACAATAGAAGAAAATGTACATTCGGCAAAAAGTCAAAGGGCAATGATGCTAGCACAAGCCAACAATCAAGTAGCCAACAAGTTTCAAATCAACCTCCAAGCCAACAAGGTCCAAGCCAACAAGCTCCAAGCCAATAAGCTCCAAGGCAACAATCTCCAAGCCAACAAGGTCCTAGCCAACTAGCTCCAAGGTAACGAGCTCCATGTCAACAAGCTCCAAGGCAACAAGCCCCGTGGCAACAAGTCCTGTGGCATCGGCGCCACACTGTTAAGGGTGGCGCCCATGGCGTCGCCGCCACAGAAACATGCTCGCCAAAACGGCTAAGGACTAAGTGTCCGGAGTCCCTGGATGTTTTCGACAAATAAGTTTCAATGTGTGGCGCCGACGTGAAGGGCGCCACACATCCTGCCACATCGGCTGGTCAGCGTCGACCACGCCATGTCGGTTGGATGAGTGGCGCCGCTGGCATGGGCGCCACACTTCTGTGTGGCGTCACACCTCTGTGTGGCGCCACACAAAAGGTTAGATGGGTGAAATAGTTTGGCCGATGTTCAATCTGTGCTTTCTTTTAGAAAAGGGTTTTTTGTGTAAATCGGCGAGAATGGAAGAT